>NC_041390.1:464404761-464414617 GCF_002162155.2 Triticum dicoccoides
TATATAAAGGGGCGGGGCGGCGACTTGGAAGAGGGGGCAAGGTGCGGCGGCTGCAGAGTCCAACTCGGACTCCGGTCCGAGTGGCGGTGGCGGCGCGCGCGCGCAGGAGGCGGCCGCGGCGGCCTGGCGCGGCTGGGCCTTAGGCCCAGTCGGCGCGGAACCTTTTTTTTAAACTTCGCCGACCGAAATAAAATCCTAGAAAAAAATAAAAACTAAAAACCTAGAAATGCCAAAACAATTTTTCACCATCTAAATAAAATATTTAGAACAAGATGAACATTTTTTTGGCCCTAAAATGCAATTTTGAAAAACATGAAATTTTTCTAATGCAAATAAAATCCGAATAAAATCCAATAAAATCAATTTAATGATTTTAATATTTTTCCTCCAATATTTCATTTATTTTGAAGAAGTCTTATTACCTCCTCTCTTTAATTTTTAATGTGAAATATTTTTCGGAGAGAAATAATTAAAATCAAATCCTCTTTTCATTATTTGATAAAAGAATCAAATATGAAGACCGGGAAATCCCCAACTCTCTCTGAGGGTCCTTGAGCTGCTTAGGATTTCGAGGATTACGGAACGAAAAAGCACTAAAACATGATATGCATGGATGATCTATGTATAACATTCCAAATTGAAAATTTGGGATGTTACAAACCTACCCCCCTTAAGATGAATCTCGCCCTCGAGATTCGGGTTGGCTAGAAAATAGGTATGGGTGGTCCTTGCGGAGATCATCCTCTCGTTCCCAGGTAGCTTCATCCTCGGTATGGTGGCTCCACTGAACTTTACAAAACTTGATAACCTTACTGCGGGTGACTCTGCTGGCAAACTCAAGAATCTTAACTGGCTTCTCCTCGTAAGTCAAATCACTGTCCAACTGAATCGCCTCCAAAGGTACTGTATCTCTTAATGGTATTTCCGCCATCTTAGCATGACACTTCTTCATCTGTGAAACGTGGAACACATCGTGGACTCCTGACAATCCCTCAGGTAACTCCAACTTGTAGGCAACTTCTCCCATCCGTTCCAAAATGCGATACGATCCTACAAATCTCGGGGCTAACTTTCCTTTAACTCTAAAACGTTTCACTCCTCGCAAGGGCGATACTCACAGATATGCTCTATCTCCAATTTCGTAGGTTACCTCCTTGCATTTTGAGTCTGCATAACTCTTCTGCCTGGACTGAGCAATCTTCAGTCGGTGTCGGATCAGTTTTACCTTCTCCTCAGATTCTTTAATCAAGTCTGGTCCAAACAACTGTCGGTCTCCTACCTCATCCCACATCAACGGTGTTCTGCACATGCGTCCATACAGGGCTTCAAATAGTGCCATCTTCAAACTGGCTTGGTAGCTATTGTTGTATGAGAACTCTGCATACGGCAAATTGTCATCCCAACTGGATCCATAATCTAGCGCACAGGCTCTCAACATGTCCTCCAAAATTTGATTGACTCTCTCAGTCTTTCCATCTGTCTGCGGGTGAAACGCTGTACTGAACTCCAATCTCGTTCCCAAAGTCTGGTGTAACTGATGCCAAAACTTTGAAGTAAACTGTGTTCCTCGATCCGATACGATGGTCCTCGGAACTCCATGTAGACATACGATCCTGGACATATAGATCTTGGCCAACTTTGCACTTGTATAGGTGGTTTTCACTGGGATGAAGTGAGCTACTTTGGTCAAACGATCAACTACTACCCATATGGAATCATATCCTGCTTTAGTCCTGGGTAATCCGGTGATAAAGTCCACGCCAAGTTTATCCCACTTCCATTCGGGTATCGGCATAGGTTGTAACAGTCCTGCTGGCTTCTGATGTTCTGCCTTAACTCTCTGACATACATCACATACGGCTACATACTCAGCAATATCCTTCTTCATACCAGTCCACCAGAAACGTTCCTTCAAATCCAAATACATCTTGGTGTTTCCGGGGTGTATCGAGTATGGTGAGTCATGGGCCTCTTGAAGTATTAACTTCCTGATCTCCTGGTTGTTGGGCACATAAACTCGGTCCTCAAACCATAGGGTATTGTGCTCATCCTCGCGAAAACCTTTGGCCTTTCCTTTGCCCATCTTCTCCTTTATCTCGGCAATCTCTTTATCATCTTTCTGAGCTTCCCAAATCTTGTCCAGCAATGTCGACTGAACCTCCATTGTGGCAATGAACCTTCTAGGTACAATCTCTAACCGAAGTTCCATGATGTCCTTTGCTAATTCCTTCGACAGTCCTTTACTTTCAAGGATATTAGCATAACTCTTCCGACTCAATGCGTCTGCTACGACATTGGCCTTACCTGGATGATAGTGTAGCTTCATATCATAATCCTTTATAAGCTCCAACCATCTCCTCTGCCTAAGGTTCAGCTCCTTCTGGGTGAAGATGTACTTCAAACTCTTGTGATCCGTGTACACATCACAACGGTTTCCAATAAGGTAATGTCTCCAAGTCTTCAACGCATGCACTACGGCTGCTAGCTCCAAATCATGTGTGGCATAATTCAACTAATGAGGTTTTAGTTGTCGTGAGGCATACGAAACAACTCTTCCGTCCTGCATAAGCACACATCCCAGTCCTAAGCGAGAGGCGTCGCTATACACTTGGAACTCCTTATGTATATCTGGCAGTACTAGCACTGGGGTTGTAGTCAAACGTTTCTTCAACTCCTGGAAACTTGCTTCACAATCTTCTGTCCATTTAAACTTGGTATCCTTCTTCAACAGTTCAGTCATTGGTTTTGCAATCTTGGAAAAATTCTCAATGAATCTCCGGTAGTATCCTGCGAGTCCAAGAAAACTGTGGATCTCGCTAACTGAGGTGGGTGCCAACCATTCAGTGACTGACTGAACCTTGCTGGGGTCTACTGCTATACCTTCTCCTAATATAACATGTCCAAGGAATCCGACTTCCTTCGGCCAAAACTCGCATTTGCTAAACTTAGCATACAACTGGTGTTCCTTGAGCTTCTCGAGAACTAAACGCAAATGCTCTTTGTGATCCTCCTCGTTCTTCGAGTATACCATGATATCATCAATAAACACCACAACAAACTTGTCCAAATACTCCATGAACACCTTGTTCATCATGCTCATGAAATAGGCAGGGGCGTTAGTCAGTCCAAACGACATGACTGTGTACTCGTATAATCCATATCGCGTTGTGAACGCCGTCTTTGGTATGTCCTTCTCCCGTATCTTCAACTGATGATACCCCGATCGCAAATCGATCTTCGAAAACACTTTAGCTCCTTGCAACTGATCAAATAGATCGTTGATCATCGACACTGGGTACTTGTTCTTAATCGTCACTTCATTCAATGCTCGATAATCAACAACCATCCTCAGGGATTTATCCTTCTTCTCAACCAAAAGTACTGGGGCTCCCCAAGGTGATGAACTTCTTCAGATATATCCTTTCTCCAATAACTCCTTGATATGTTTCTTAATTTCTTCCAGATCATTTGCGGGCATCCGATAGGGTCTCTTGGATATTGGTCCTGTTCCTGGTAACAGCTCTATCAAAAACTCAATATCTCTATCCGGTGGCATGCCTGGTAACTCCTCTGGGAAAACATCCGGGTAATCCTTCACTACAGGCATTTCCTCCTGAACAACTCCCGTAAGGGCATTCACTTGACTCCTCCTAGGCACATGCCTAGATACATACTTAATCCTTCTTCCTTCCGAGGTGGTGAGATAAATCGACTTACTAGCACAGTCAATGCTTCCTCCAAACTTTGACATCCAGTCCATACCCAATATCACATCCAATCCTTGTGACTCCAAGATAATTAGGTCGGACGGAAAAACATGTGTACCAATGGTTAAGGGTATCTGGTCACACCATCGGCTAGCCATATACTCTGCTCCGAGTGAACTCACTAAAAGAGGGGTCCTAAGGGTTTGGGTTGGTAGTTTAAACTTATCCACGAATCCCCTTGATATGTATGAATGCGATGCACCAGTATCGAAAAGAACAAGAGCGGTAAATGACTTAACCAAAAACTTACCTATTACCGCGTTCGGCTGCTCTTCAACCTCCTCCACGTTAACATGGTTCACTTGTCCTTTGTTGAATGGATTGGGCTTCTTCCCAGTGCTTCCATTTCCGTTTCCATTCCTTCCTTCGGGGCAATCATTGGCATAGTGCCCTGTCTTCCCGCACTTAAAACAGGTCACCTGACTTAAGTCTCTTTTGGCGGGAGTGGACGGGTTGGAGCGGTTCTGATTGTTGTTAGCTCCGTTCCCATTCCCATTCTTAGCACCGCTATGGTTATGTGATCCTCCTCTAGTGTGGTTGTGACCTCCATGGTTGTGAACAAGTCCTCCTGTGTTCGGGGTTAGGCGAGGCTTCTGCTGAGCTCCTGAGTTATACTTCCCTTGTCCATACTTTCTCTTGCGGCTCTCAATCTTCTGTTGTTTCCCTTTAATCATAAGAGCCTTATCTACCAACTCCTGGTAGTTGTTGAAGGTTGCTACCATCAACTGCATGCTCATCTCATCATTCAGCCCTTCCATAAACTTCTCCTGCTTCGCGGCATCTGTGGCCACATCATTAGGGGCGTAGCAAGATAACTTGCTAAACTCATCCACGTACTGAGCCACAGTACGGTTCCCCTGGCGTAGGTTGCGGAACTCCCGCTTCTTCATCTCTATAGCTCCAGTGGAGACATGGGCTGTGCGGAAAGCTTTCTGAAACTGGTCCCAAGTGACATTGGCTATAGGAAAAATGGTTGTGTAATTCTCCCACCATGAGGATGCTGGTCCATCCAATTGATGTGAGGCAAAGCGCACCTTCTCAGCATCTGTGCAATCTGCGGTGTTCAACTCCCTTCCAATTCGGCGTAGCCAATCATCAGCAACTATAGGCTCGGTGCTACTGGAAAACACCGGCGACTGTAACCTTAGAAAACGGGCTAGGTTGTCCACTGGTGGTGGGTTGTTGTTGTTGTTGTTGTTGTTGTTGTTGTTGTTGTTGTTGTTGCCCTGGTTCTGAACTAGCAATTGCATCAAGGCATTCTGCTGCTGGATCAACTGGGTGAGCTCCGGCGGGAAGGCAAAACCGGTGTCACGTCTCGGAGGCATCTGAGGGGTTTAGATGGGAGAGATTTAGAATAGAATAGGTCTAATGAGAAAACACTACCCATATGCACATGAGACAAACACAATCATTTCACTCAATCAATCAAGCAAGGGCATACAAACAGTCTAGAACTATCGCAAAAGTGCTCACTACTACTATATACATGGGGAAAATACTACTAATATATGGTAGTCATCTAGAAATTTTGATCGGTGGAAGACTCCATGATGTCTGCTCCAGCTTCGTCTTCAAAGTCATCATCACTAGGGTCGGAGTCGGTGTCGTCGATGATGAAGTAGTCCTCGGGGCGTATTTCCTTGGGTTCTTCTTCTTCTTCTATTGGTGCTGGTCCTCCCATGAATACTCCGATCTTCTTGACTAAGTCGTCATTCTTCTCCAGTAGGGTCTTGATTTCCTCCTCATATCCATCGCGGGTAAACTTGAGTTCTTCCTCCAGCTCGATGATCCTAGTCTTCGCCTTCTTCAAGTACATCATGTCCGCACACATCTGGTTCTCCTAATGTCGAATGTGTTGGTTTAACTCCTGGATGAAATCTGCAATGGATCTATCCTTCCTAGTGTTGATTACTTCCCATTGCTCGTCTCAGCGCCCACATATTTGGTAAATAGTGTCCTTAAGCTCCCTGTTGTAAACTTCTCCAATGCGTCCCATGGTGATGCGAGCTGCCATACTCTTTCCTAAACTACAGGTTGGTGCGTCGAAGGAAAATTCTATGGGTTTAGAAGTTGGCGAGAACGTCCTTCCTGGAACTTGTACTTGAATCATCCAGCGCTCCTCTTCAGGTAAAGTGGCGTTGTACATCCCGGTGAAGCTTGGTATTCCAATGTTCAAGTACCTAGTGACTTCCTTCAAGTGGCGTCCAAAAGGTGTGTCTTCATCCGGTTGTGCAAACTTGTTCTTCATCTCCGTCATCCTAAAGAGTAGAAAATGTAGAGGAGTCAGAAATGAGAAGAGAAGTGTTACCTAGGGTTTATCTTAGGGGTCGTGTCCTACACTTAGTGTGTGCTCTGATACCATCTTGTAGCGAGCCGACCTCAGATGGTCAAGTCTCTGTGCTTTAGTGTCATCCCTGGATCGGTAATGCTGACACACATAGTACTCGAAGGATTTATAACAGAGTAGCAATCACACACCATTACATCGAATGTCTCCAAAGAGAACTTATTACAGTAATATGGCTTAAGGCCATCTAATGCGATAACAGGGGAAGGCTTGGAAGATAGGATGAATCCATCAACTCCAACGGCATAGCTGAGCTGCACGGCAATGACCTAACGAACCTTACTCCTCGTCTGAAAAGTCTGCAACATAATACGTTGCAGCCCGAAAACGGGTCAGCACATGGAATATGCTGGCAATATAACACAGTAGAGCAGAAACAGAATAATGCTATCACTACATGCATATATGGCTGGTGGAAAGCTGTATGGTTGTAGTTTTGCGAAAAGCCAATTTTTTCCTACAACAACGGAATAGATTTTAATTTTACTATCATGGTGGTTGAAACATCATTGAGAAGGTATCCCCAACTCAATCCCAATTAAAGTGAATTAACATCCCAACAGTATTAATTAAGCATGGTGAGATACATGCGATAACCCAAGTACTAGATACTCAAGAATTGTCCATAACCGGGGAGACGGCTAACCATGATTAGATTGTACACTCTGCAGAGATTTGTGCACTTTTCCCCACAAGACTCGATCGCCTCCGTTGGATTTCTCGCACTACATGGTGTTTGAGAAACGGATGACCGAGACACAGTCTTTCAGAAACATTAACTCTCTACTCCGGGTAGACCATACCAAACCTACAAAACCCACTACCTGCTGATCTACCTCTTCAACAGCTTCACGTAACTTACTCAACTATGCTAGAGCCCATAATAGCTTGTGGCTACACATGGAAGTTTCTAGCTTGAATCATCTCAGTTCCCTTTGAGCCTGGGTGGCGGTCCATAGGAAGATCACACGGGTACCCCGGGATTTCCAAAAAATAGACAACACTGGGTTCCCCAGGTGCCTCAATCCACCCAGTTGTTTGATTAAGTTGCCACCTTAAGTTGAACCATTAATTAACAATCTCACATCTGACATGAATTTCACTCGAACCCAAACCACGTCTACGAGCATAGCATAGCAATATAAGCAATACATAGAAGTAACTCCCAAGGGTTTGAATATAACAGGGCAATAGGTTCTTGTTGGAAATATGCCCTAGAGGCAATAATAAAAGCATTATTATTATATTTCCTTGTTCATGATAATTGTCTTTATTCATGCTATAATTGTGTTATCCGGAAATCATAATGCATGTGTGAATAATAGACACCAACATGTCCCTAGTAAGCCTCTAGTTGACTAGCTCGTTGATCAACAGATAGTCATGGTTTCCTGACTATGGACATTGGATGTCATTGATAACGAGATAACATCATTAGGAGAATGATGTGATGGACAAGACCCAATCCTAAACATAGCATAAGATCGTATAGTTCGTTTGCTAGAGTTTTTCCAATGTCAAGTATCCTTTCCTTAGACCATGAGATCGTGTAACTCCCGGATACCGTAGGAGTGCTTTGGGTGTACCAAACGTCACAACGTAACTGGGTGACTATAAAGGTATACTACGGGTATCTCCGAAAGTGTCTGTTGGGTTGACACGGATCAAGACTGGGATTTGTCACTCCGTGTGACGGAGAGGTATCACTGGGCCCACTCGATAATGCATCATCATTATGATCTCAAAGTGACCAAGTGTCTGGTCACGGGATCATGCATTACGGTACGAGTAAAGTGACTTGCCGGTAACGAGATTGAACAAGGTATTGGGATACCGACGATCGAATCTCGGGCAAGTAGCATACTGATTGACAAAGGGAATTGTATACGGGGTTGCTTGAATCCTCGACATCGTGGTTCATCCGATGAGATCATCGAGGAGCATGTGGGAGCCAACATGGGTATCTAGATCCCGCTGTTGGTTATTGACCGGAGAACGATCTCGGTCATGTCTACATGTCTCCCGAACCCGTAGGGTCTACACACTTAAGGTTTGGTGACGCTAGGGTTGTAGGGATATGTATATGCAGTAACCCGAATGTTGTTCGGAGTCCCGGATGAGATCCCGGACGTCAAGAGGAGTTCCGGAATGGTCCGGAGGTAAAGAATTATATATAGGAAGTGCTATTTCGGCCGTCGGGACAAGTTTCGGGGTCACCGGTATTGTACCGGGACCACCGGAAGGGTTACGGGGTCCACCGGGTGGGGCCACCTATCCCGGAGGGCCCGATGGGCTGAAGTGGGAAGGGATCCAGCCCAAAATGGGCTGGGGCGCCACTTCCCCTAGGGCCCATGCGCCTAGGGTGGGGGAAACCCTAAAGGGGGGGCGCCCCCTTGCTTGGGGGGCAAGCCCCCCTCCCCTTGGCCGCCGCCCCCCTAGGAGATTGCATCTCCTAGGGCCGGCGCACCCCTAGGCCCCCCTATATATAGTGGGGGGATGGAGGACCTCTTACCTTTGCCTTTGGTGCCTCCCTCTCCCTCTCCAACACATCCTCCTCCTCCATAGAGCTTGGCGAAGCCCTGCCGGAGTAGTGCAGCTCCATCACCACCACGCCGTCGTGCTGCTGCTGGAGCCATCTTCCTCAACCTCTCCTTGCCCCTTGCTGGATCAAGAAGAAGGAGACGTCATGCTGACCGTACGTGTGTTGAACGCGGAGGTGCCGTCCGTTCGGCGCTAGGATCTCCGGTGATTTGGATCACGTCGAGTACGACTCCCTCATCCCCGTTCTTTGAACGCTTCCGCTCGCGATCTACAAAGGTATGTAGATGCATCCGATCACTCGTTGTTAGATGAACTCATAGATGGATCTTGGTGAATCCGTAGGAAATTTTTTGTTTTCTGCAACGTTCCCCAACAGTTCTACCTCAGCAACTACTTCCCAACCCACAAGTTAATGACATCCTAATCATGCAATGTTTGAGGATTGGAACTAATGCATAAAAACTGGGTAATAATGGGATATGATCAAAGTGTTACTTGCCTTGCTGACGATCCGCGAATCCTAGAGACTCGTAGTAACACGCTTCGCACTCCGGGAATTCTATCGCAAGCAAACAATAACATACATAAGTAACAAGCAACGATGCACAAGCAAAACTCAAATAAGAGAGGTTGACCAGAAAGTTCAAATTAAGAACTCCGGTTCGCAAAAAGAATCAAAACAAACGGAGCAACGAAACTCAAACGGCGAAAGAAAGAAGCTTCGTTTACTAATCTGAAACTAGGTCAAATTTTACAGTAGCAAAACTTGTTTGAGTTGGTTAAACGGAAAGAGGGTTTCGAGATGAAACTCCAGGCGCTTGAATCGCCTGATTCCGTTAAACGAGCGAAAAGATAAACAGAAACTAAGATCGGATCAGAAATCACGATCAGAAAAATCACGGAATAAATCCAATAAAATAAAACTCACGAACAGACTAACGAACGAGCGTTCGTTAGTTGTTTCTAACGGGCGAGGAACCGTTCGTTAAAACGAACATTTGGACGAACGTCCGCTAACTAGAAGAACCGGAAAAAACTGGCGAATCCAAAGAAAACGGATCTAGGGTTTCAAAAATAACGAACAGTTTTTATAAAAAACCGGCGGCGGGGCGCGGTGGCTACCTCCAGTGAGAGGGCTCTGGCGAGGCGGGGCAGCGGCTCGCGAGGCGGCGGGGCTTGGTGGCGGCGGCGGGGCTTGGCG
>NC_041390.1:464415109-464432412 GCF_002162155.2 Triticum dicoccoides
GGCGGTGGTGGTGGTGTTGGGGCGGGGTGGCGGCGTATATCAAGGGGCGGGGGCGGCGACTTGGAGGAGGGGGCAAGGCGCGGCGGCTGCGGAGTCCAACTCGGACTCCGGTCTGAGTGGTGGCGGCGGCGCGCGCGCAGGAGGCGGCGGCGGCGGTGGCCTGGCGCGGCTGGGCCTTAGGCCCAGTCGGCGCGGAACCTTTTTTTTTTAAACTTCGCCGACCGAAATAAAATCTAGAAAAAAAATAAAACTAAAAACCTAGAAATGCCAAAACAATTTTTCACCGTCTAAATAAAATATTTAGAACAAGATGAACATTTTTTTGGCCCTAAAATGCAATTTTGAAAAACATGCAATTTTTCTAGTGCAAATAAAATCCAATAAAAATAAATTTAATGATTTTAATATTTTTCCTCCAATATTTCATTTATTTTGGAGAAGTCATATTATCTCCTCTCTTTAATTTTTTATGTGAAATATTTTTCGGAGAGAAATAATTAAAATCAAATCCTCCTTTCATTATTTGATAAAAGAATCAAATATGAAGACCGGGAAATCCCCAACTCTCTCCGAGGGTCCTTGAGCTGCTTAGGATTTCAAGGATTACGGAACGGAAAAGCAATAAAACATGATATGCATGGATGATCTATGTATAACATTCAAAATTCAAAATTTGGGATGTTACATACACGGAGTGACAAATCCTAATCTCGATCTATGCCAACTCAACAAACACCATCGGGGACACCTGTAGAGCATCTTTATAGTCACCCAGTTACATTGTAACGTTTGATAGCACACTAAGTGTTCCTCCGGTATTCGGGAGTTGTATAATCTCATAGTCATAGGAACATGTATAAGTCATGGAGAAAGCAATAGCAATAAACTAAACGATCATAGTGCTAAGCTAACGGATGGGTCAAGTCAATCACATCATTCTCTAATGATGTGATCCCGTTCATCAAATGACAACTCCTGTCCATGGCTAGGAATATTAACCATCTTTGATTAACGAGCTAGTCAAGTAAAGGCATACTAGTGACACTCTGTTTGTCTATGTATTCACACATGTACTAAGTTTCCGGTTAATACAATTCTAGCATGAATAATAAACATTTATCATGATATAAGGAAATATAAATAACAACTTTATTGTTGCCTCTATGGCATATTTCCTTCATCAATCATCACCACTACAAAGGGTTGGAGAAACCGGACCCTACCACGGAATTGTAGGGGAAGACAGTAATTTCAAAAAAAAATCCTACGCACACACAAGATCATGGTGAAAGTGCAACTATCCCTAGGTGGTTTTGGTAATTCCTAACAACATATAGCTCATTGAGCTAATGCTATTTCAAGATTAATATTTCAGGAAAGCTCAATGATTGGCATGGCATGGATGAGAAAAGTGGACCCCTCAAAATGCTAAGGACAAAAGGATTGGCTCAAGCTCAAAGCTCAAGACTCTACATTTTCTATTTTAGTGATCCAAGATCACATTGAGTCTATAGGAAAAGCCAATACTATCAAGGAGGGATGAGGTGTTGCTAAATGAGTCTCTTGCTCAAAATGCTTAGTGATATGCTCCAAAGCCCTCAACTACTTTCTCACATCCAGATACGACCTAAACCAAAAGTCAAACTCGGCCCCCATCGATTCTTTCTATCCGGTGCCACCGAGTTCAGATGGCATAGCCACTGCCACAAACCCTAGGCAAATCAGTCTCACCGATAGGGATCTCGGTCTCACCGAGATGGGATTGTAATCTCTCTGTTTCCCATCGTAACGTTTCGGTCCCACCGAGATGAGCAATCGGTCCCACCGAGATTGGAATGTAAACTCTATGTTTCCCTTTCGTAACATTTCGGTCTCACCTAAATGAGCGAATCGGTCCCACCGAGTTACCTGACCAGCTCTCTGGTTAGCTTATTACCAAAACCGGTCTCACCGAGTTTGTGTAACCGGTCTCACCGAGATTACGTTATGCCCTAACCCTAACCATATCGGTCCTACCGAGTTGCATGTCGGTCCCACCGAAAATCCTAACGGTCACTAGATTTGCTGAATCGGTCCGACCGAGTTTACCAATTCGGTCCCACCGAGATTGGCAAGTTGTGTGTAACGATTAGATTTTGTGTGGAGGCTATATATACCCCTCCACCTCCTCTTCATTCGTGGAGAGAGCCATCAGAACAAACCTACACTTCCAACTTACCTTTTCTGAGAGAGAACCACCTACACTTGTGTTGAGGCCAAGATATTCCATTCTTACCATATGAATCTTGATCTCTAGCCTTCCCCAAGTTGCTTTCCACTCAAATCTTCTTTCCACCAAATCCATATCCTGTGAGAGACAGTTGAGTGTTGGGGAGACTATCATTTGAAGCACAAGAGCAAGGAGTTCATCATCAACACACCATTTGTTACTTCTTGGAGAGTGGTGTCTCCTAGATTGGCTAGGTGTCACTTGGGAACCTCCGACAAGATTGTGGAGTTGAACCAAGGAGTTTGTATGGGCAAGGAGATCGCCTACTTCGTGAAGATCTACCACTAGTGAGGCAAGTCCTTTGTGGGCGATGGCCATGGTGGGATAGACAAGGTTGCTTCTTCGTGGACCCTTCGTGGGTGGAGCCCTACATGGACTTGCGCAGCCGTTACCGTTCGTGGGTTGAAGTCTCCATCAACGTGGATGTACGATAGCACCACCTATCGGAACCACGACAAAAACATCTGTGTCTCCTATTGCGTTTGAATCCTCCAAACCCTTCCCTTTACATTCTTGCAAGTTGCATGCTTTACTTTCTGCTGCTCATATACTCTTTGCATGCTCGCTTGAATTGTGTTAAGATTGCTTGACTTGTCCAAAGTTGCTAAAATCTGCCAAGAACTAAAATTGGGAAAAGGATAAGTTTTACTTGGTCAAGTAGTCTACATACTTTCGATCCTACAAGTGGTATCAGAGCTTTGGTCTCCATTTGCTTTGATTTCCATAGCTTTTGGTAGTCATAGCCTTGGTTTCACAACCTAGGAGAGTATGGCATCTAGCGAGGGAAATTACCACCGTAGAGGTCCTTACTTTGATGGTACTAATTTTGCTAGTTGGAAGCATAAGATGAAAATGCATATTCTTGGACATAACCCCCCCCCCCGTATGGGCTATTGTGTGTATTGGCTTGCAAGGTGAATTCTTTGATGGGACAGAACCGAACCGTGAAGCTACCGCGGAAGAGTTGAAGATGCTGCAATACAATGCTCAAGCTTGTGATATCCTCTTCAACAGATTGTGCCCCGAAGAATTCAACAAAATCAGCCGTCTTGAGAATGCAAAGGAAATTTGGGATACTTTGATTGATATGCACAAAGGTACCAACTCCGTCAAGGAATCCAAGTTGGATGTGCTTCAAAGTCAGCTTGACAAGTTCGAAATGAAGGATGGTGAAGGTGTCGCTGAAATGTACTCTAGGCTTGCTCTTATCACAAATGAGATCGCCGGCTTAGGAAGTGAAGAGATGACCGACAAATTCATCATCAAGAAGATCCTAAGAGCTTTGGACGGAAAATATGATACTGTATGCTCATTGATCCAAATAATGCCCAATTACAAAGATCTCAAGCCAACGGAAGTCATTGGAAGAATTGTTGCTCATGAGATGTCACTCAAGGATAAGGAGGAGCTCCATAACAAGTCAAGTGGTGCTTACAAAGCCTCATGTGAAGCTCCCACATCATCAAGTGAGAAACAAACCTTCAATGAAGAATTGAGCCTAATGGTGAAGAACTTCAACAAGTTCTACAAGAGTAGAAGCAAAGAGAGAAGTTCCAAGTCAAGGTCCTACAATGACAAAAGGTCTTCTAGTCGAGAGCAAAATTGCTACAATTGTGGAAGACCCGGACACTATTCCAATGAGTGTACGGCACCCTGCAAGAGAAGAGAATATTCTCCAAAAATAAGAAGTAGAAGAGAAGAATCACCATCAAGAGAGAGAAGGAGTAGAGATGATCGTTATGAACGAAGAACATCCCAGAGAAGCAAGGATTCAGAAAGGAAGGACAAGTCATCAAGGAGCTACACAAAATGAAGACATCAAGCTCATGTTGGTGAATGGGTATCCGGCTCCAACTCCAACAATCACTCCGAGAGAAGCTATCACTCCGACTCCGAATATACTCAAGATGAAGGTGTTGCCGGTCTAGCACTTGTGTCAACCAACTCCTATGACATATTTGATTCACCAAATGAAGGACTTGGAAGATGCTTCATGGCTAAAGGCCCAAAGGTATCACACCCCGAGTATGTTGATTTCAATAGTGATGAAGATGACTTGTTAGGTGATGATGATTTACTTGTTGACAACTCTAGTGATGAATACTATGATGAAACATCAATTATTCATGCTAATCAAGATAAAATGAATGACAATGATAAGGAGAAGATTGAGTTTCTAACTAAAGAACTAAACACTCTTAAGTTAGCTCATGAAACTATCTTAGGAGATCATCAAGAACTAAGGACTCATGAGAATTTACGTTTTGAAAAGCTCAACCTTGAGCAAGAGCATGAGTTCTCAAAGGCAATCAATGATGATCTTCGCAAGAAAAGTTCTTCTTACATTGCCAAGCGTTTACTATTATCCACTTACATGCCTCAAGTCAAGTCTAGTAACAAGAACAAGAAAGATTCTTCCTCTAGTAGTAACAATAATCATGCTAAATCTAATGTTGTTTCTTCTAGTAGTTCTCTTGATTCCACTAATGATTCTCTTAGCCAAGTTACACTTGAGCAAGAAAATAGCTTATTGAAGGGAATTATAGAGAAAGGTGTTTACAAGAGCCTTGTCGGGAGTAAGCAATTCAAGGAAATTGTACGCAAGCAAGGAAGGCACCGGAAGAACCAAGGTGTTGGTTTTGAACGAAAGTTCAATGCTAATGGAGTTGAGTGGGAATAAGATCAATACCCCAAGACGAAGTTTGTTCCTCAACAAAAGAAGTATGATCCTACTTTCTTCAAAGGTACACAAGCTCAAGATGATCTTCCACCACAAGACCACAAGCAAAAAGGCAAGGATAAGCTTCAAGAGGAAACTGGTGCATTTGAAGAAGCACCCAAGGCCTTGGTCAAGTAGGTTCCCAAGACTACATCAAGTTCTACTTCATCAAGTATGACTACAACTCCAAGGATTCCCATCAAGATGATGTGGATCCAGAAGAAGAAGAACTAAAGAGTTCTTGAGGGTGACTCCACCAACATAATTCACTCTTATCATTTTGGCAAGAACAAGTGCAATCAACTTCCACATCTTGCACTAGTTCAAGGAGTCACAAACCCTCTTGTTGGTAAGACAAGGGACAAGGTAACCTAATGCTTTCATAGACATCATCTTGTGTGTGCATGACTCTATGTCTATGGATATCCTTGTTTGTTCTTTGTGGGACTAACCTGTGTAGGTATTTAAAGTGCAACTCACTCCAAAGGATTGCTCCAAATGATCTACATCAACATTGAGCATCCACATCTTCAACACCTACACGAAGTCATCATCGACAAAACCCAAGGTTAGTTCATCCCTCTTAGGGGGATCTCACATCTAGGGGGAGCTTTACTCTAAAAATTGAGCTAAAGCAACTCTAATGGTGTGAACACAATAATGCTTTATGTAAAAGTGGTAACCCCACTTGTGCTTAAACGATGAGTATGACCTATGATCAAATGTTCTCATTTGACTCCTAAGTCCATATACTCATATATAGATGACCTAGTCATTGCCAATTGCTTGATAGATGCTAGAATTGGTTGTGCATGCTTTGCCACATATTTCATTTGCCATTTTATTGTGTGAGCATGTTGGTTGCATAATTTACTCATTCGAGGA
The DNA here is from genome assembly GCF_002162155.2 of Triticum dicoccoides. Classification (NCBI taxonomy): domain Eukaryota; kingdom Viridiplantae; phylum Streptophyta; class Magnoliopsida; order Poales; family Poaceae; genus Triticum; species Triticum dicoccoides. The sequence continues at coordinate 464,420,983 of NC_041390.1, forward strand.
CATCCACTTGTTGTTTTGATTGCTTGGTTCCTTTTTCTTTTGGCAAGTGGATGGAAAAGAATGCCTAAGAACCTTCTCTAGCTATCTATGCCTTTCTTGTCACAAACTCTATTCATGCTACATCACAAAGTTTGATCAAGTCAGATTCGAACCACTCTATGTGAGGAGCACTCAGCGATTCGTCATAGACTTAAACTTCCAAAACTTCTTTGTGTGTTTCGGTCTAACCGATCCATTTCGGTCATACCGAGATCACTAAGTCGATCTAGGTTTTCAATCTCGGTGCAACCGATTTGAACTTTTCGGTCACACCGAGTTGCAGTAACTGCTTGCAGTTATGCATCTCGGTGCCACCGAGTTGTTCCACTAGGTCACACCGACAGGGTCAGGCTATATAATATATATCCCCGGGACAAAATTTGGAAAATTCTCCAAACCCCTTCGCCCGCGCTCAGCCTGCTCTGCCTCCCTGGGTCTCTGGATCGTCCTCCTCATCGCCAGCTGCCTCCCGCCGCTGGTCTCTGCCGCCGTCAACGGAAATCGTCTCCGCCGTTGCCACCATAGCAGGTCCATCGCCGCACTTAGGGTATGGACTTGATCCTTATGCTAATCTCACTCAGATTCCTAGCACATTGTTTTGCCATGTATCTTGCCACGATTGAGATCACTCTATCCAGTGAAATCACTCCGTAGTTTAGTTGTGGATTGAAAATTTAGGGTTAGGTTTCCGTCGAAATCATCTCGGACCAACCGAGTTGTTGAAATCGGTTCCACCGATTTGGCTAAGGCCATTGCACATGTGATTCTCGGTCTGACCGAGAATTGCAAATCGGTGTGACCGAGTTCAATTCTTTGTGAAACCCTAGCAGTCTCGGTGCCACCGAACTGTGACTCGGTCTGACTGAGTTCACTAGTTTAGGTTCCAAAAGTTGCTTCGGTATCACCGAGTTTTCAAATCGGTAGATCCGAAATGCTTTCTGTGGAAAACTAAAACCTCTGTACTTTGTGATGCTCATCCAATCTATCTCATCTATATCTATTCACAGAGTTTGCTATCAGTGTTTGCATCATGTCAGATGAGAGTGACAGTCAGAACAAGTCTGAGGAGCAAGTTCACATGAGTGAGGGCACTAGTCCCTCTAGCAGCTATGATGAGGGAAGCAGGAGTACACCCAGCAACTTGCCTAAGGCAGCCACCAGGGCCAGAAAGAAGAGAACCTCAGATTCTGAGGATGAGGACTATGTGGCTGTTGAGGAAGAGGCCACCTCAAAGAAGAAAGTTCTGAAAAAGGAATATGGCACAGCTGCTGCCACTAAGCCAGGAATGAAGACAAAGGTTCCTGCCAAGAGAGTTCCTATGTCAAAGGCCAGAACATCCACTCAAGAAACTTTGGGATCTGCACCCAAAAAACAAGTTGTGGTAGAGAAGAAAAGGAAAGAAAGGGTTAAGAAGACCATGGCCAGAGTAATTGGGAAGCCCTCAATGATGGAAGATGAAGAGGAAGAGGTTGTTGCACTAGCACCTAAAGCTCAAAAGCTTATGGGAGATACTATAAGATCAGGGGCTGCTCCATCTAAGCCCAAAGAAGCTCCCAAGGCAGCTGCTCCAAAACCCAAAACTGCACCCAAGAGGAGTACAAGGAATATTCCAGCTGCAGAGAAGAATAAGGCCCTAGTGCCTAAAGCTGCTATAGAAGAAGAAGATGATGAGTCACGTGTCTTGAGGAAGTTGAAGCCCAAAATTCCAGATCACAATGATGCTCATCCAGTAGCTGAGGACATGAAGCTCAGGAAGGATGCAAGACTCAGACAGTGGAGATTGACTGATCCCTATGCAGTCAGGAGAAGAACTATTGTGGACTACAGGTTCCATACAAAGGAACAACAGGACTTCTATGAGACAGTGTTGCTTGATAAGAAGCCTATACTCTGTGATATGAGATGGGTGGACTGGGAGTACATCAGGAAAAGTGAAGAACACTATCTTGGAGTCTATGATAGTTTCAAGTCTTGTGGAGTAGAGGACTTTGTTCGGCAGAAGCTCACAAAGTGGAATGATAAGCTTATTATGCAGTTCTACTCCACAGCTCATTTCTACCCAGATGGAAGGATTGTCTGGATGTCTAAAGGTACTAGGTACCAATCAACAGTTGAAGAATGGGCAAAATTGATCAATGCTCCTGAGGAGAATGAAGATGACTTGGATGTCTATGCCAAGAAGAAGAAGGATCACAACACCATGGCACATATGTACAGAGAGATCCCAGATGCTGCTCTTGAGACACACAAATTTGGATCAGTACATTACCTTCTGTCAGGTTTGCGAACAATCAACTGGATCCTCAGGCACACTCTATTGCCAAAGTCAGGTGATCACAAGATGATCAGAGGCCATGCAATTAACCTGCTTCACATATTTGATGTGCCTCAAAAGTTCAAAGTCATGAGCCTAATTGTGGAAACTATAAAGAGAATAGCTGCAGATCAGAAGAGAAGTTGTGGGTATGCCCCACAGATCCAGGAGCTAATCAACTCCAAGATGGGCACTGGCACATATCTCTTGGACAAGGAACATATGCCCATCTACCCAGACTTTAAGGACAACACTGTGGTGATGTATGAGAATGAACCATCTTTTGTGCAAGCACAAGCAAAGAGGGAGAAGGCAAGGACTGAAAAGGCTGCAAAGATGCCAACCATTGATGAGGCATCTCAGTATCTTCTGAAGAGCAAGCAAGATCAGCTTGGCTACTTGATTGCCTCCACTCTGAGGATTGAGAAGGGATTGGCCACCCTGACTCAAAACCAGGAGAGCTTGGAGAGGACCATGGAGCAGAAGTTCTATGATTTAGATGTGAAGGTCACTGAGATACAGTCAGTTGTTGAGCAACTTTAGGATGAAGTGTAGGAGAAGAAGGGCAAGTCTACCACTGATGCTTTTGCTAGAGTTCCCAGAGGACAGAGATCTACTGCAGTGCCAGTTATAGACACCAGAGCAACTTCATCTGCACCAGCTACAGCTTCAGTGCCACCAGCTCCAGCACCCACTCCACCAGCTCCATCTACATCAACTGATGCCTTCGTCCTTGGAGTTTTATCTACACCACCACCTGAAGACCAAGCCTGAGAGTCGATCTAGCACTATGATTTTTTATGAACTTTTTGGTAACTTGTTGCCAAAGGGGGAGAAAATGCATAGATCATAGACTTCGAGAGAGAGTGTTGCTCTTTGTTCTCTCTTGTTTTTTTGGTGGTTGAACTTTGTTATTTGCTTGTTTGAGATACTTTATGCTTTTTGTGATACTTGGATGATCATGTGTTTGATCATATGCTACCTTAATGCTTGTTGGATGACATTATCCTTTTATATCCGCATATGATCATTCACTTTGCTTGGTGATGAGTGCATGTATTTAATTATTATCATTTTGAGCGCTCCACCAAGATGTATGTGACATGGAAGAGTAACCCATGATCCTAACTCATTGTGCATTTGCAGTCCAAAGCAAATCTTAAACTATGCACAAATTTAGGGCGAGCACTTGCTTTTCACATACTTCTCAAAGCGACAATGTTTTTCATTCTTATTATCATTTGTCGAAGCTTTGATCTATATGTTGTCATCAATTACCAAAAAGGGGGAGATTGAAAGTGCAACTATCCCTAGGTGGTTTTGGTAATTCCTAACAACATATAGCTCATTGAGCTAATGCTATTTCAAGATTAATATTTCAGGAAAGCTCAATGATTGGCATGGCATGGATGAGAAAAGTGGACCCTCAAAATGCTAAGGACAAAAGGATTGGCTCAAGCTCAAAGTTCAAGACTCTACATTTTCTGTTTTAGTGATCCAAGATCACATTGAGTCTATAGAAAAGGCCAATACTATCAAGGAGGGATGAGGTGTTGTTTAATAAGGCTCTTGCTCAAAATGCTTAGTGATATGCTCCAAAGCCCTCAACTACTTTCTCACATCCACATATGACCTAAACCAAAAGTCAAACTCGGCCCCACCGATTCTTTCTATCCGGCGCCACCGAGTTCAGATGTCATAGCCATTGCCACAAACCCTAGGCAAATCGGTCTCACCGATAGGGATCTCGGTCTCACCGAGATGGGATTGTAATCTCTCTATTTCCCTTCGTAATGTTTCGGTCCCACCGAGATGAGCAATCGGTCCCACCGAGATTGCAATATAAACTCTCTGTTTCCCTTTCGTAACATTTCGGTCTCACCGAAATGAGCGAATCAGTCCCACCGAGTTTACCTGACCAACTCTCTGGTTAGCTTATTACCAAAATTGGTCTCACCGAGTTTGTGTAACCGGTCTCACCGAGATTACGTTATGCCCTAACCCTAACCATATCGGTCCTACCGAGTTGCATGTCGGTCCCACCGAAAATCCTAACGGTCACTAGATTTGCTAAATCGGTCCGACCGAGTTTACCAATTCGGTCCCACCTAGATTGGCAAGTTGTGTGTAACGGTTAGATTTTGTGTGGAGGCTATATATACCCCTCCACCTCCTCTTCATTCGTGGAGAGAGCCATCAGAACGAACCTACACTTCCAACTTACCTTTTCTGAGAGAGAACCACCTACACTTGTGTTGAGGCCAAGATATTCCATTCTTACCATATGAATCTTGATCTCTAGCCTTACCCAAGTTGCTTTCCACTCAAATCTTCTTTCCACCAAATCCATATCCTGTGAGAGAGAGTTGAGTGTTGGGGAGACTATCATTTGAAGCACAAGAGCAAGGAGTTTATCATCAACACACCATTTGTTACTTCTTGGAGAGTGGTGTCTCCTAGATTGGATAGGTGTCACTTGGGAGCCTCCGACAAGATTGTGGAGTTGAACCAAGGAGTTTGTAAGGGCAAGGAGATCGCCTACTTCGTGAAGATCTACCACTAGTGAGGCAAGTCCTTTGTGGGCGACGGCCATGGTGGGATAGACAAGGTTGCTTCTTCGTGGACCCTTCGTGGGTGGAGCCCTACATGGACTCGCGCAGCCTTTACCCTTCATGGGTTGAAGTCTCCATCAACGTGGATGTACGATAGCACCACCTATCAGAACCACGACAAAAACATCCGTGTCTTCTATTGCGTTTGAATCCTCCAAACCCTTCCCTTTACATTCTTGCAAGTTGCATGCTTTACTTTCCGCTACTCATATACTCTTTACATGCTTTCTTGAATTGTGTTAAGATTGCTTGACTTGTCCAAAGTTGCTAAAATCTGCCAAGAACTAAAATTGGGAAAAGGATAAGTTTTATTTGGTCAAGTAGTCTAATCACCCCCCCTCTAGACATACTTTCGATCCTACACATGGTGATGCATAGCAACCTGAGGGGAGAGTGTCGTCCACGTACCCTCGTAGACCGTAAGTGGAAGCGTTATGAGAACGCGGTTGATGTAGTCGTACGTCTTCATGATCCGACCGATCCAAGTACCGAACGTACGGCACCTCCGAGTTCAGCACACGTTCAGCTCGGTGATGTCCCACGAACTTCGATCTAGCAGAGCTTCGAGGGAGAGTTCCGTCAGCACGACGGCGTGATGACGGTGATGATGATGCTACCAATGCAGGGCTTCGCCTAAGCACCGCTACGATATGACCGAGGTGGATTATGGTGGAGGGGGGCACCGCACACAGCTAAAAGATCAACTGATCAACTTGTGTGTCTATGGGGTGCCCCTGGCCATGTATATAAAGGAGCAAGGGGAGGGGGCGGCGGCCTCATAGGGTGCGCCCCAAGGGGGGAATCCTACTCCTACTAGGAGTAGGTTCCCCCTTTCCTAGTCCAACTAGGAGGGGAAGGAAAGAGGAGGAGAGGAGAAGGGAAGAGGGGGCCGGCCCCCAAAGCCCTAAACCAATTCGGTTTGGGCCTAGGGGGCGCACCCCACACTTCCTTGCTGCCCTCTATTTCCACTAAAGCTCACGAAGGCCCATTGACCCTCCCAATGAATTCCCGTAACTCTCTGGTACTCTGGAAAATACCCGAATCACTCAGAACCTTTCTGATGTCCGAATATAGTCGTCCAATATATCAATCTTTACATCTCGACCATTTTGAGACTCCTCGTCATGTCCCCGATCTCATCCGGTACTCCGAACTACCTTCGGTACATCAAAACACATAAACTCATAATACCGATCGTCACCGAACATTAAGCGTGCGGACCCTATGGGTTCGAGAACTATGTAGACATGACCGAGACTCATCTCCGGTCAATAACCAATAGCGGAACCTGGATGCTCATATTGATTCCTACATATTCTACGAAGATCTTTATCGGTCAAACCGCATAACAACATACGTTGTTCCCTTTGTCATCGGTATGTTACTTGCCCGAGATTCGATCGTTGGCATCCTCATACCTAGTTCAATCTCGTTGCCAGCAAGTCTCTTTACTCGTTCCGTAATGCATCATCCTAATCTTGATGACAAAGGCTTATAGTGATGTGCATTACCGAGAGGGCCCAGAGATACCTCTCCGACAATCGGAGTGACAAATCCTAATCTTGATCCATGCCAACTCAACAAACACCATCGAAGACACCTGTAGAGCACCTTTATAATCACCCAGTTACGTTGTGACGTTTGATAGCACACAAAGTGTTCCTATGGTATTCGGGAGTTGCATGATCTCATAGTCATAGGAACATGTATAGTTATGGAGAAAGCAATAGCAACAAACTAAACGATCATCATGCTAAGCTAACGGACGAGTCAAGTCAATCACATCATTCTTTAATGATGTGATCCAGTTAATCAAATGACAACTCATGTCTATGGTTAGGAAACATAACCATCATTGATTCAACGAGCTAGTCAAGTAGAGGCAAACTAGTGACACTCTGTTTGTCTATGTATTCACACATGTACTAAGTTTCCGGTTAATACAATTCTAGCATGAATAATAAACATTTATCATGATATAAGGAAATATAAATAACAACTTTATTATTGCCTGTAGGGCATATTTCCTTCAGGAATAACACGGAAGAAGATGTCAAAGTCGTCACACGAATAGCCAACCAATAGTTCTCATCAAAAGATACACCAACTGCCAAGATATGAAGAGAACCAGCATATCTAGGGACACAAGCTCTCATAGGCCCTTCGTTAATTGGTGTCAGATCGAACGTCGTTGAGGTAGGGAGACACCTTATTCCAATACACCATCGCCGCGCCACCTTGTCGATGTCACTAGGGCACAAAGACATAAGGAAAAGAAAACAAGACAGGTGGATCCCCACTCCTCCTGTCACCGTCGAGGCCGCCAGATGGGAAAGAGGAGCGAGACCGTGGCAATGGCGTGTAGGAATGTTGTGGTGGCTAGGGTAGGATTCATGGCAAGGTGAAATCTGAACGAGTATCATTTACATGCTTAGCTGTACTCGGTGCATTAACAAGTAAACACAAGATATATACTTGTGAAGGTCATATACTAAGAGAAATATCAAGTGATGTGAAAAATGTACAAGCACAAAGTACATACTATGTATTCACGTCAACTTAATAGTCACACCCGATTAAAGTTATAATCACAAGAAATATCAATAATAGGGAAAATCGTCCAGGTTGTAATATTGTAAAACCACACACCATCATCTCTAGACAGCTCAAGTACTAAAACATCTCAAATAAACACAACACATTGCAAATATAGTTCAGGGAGGCACAACTATGGAAATTCAACGCATCTTTGGTCACTAGCACACTTTTCGGTTGTTTAGGCAGCAGGTAGAAACTTCATGCAAATTGGTGGTTTAATCTTGGCAAGAGAAAGTATTGAAGCAGGAAACGTCCATATGCCATCCCCACATATCAAAGCGGATGCAACTGCGGGCACCATGAAGCCAGCCTCCTTCTTGTTTATCTTGGTCCATGCAAAAACTATCAAACTCCCGAGGCACATATCAATAGCAAAGCTCCCACCTACAAGGAATGGAACTGCCATTGCCATTGATAGGGGCACATACTTCGCATACTTGTGTGGCATGACATCTCTTGCTATACTGAAAACTGCCGCAAATGCGAAAAATCCGCCAGATATTGCAAGGCAATACTTCGGTAACACTGAGAAGCCCTCCACACCAAGTATTGCCATATTGCGGTATATGAGTGCATAAGGTGCCTTCCAAGTACCATATGGGTTACCAATATCAAATGCCTTGTAGAAGAGCATGAACGTGAGGGGGGCGATAATGCAACCCATGGCTGTTCCAATAACTTGTGCAATCATCATCGATTTTGGTGATGTTTGAGTGAGATAACCCGTCTTGAAGTCTTGCATCAAATCGGCGGAGATAAGCACTAGCTGCTTGACTAGGGTGCCAGCAACAAGGCCTGCAATGACACCATTATCCTTGCCGGCCCATCCCGCAAAGACAAAGAGAGCGATCTTGCCATAGTTATAGCCCATGTTGATGTCGGTAAGCCCCGTACCATAGGAATTGGCGAATCCAAGCATGGGGGCAACGACATAGGCTATAACAACATAATACCACTTCACTTGTTTGAACATTACTGGTATGGTAACCACTGCAAGAATGCTAAACAATGCATAACCGGTGTATGCCATCCAAGAGGGGATCTGGCCTCTCTTAAAGATCTCCTGGCGTTGAAACTCCTCAAGTGAGACTGTATCGTCCACATTTTTTGCTGCAATTCATTCGCTCAATATTAGAAAAAAAACTCATTTCTTGATTGGTGGTGCACTGAATTTTATGTTGTCATTTGTTCTTACCTTTGTTGTCAACCTGCTTGCGACTAAATTGTCGATACATGCTCATAGCAGTGATGCCAACAATTTTTATGAAGTGGTACATGCCATCCCCCATGATGAGAGCTATGCATATGAAGGCCTAGGTGATGACGAAATCATGGTCAGTGACATACAAGTTTTCATTACGGCATGCTATTAATTTATGTGATTGTAACTAAGGAAAAAGAGAGTTGTGGTAGATACCTTGTAACCGTACAAACTTTTCATGCTGCTTTCTGGTGCTTTTGCAGGGTACCAATCCCCCTTGTGTTTACTAATGAGTGGCCACATTATTCCCCATGAGATAATTGCACCGAGGAGGGTAGAGATATTTACTATATGTGGGCAAATCATCCCGGCACCAACGTATGTCATGCTGAAGTCAAAGTAGAATCTGAAACACAAATATTAAGCTGGGAGTTAACGGATCACATGCCAGAAATTATGACGACCCACAACGAGAAACAAGTCAAAAAAATTACGTCTGCTTCCAAGCCTTCAAACCGAAAGTAGGGAACTGAACAAATCCACAAGCATCGCCTCCGGTGTAGAACCATTGGAAGAAACTCCATAGAAAGCTACCCCCAAAGTATTTCAGGAATCCACGGATTTGCTTCCTGTCATGCGTAGAAGGTAAGATTAATTCATAAAGGTCAAGAACTCACTACGACTTGCTTGTTTTAATGACTGAAAGGACAATGCAACGAGCATAACTAAGTCACAATGTACATACCTTGAATTCTTGTCCCCTACATCGGTATGAAACCCATTTATAAGAATAGCAGTTGCTGTCCCACTTGGGTAAACTAATTTGTAGTCAACGACCAATACCTGAACACATTATGTCAAATCATTGAGTGGTCAAACAGATGAAAACCGGGTTTCACTGCTCGTAGTCAGTTGTTAGGTGCTCTACATATGTGGATGTAATTTTTATTATTTTTGATGTTCGTTGTACTGCCATGATTGAAGATGAATCGAAAAATTTCTCAAAAATAAAAGAAAGAAATGAAATGAAAACCAGGCTCGCAATTGTCTAACGCGTAACCGATTGTGTTATCTTCTTAAATTTGTATCCGTTCTAAACTTAAAATACAACCGTGCATATATATCCGGTGTGGATGAGCTAATTTAATGTACTAACGTGCTAGTATATCGTAACACAGTGCACACAAAAGGTTGGGAAAACGGAAGAGAAGAAAGAGAGACCTGTCTGAGGGGAATCAAGGTGAGGAGGCCCCCGAAGCTGCAAGCGAGGAGGAATCCCGTCATCCAGCCTATCCCTGGCTCCTTCCAGCTTCCCGGCACGTTGCCCGGCGAGTCTCCGGCCAGCTCGTACGTCTTCTTGTTCAGGCCCAGCAAGGTTGACCCGAACCCACCTGCAGCGCGCCAGTCACAAACACCAATCAATGAAGAACTATACTACAGAGACTGGCGTCATGGCCTCCATGGCCAGGAGTGATGCGGTGCTTACCGGCGAAGGCGATGGTGTAGCAGGCCACGCCGCAGGTCTGGACGATAGTGTTCTCCTGCCGCGTGAAGGGGCGGGACACGATGCCGAAGCGGTCCAGCAGGCGCGTCCACCCGCGGAGCGCCAGGAAGGAGAGCAGCGCGGCGGAGACGTTCAGCGTGGGCACCAGCCCGGTGGTGAGCGCGATCTTCATGACGATGACGGTGTAGATGAACCCGATGAGCAGCGCCGCCACCATGCCCCGCACCGTCAGCTCGTCCTGCCACCGCGGCATGGCCTCGAACTGCCACTCGCGCGTCGACGCCAGCGCGGGGTCCGACTCCCTGTCGCCCTCCAGGGCCTCGTCCCTGTCGATCTCCGGCGCGATCTTGGTGCGGTCCGGCGCGATGACGTCCATGGCGACTCCGCTCCTTGCCTCCGCAGCTGCTGCCACCGGAGCATGAAACCAAATTAAGCAAGAATGAAAATAAATCCTTCTTCACCAAGACCAAATTCTGCCCAGCAATATCGAGCAAGAACTAGCAGGGAGCATCGCTCGCCTCAACGGTCAAGGTCGTACGGCTCGACTGATCACTGTACCGTGGAAGAAGAATCACTGGAGGCTGCAGCTTTCCAGGAAGTCGTGCCCCGTTTCCGCCCACGAGGCGAGCTGCAACCGTGTGCGAGTATTTAACCAAAAACTACCACAATTCACGGAACCGTGACGAAAAACTACCACTTTACGATTCTGTGCGAAAAACTATCACTTTTTTCCTAATCCGTGGCAAAAAACTATCAAGTCACGAAATCGCTCGCTTCGCCTCTTCTAAACGCATTTCTGACAGGATGGGCCCACCTGTCAGCATCAATCTTCTTCCTCCTCCTCCTCCTCCTCTCTCTGGCATTTCCTCGAACACCTCGCGTGCACTCCGGTGACCCTCTCGCCCGCACTTCGCCGCGTCCACGACCACCTCGTGCAGCTCGCGGTCGCCGTCCCCGTACCACGCTCGCTCGCCATTGTCAGCGCCCGCTGCTTCCCCTCTACTCCTTGGCCGCGCGCCGGAGCTCGTGCTCCGAGCCGCACCCGCACGCGCGCGCCCGCGGCGCTCGTGGCCGCCCCTCGCCATGCGCACCGTGGTCGCTGTCCCCGTACCACGCTCGCTCGCCAACACCTGCCCGCACACACCTGCTACGCCCGCGGCCG
>NC_041390.1:464432972-464459141 GCF_002162155.2 Triticum dicoccoides
CAGCCGTCGTCGCTCACGGCGGGGGCAGCAGCGCGGCGCTGGCGGCCACGCGGCAGTGGCCGGCCCCAGGAGCTTGGTGGGCACGATGACGGCGAGGTGGGAGCGACGACGGCGAGGCGGGAGCGGGCGCGCGCGTGCGGGTGCGGTTCCGGCGCGAAGGATGGCCAGGGTGGCACCTGGTTCGTGGGCCCAAGCGGTCAGATTTGTGCTTAGCGCGGGCCAAGCGAGCGATTTCACGACTTGGTAGTTTTTTGCCACGGATTAGGAAAAAAGTGGTAGTCTTTCGCACAGAATCGTAAAATGGTAGTTTTTTGTCACGGTTCCGTGAATTGTGGTAGTTTTTGGTTAAATACTCACCGTGTGCTTTTGGGGTGAGATCGTGATGTTAAGCATGGCCGATGCCACGGTTTTTATAGAGAGAATCATTGGGAAAGGTCCACCCGCTTACTTTTCCAAGTATCTGTAGATTATTTATTCATGGTGTAAGCGGATGTTCCTGACCAAGTACTACAGATGATGTAGCTGCGGCCCAGATTTACAGTACCTCGGTGACCCATCCGAAGCTGATCGGCAGTGCTACGGGATGTCATATTCGCGGGTTCCTTTGACTCTGGATCACTGATAAACTAGTAGGAAACTGTCGTGTCAGTGTGTACCAAGACTCCCTTCAAAAAAGAACTGTGTATAAGCTGTGGGACTCAAAGAGAGTTGTTAAAGAAAGGAACAGAGAAGGAAGACAGCCAGAGGGGGGCTATCAGTGGCGGCACTTTTCGTGCCATCATGCCGTAAGCTTCATTCCGAAAGTAATTAATGGACCACGAATTCTTTGGACATGGAAAATCAAAGTACCTTTAAAGATTAAAATTGTTATATGGTTTGTTCATAGGGAGATGATCCTCACCAAAGATAATTTGGCTAAACGAAACTGAAATGGATGTAAGAAGTGTTGTTTTTATGATAAGGATGAAACAATTCAACATCTTTTTATTTCCTGCCCTTTCGCGGCTTTGATTTGGTGCACAGTTCATGTTGTATATAATTTGCCACCACCAACAAGTATCTCAAATTTGTTTGAAAACTGGTTGGTTGGTATCAACAAAATACTTGAGGGTCATATCCGTGTAGGGGTTTGTGCCTTGCTTTGGGCAATTTGGAATTACCGAAATGATTGTGTTTTTAACAGGTCTCGCTCTATTAACTTTTTGCAAGTTATCTTCAGAGCCACCGCATCGATCCGCATGTGGTCATCACTTCAGCGTGGTGACGCTAGGGGGCTCATGGCCTTTGGGTGCAACCGTCTGAAGGTGGTTTCACAGGCGTTACTCAACCGGTTTGGCTGGCATGTCACTAATAGATTATGTGGTTAAGTCATGTAATCTTTCGTTTTGTACCCATCATTTGTGGTGTTTTTTTTTGCCGTTTTGGTTGATACTACTGTGTTTTTAACATGTCTCGCTCTATTAACTTTTTGCAGGTTATCTTCAGAGCCACCGCATCGATCCATATATGGTCATCACTTCAGCGTGGTGACGCTGGGGGGCTCATGGCCTTTGGGTGCAACCGTCTGAAAATGGTTTCACAGGCGTTATTCAACCGGTTTGGCTGGCATGTCACTAATAGATTATGTGGTTAAGTCATGTAGTCTTTCGTTTTGTACCGACCATTTGTGGTTTTTGTTGTTGTTGTTTTGGTTGATACTATGTATGTTTCAGACCTATTTATTTATTTTTTAATAAAAATGGTTGTGCGCATCATGATGATGCAGATACCGGGGTCTTTCCCCTTTTTAAAAGGAAAAAAACGACTTCCTTGGACATGGAGCTAATGACATGTATTAGGGAAAATCACCTATTGATCATGCTAGGATATCAGACGTGCCGGTGCGTCAGATCCATATAAAAGAACTGAAGAACGTATTGTGTTCATGCAAAAAAGGGACTATTTGGGGCTAAAAACAAGGACGGATTTCGAATCGAGTGTTCCGTTGGAGGCGACCCGTGGCGACTCGGGCGGCGACTCTGACCTCCGTCGCGCTTCCGGCGCGGAGGCGGCCTGGGTCCTGGTCCGACGGGGCCCCTGCGGCGCCCTGGCGCCCGCCGCCCCGGCATGCCCTCCTGGGGAAGGACGGGCGAGCTGCGGTGGCCGTTTCTGGGCCCTGTCGGGGGTCGAGTCCGACGACGAGGACGGGATCTCCTCCCCGGGGTTTACCCCCCCTCCGGCGGGGGCGTCTTTTGGTGAGTATGTGCTCGCGGCGGCTCGCGGCGGGGCTGGTCGGGGTGATCGGCGCCGTCGCTCTGCGCCGAGCGGTGGGGGATCGCGGGCAACGGCGGTCCGCTGCTGGAGGCCGGAGGCCTCTTCCTCGCGCGCTCCGGGGGCCGATCTGGTGCGCCCGCGCTCCCCTAGGTGCTCGGGGCCCGCGGCGACACCGGTGTCGACGGAGGATTGGCCTACCCTTCCCCCCTGCCTTCGACGGAGCCGTCGGGGCCTGTGGCGGCGCGGGCGGCGACGGTGGCGCCGACGGTGGGTACGTCGCTAGGGTTGCTGACGCCTGCCCTGCCCCTGGGCCAGATCCTGCCCTCTGGGCCTGGGCCGGCCCCGCTCGGCCCGCTGTCTGTCGTGCCCCTTGGTGCGGCCCAAGGCCCTGGACCTGGACCGCGCGGCCCACCGGCTCGGCCTGGCAAGGGGGGGGGGGCGGGAGCCTGCTAGCCATCGCTTTATATGGCTGCGCAGGGGGTGCCGCGACCCCTCGCTAGGGTTTCCGGCTCGACAAAGTGAGTTGCGGCGCCACCGTCTCCCCATCAGATCCCTCATCCCCATTCCTCCCCCTCCCTCTCTCGCGGTCCTTTGCCGAGGCGGCGGCCATGGGCGACCGCCGTGCTGACAAGCGCCCAATGGAGCCCCCGCGCCCGGAGGAGGAGTGGCGGCGTGAGAAGGCCCTCAGGGAGCAGGCGAAGCGCAGCTAGCGGGCCAAGGGGGCGGGGCGCGCGGACGGCGGCGGTGGTTCCTCCCACGGTCAGGGCGGCAGATCTGGGCGCGAGCATGGTGGTTTCCAGGGCCAGGACTCTGGATCTGGCTTCCAAGGGCGTGAGGGGGATTGGGGTCCTCCTCCCCCATGGTGGGGCCAACAAGAACAGAAGAAGAAGCGCAAGCATGGCTCTCGGCGGCGTGAACTGGAGCGCAAGACACGGGATCCCCCCCCCCTCTAGTGATGGCCATGGCGACCCGCTGGCGAAGAAGGCGCGGGCTGGGGCTGCTCCGCTCGTAGTGGCTGCGGTCGATGCGCCGCGGGGCTCGGCGGCCGCCCCCATTCCGGTCGAGGAGGAGGGAGGAGAATGTTTCAAATGTGATCTGCAAGTTGGAGGGCCATGCGTCGGCCTACTATCCCTCGCGGGGTAAGCAGCCGCTCCTCCAGATCATGGGCAGCGCTATCCCGGGCGAGGGCTTTTTCTGTATGGAGTTTGAGGAGGACTCGCAGGCCGTCGCAGAGGCCTCGAAGGTTGTCAATGGTGCCATCCTCTCAGCGGAGCCAGGGAGGCTCTCGTTGGGTGTGCTCAAACAGGAACTCAAGCACATGGTGGCGGGTGATTGGGATTGGCAGATTGAACAAGTGGGCGACAATGACTTTGCGGTGGTGTTCCCGTCTGCTGATCTGCTGCACATGGCCAAGACAAGTGGTAAACTTTTCCTCTCCATCCATGACATACGGTTTTGGTGCGTGACTCGATCCAGGAAGCGATTACCCCCCTCTACATGCCTGAGGTGTGGCTTCGCCTCCATGGCATCCCCAAGAAGCACCGCCGTGCTGATCGTCTGATGGAGGGGCTCAAGATGCTGGGAAGGCCGATCGTGGTGGATGATCGTTCCCTTATCCGGGTGGGACCGGTGAGGATGAAGTTTGGTGTTCGTGCTCCTGACAAGATGAACGGGTTTGTGCAAGTGTGGTTCAATCATGAGGGTTATGACATCCGGGTGGAGGTGGAGAAACTGCCTTCGCGCCCTCGGGATGGACCGGCGGCGCCTGGTCCCAACAACAACCCCCCACACCCGGGAGACAAGAATGGCGGCCCGCCTGGTTCGGGGACCGGCGGGTCGGCCGGCCCGCAGGGGCCTGACCGTGGGGCCAAGGGTGGCCTTTCCACTGGTGGATCGGGTCGCGCTATGGACGTGGGCATGGCCAGCCAGGATGCAGAGCCTGAGGACAGTCTGCCCGATACGTCGATCGACACCGAGACTTGGAATCAGCTGGGCATTCAAGAGCTGGCGCTGGACGAGGGGAAGGAGCCCGCGTTGCCGGGGGCCCTGGCGACTGCGGACATGGCTGGGAGCAGCCCACCCCCGTCCCGCGCCTTGGTGGGGGCTTTCAACTTGGTGGGCTCGGCGCAGCTGCCTGCGGTCGACCGTCTGGCGCTAACTGACAGGCCTGCCTCCCCTCGTCTGCCGGGTTCGGACTCGGGCGTGGTGCTCAATGAGCCAGCTGTTGTCACCCCGCTGTCCAGCCGCCGCAGCTCGGGGGGATCTGGTCGTGCGCCCAAAAAGTCGGCCTGGCGGAAACCTGCTGCCAAGCTCGCCACGCTCGCGCTCCCGTCCCCGGTGGCGCCGGCCGTGGTGGATCTTCAGGCTGCATTGGGCTCTGCGGGCACGGCGGCCAAGGCGCGCCGCTCTCGGGCGTCCCCGGTCCCTCAGCGCGCGCCCAGCGCTCGGGCCAAAGCGGCGCTGGGTGACCTATCTTCCCTGGAGAGCACGCAACTCCGCCTGGCTGATAAGAACATGGAAATCTCAGGTAATCCACCCCCTCCTTTAAGATTCTGAACGCGTTAACCGATCCTCAAATTGCTTCGATCTTAGACGATAGCGGTTTCGACTTAGGCGAGGACCGTGGGGAGCTTGTGTCCCTTATTCGTGCTCATGAGGAGGCCCAAGCGGCTCTGGCCGAAGCCGCTGCGGCGGCTAAGGCCAGGGAAGACGCGGGCACGTCGGTGGAGAACCCCGCCCCCCTCGTGCCTGCGGATTCCCCCACCCTGCTCCTGTCGGAGGGTGCTGCTGCAACCAGGGAGATTGCTGCAGCGCCTACGACTAGCCGTGCCCCGGCTAAGAAACGAGTGGCAAAACCGGTGACCTCCAGGGGGGTTCGCCTTCGCAATCGTATCATCTGATGTGTTACATATTCTGGAATATCCGGGGCTGCGGGCACTCGGGCCGTCGAACGCAACTTAGGGAGTATATTGCTCGCGAACACATTGACGTCGTAGCTCTCCAAGAGACTATCAAAGTAGATTTTACTTATCGGGATCTCTCAGCTTACGATCCTCTTCACCGTTTCGTGTGGGGTTGGGTACCTTCCGCGGGTCATTCAGGCGGTCTTCTTCTGGGATGTAATTCTGATGTGTGTGACATTGTAACCTGGGACGTTGGTTCTTTTTTCATTGTTGTAACGATTAAGCATAGAACCTCACTCGCCACCTGGGCGATTGTTTGTGTCTACGGTCCGGCCGATCACTCGCGGTCGGCCGATTTCTTGCGAGCCTTGGTTGGTGCCAAGCAAGCTGCTAACATTCCAATTGTCCTTGGGGGCGACTTTAACCTCATCCGGGCGAGTGCAGACAAGAACAATGACAACATAGACTGGAATAGGATCTCCCTTTTCAACAACGCCATTGCGGCCCGCGCCTTACGTGAGCTCGCTCGGACTGGGGCCAGGTATACGTGGACCAACAAACAACTCAATCTGATCCGTAGTGTCCTCGACCGTGTGTTTGTCTCATCTGACTGGGAAATAATCTTTCCCATGTGCACCCTGGTCGCGGAAACCCGCATCGGTTCTGACCATGTGTCGTTGATCTTGTCCTCTGGGGAGGACAGGATCACGCATAGCAAGCGGTTCTACTTCGAATCAGGCTGGTTCGAGGTAGAGGGTTTCATCCCTTTGCTTCTCGCTCGTTGGGAGCGTGCCAAAACTTCGAGGGGCTGTTCCAGGGGTCCCTTGGACACTTGGATCTCGGCAGCCGGCGCCCTGCGTGGTTTCCTCCGTGGGTGGGGAGCAAATCACGGCAGCGAAGCAAAGCGAGCTAGGGAAGCTCTACTCGAAGAAATTAAAGCTCTCGACATTCAGGCAGACACCAGACCCTTTTCGGAGGCTGAGTGGGCTAGCCGTTATGCCTTAGAGAACCAAGTCTTGGCCATCCTCAGGGAAGAAGAGGAATATTGGCACCGTCGGGGTGGTGTCAAGTGGGTCACCAAGGGGGATGCGAACACCGGCTACTTTCACGCCTTTGCTAATGGCCGTAAACGGAAATGCACGATCTCGCGACTGCAATCGGACCAGGGGGTTCTGGTTAGCCAGGCTGAGATCTCGAGACACATCTACGATTTCTTCCTCTCTCTCCTGGGTACGGCAGAGGGGAAGGGCCTGCGCCTGCGTGACGACTTCTGGGTAGAAGAATCACGGGTCTCTCAGGCCGAAAACGACGGGCTCGCTTTAACTTTTTCCACTCAGGAGATTGATGAAGCGCTTAGCTCGATGAAAACTGAAACCGCGCCTGGGCCAGACGGATGGCCGGTGATTTTCTTCCGGCGGTTTTGGCCGGCGCTTAAGGACACGTTCTATGATATCATTAATGGTTTTGCACTAGGTACGGTTGACATTTCGCGCCTTAACTACGGCATCATCAGTCTCATTCCCAAAGTAAAGGGGGCCGATACGATTAAGCAATACCGTCCTATAACTCTTATCAACGTCCCCTTCAAGATCTGCTCCAAGGCTTACACCACGCGGCTGGCTCCGGTCGCCCAACGTGTGATCGACCGCAGCCAGTCCAGCTTCCTCAAAGGCCGTAACATCCTGGAAGGCCCGGTGGTCTTGCAGGAGATTGTTCACGAACTTAAACGCACACGCCATCCGGCCGTGCTTTTTAAGCTGGAGAGCTTACGACCGAGTGAACTGGGAGTTCATTCGAGAAGTTCTCACTCGGAAGGGATTCGAGTCGGGATTCATCCACCGCACTATGCAGCTGGTCTCGGGAGGCCAGACAGCGGTATCTATTAACGGAGAAATTGGGAATTTCTTCCGTAACAAACGTGGGCTCAGACAAGGTGACCCCTCCTCGCCTCTCATCTTCAATTTTGTCGCTGATGCCCTCTCGACCATGGTTCACAAGGCGAAGGCCGCGGGCCACGTCCGGGGCGTGGTCCCACACCTGTGCCCCGGCGGGATCACCCACCTCCAATACGCGGACGACACCCTGCTCCTTTTCGAACCTGACGATATTAGTATAGCCTCGATCAAGCTCATCCTCCTCGCTTTTGAGATCATATCTGGCCTGAAGATTAACTTTGCTAAAAGCGAGGTGATCGCCAAAGGGATGGACGACCACCAGGCCACCCGCATTGCCAACCTACTTAATTGCAAACTAGGGAGTTTTCCATTTAAGTACTTAGGGCTCCCCATCTCGGACAAACACATCTCAATCCTCGAATGGGAACCCTTATATGGCAAGGTGGCGAATCGGGTTAGCCCCTGGCGTGGCAGGTTTCTTTCCTCTACGGCTAGGCTGATTCTGACTAATTCCAGTCTGTCTTCCCTGCCCCTATTTACTATGGGCATGTTCCTGTTGGCCGACGGTGTTCACGCCAAACTGGACACACCCAGGTCTAAGTTCTTTTGGGAAGGAACTGGGACCAAGAAGAAATACCACCTTATCAAGTGGGCGGCGCTTTGCCGCCCCAAGAAATTTGGTGGTCTCGGGATCCTGAACTCCAAACTTATGAATGTGGCGCTCCTTGCCAAGCGGATCTGGAAACTTTCCCAAAACGAGCAAGGGCTCTGGGCTGAAATCCTCCGGGCCAAATACTTTCCGGACGGAATTTTTTTTGCCTCAAAGGCGAAGGGATCGTCTTTTTGGAACGACATCCAGGCTGTTAAGCCTGCCTTCACTCTCGGAGCCAAGTTCAATGTTAATAATGGGGCTTCTACGCGGTTTTGGCTCGACCACTGGCTTGGTCCGGAGCCCCTCTGGCAGAGCCATTTTGCCATCTACCAACTGGCTACCAACGTTGACATTATGGTGGCCGATGCGCTTAGATGTAACCCTCCCGCCATCTCCTTCAAAAGGCCACTCCTCACTCATGAACGCGCCAGCTGGGATGGGCTCCTAGCTAAGGTGCAAGGCTTCACTCTTCTCCCCGAGAAGGACACGGTCTCTTGGTCCCTCACGAACTCTGGGAAGTTCTCGGTCCAATCCCTCTACAACAAGATGACCGAAGGACCGTCACTAGACATAGCTAGGGGGCTATGGAAAGCGGCCATCCCTCTGAAGATCAAAATTTTCCTTTGGCAACTCTTCCGAGATCGCCTTCCTTCTTCCAACAACATTGCCATTAGACATGGCCCTTCGGATGGTACTTGGATGCTCTGTGGTCAGCATGAAGATGCCAACCATATCTTTTTCAAGTGCCACCTGGCCCGTTTCGCCTGGAGTGCCGTCCGTTCGGCTTTCGACCAAACCTGGAACCCCAACTCGACGTCGGACCTGCGTAGGCTCCTTCTTGCGTATAGGGGCAGTTTCGGTCGTGTATTGTGGCGATGCGTAGGGGCGCTGTGCTGGTCTCTTTGGACCATTCGCAATAAGATGACGATCGAACACAAGTTCCCTAACTACCCTGCTGACATTATTTTCAAATGCCATGTGTTCCTACAGACATGGACTCCGTTGGGGAAACGGCGTGATGCGGATCGGATGCGGGAAGCCATGGAGCGGATCCGCACGATCCAAGTTGAGGCCCGAGCCTAAGTTGATGCTTTTGGAGCTTTTTTGGCTACCCTTTGGCTGGCTGCCTGTCGCACTGCTATTTATGTTATATCTCTTGGCGGCGGTCAGCTGCTTGTTCTTTGTTTTTTGGCTTCGGCCCTTTTAGCTTGTTAAAACTGTTGTCCCTGTTATGTATTACCTATGGATGCTGCCTGCTGGTGGGCTTTATTAATTTAAAGCCGGACGCATCGTGCGTCTCCGTTCTAAAAAAAACAAGGACTATTCTTTTAAGCGTACAAATTTTAAAAAAACTAGTGTTTGTGTGACTTCGTTTAATTAGCTGAAGAAACCAGCTCTCTCGAAGCAACCGAAAGTTGTACTTGCACCCGAATTGTAACTGAGCTTGGTTTGCATTCCTAAATTTTGACATGTCTCGAAATACTAGAACTTTTTTCGATGAGATTTAGTTGACACTTAACGTCGACATCGAGATGATACAGCCATAAAAAGTTCACACCCAACCAGTTGTCAAAGAGAATAGTGTGACGAATAAAAGAACAGTAGATTTTAGCAAGTCAACGAGAGAAAACAATGTTCATTTATGCAGCTTGGAATTGGTACTGTATTTCCCTGTACAAGATACAGCACAACAATACGCCTGCTTCATGCCGCTTTTTGTGCCTGACCTATGCGATGACAATTTTGGCACGTACAATATGTTGTGCTCCAGTTGACCCTGGCTAAAAGAAATACAATGTCCTTCAGTTTAAGCAGCAAGGGCATATCAAAAACACAAGTTTAGGCACCAAGCACTAAGCAGGAGTTGCGAAAGAGTAAGAAAAGTAGTGGTGGTGTGTGAGCAATAATCTTGCCGCAGGGTGCAAAGGGAACACGAGATTCGGTCAAAGAAAAGAAGCGGCTGCCAATGATCCATATTCGGGCAATCTAGAAAATCCAGAATATTTGATTAGCCGAATAACCCGAGCCTGCCGACTTCGCTAGGATTCCTATTTACAAGGACCTCCCTCCTCTATCGAGTTGGTAGGTTCGTCTCACTTTCTTCCTCGGTTTTTTCTCCCCACGTCCTCCTCTCACCTTTGGTTTTATGTTGATTCTTCCGTAATCCCAACCAATGCTGCACA
This sequence comes from Triticum dicoccoides, assembly GCF_002162155.2. Classification (NCBI taxonomy): domain Eukaryota; kingdom Viridiplantae; phylum Streptophyta; class Magnoliopsida; order Poales; family Poaceae; genus Triticum; species Triticum dicoccoides. The sequence continues at coordinate 464,442,859 of NC_041390.1, forward strand.
AAATAAAAATGATTCGAATATGGCGTTGACGTTCAGTCTGGATAGCTCCCAGATCAAATGAATCGTTCCCTCGAAACGACCGATTGAACAAAAATTCCTGGTCGCAAATTCTGCTAGTCCATCTCGAGAAAAAAAAAACTTCTGCTAGTCCATCTGGCACAAACCCAATTGCCCAAACCGAAAAAAGGTCAATCACAACCTAGTTGCCTGCTGTTGCACTAAAAAAATCCAAAAACCAAAAAAAGGGAAAACACAGAAAAACCTTGCAAAACAGAAACAAAATGATTTGCCATGATATGCAAACTGAATTTGCCTATTATCTAAAAAGCATATATACCATAAAACTGCCATCATCATGTTAACAAAGGATTAAACAAAAAGAATGATACGGTGTACAAAAAAATAAATTACAATGGTTTCCTTTAACAATTTTTGCATGTCCAGATAAATAATTAAAATTGACCATGCTACCAATTTTTTTTGCCATGGTACCAAAATTAAATTTTCCATGGCCAAAATATATAGGACAATTTGCCATAATAGAAAAAAACAATTTGCCATGGTCATGCAAAAAAAGAAAATTACCATGGATTGTTCAATAAATTTGTCATGAATTGTTCAAAACATAATAAAAAGGAAAACATTGCCATGGGTTGGTCAATAAATTTGTGGTGGTAAAAATTGTGAATGGTTCAAAAAGTAAAAATTGCCATGGTGCAAAAAAATAATTGCCATGGTTCATAAAGTATATCTACCAACGTCCGTAAGTTATATTTGCCATGGTGCAAAAAAGTAATTTGCCAAGATCCAATTCTTTTTACATGGTCCAAAGAAAACCATGGTTAATTTCATTGCCATGGTACACTAGCTTGCCGTTGCAATTCCACTAGTTGCCATGAGGGTATTAAAAAGTGTTTTGAAAAGACCTAAAGTTGCCATCTTGGAAAACAAAAAATGGTTTTAATTTGCCATGTGACCATGAGAAGAAAAAGTGATGGTAAAATTAGTTTAAAAGGTGTGTTGGTTATATGGCAACATTTTTTTTTACTTTTTGCCATGGCAAAAAGTTTAACAATTTTGCCATAGTAAAAAGGTATTTTGTGACATGGCAAATTTTGTACTGGTGACATGGCGAAAGCTATGAACACTTTTGCCATGGATTTTTTTATAAACATATAAAAGTTGGCATGGTATGGTTGAATTATTTATCATGTTGTATGACATCCTAGATATGCTTGTTCAATTTGTTGGCAACCTTGTAAATCTAGATTTGCCAAGCATGTGGGAATTTAGGAGTACAAAGGCTACAAAGTGATATGAATTTTTTAATGAAATTTGATCTGTGCGTTATGAAGAAAGCATTAAGATACTTTTCTTGGGAGAAACTGTTCTATACAAAATGACATGGCAAATTTTGATCTAAAAAAGGTCATGTCAAGTTTCTCTAATGGCAAAAGGGATAAGAAAAAAAATTATCTACCAAGTGAGATGGAAATTTTTGCTCTAAAAAGGTGATGGCAAAATGGAAAAGAAAATGTTATAAAGAAATTGTTCTGTACCAACTGACATGGTAATTATTTTATCTAAAAAAGGTCATAGCAAAATGGAATTTAAGGAAAATTGTGTAAACCTTGTTGTTTGTGACTAAATTAACAAAAGTAGCCATCCTGATGTATTGGCCCATGGAAAAACACAAATTAAAAAAGGCCAAGTATGTGCAAAAGCAAGATTGCGCATGAGCATATCAGCTATAATATCTACAATCGCCAAGCACTCTACAATGACCTATAGTATCTTTAAATTGTCAACCACTCCGCAAAAGCACAACTAACAATGATTTGCATATAAAAAAGCATTACAAAATGGACACAAAATTCAGTGGCACAAAATCAAAGCCTTGGGTGACAAAAAATGAGTTAAAATGGTTAGGTTGCCTACCAATCCCCATATTTACCTAGAAAAATTGGCAAAAAAAACCTCATAGTAGATAGTGACAGAGCCACTACCTAGTGTGCGAAGTCGAGGTGAAGCTCGTCGAGCTCATGGAGTTGGGATCCCGGTCATCCTCCTCATCCAAGGAGACGGGCGCCTATTGCATAAAATTAGGAAAATAGTTTCAGCAAATCTGAGATAGGTTGTGAGGCATGAATGCCAATAGACCAAGGCAGAAGAGAGGGAAGTGAGAGAAAGGGTTGGAATTACCAGAACCATAGGAAGAACACCCACATTAAACCCATTAAGAGACGCTAGAATGGTGGCCAATCAGCCACGCCATGTGGCGCATGCTGGTTAGTTACGGTGAGAAATGCTTTTTTAGAGTTTTTTTAAATGGTAGGAAGACTTTTTTCGAGAAAAGTTTTTGTAGGCTTTTTCTTTTTTCTTTTAAGATGGTTGGTGATGTCCACATGATGCGAGAATATTTTTTTTAAATTTTGACATGATAGTGAGGTGCGCATAGCTTCCTCGCAAGCGGCCCGCAATGGCGGGCTCCAACCACTAGTGACCACCAAGCGCAAGAGCAATATCTGGGAGTAACCGCACCGGTAACGAAAGAGATGTGGCTACGATGTGTCTCAAATGCATCTATAATTTTGATTATTTCATGCCATGTTTATATCATTTTGACATAGTTTTGACATCAATTTATATTACTTTTCTGGACCTACCTATTAATTCAGTGCATGGTGCCAGATGTTATTTTCTTGCATATTATTGAATTTTCAGGAAAACAACAATTTTATCGGAACAAAAATTTCAGAAAAAAAACAACACAAGTTTTTCAGTCTAAAAGCTTCCGATGGCAACCAACGTAGGCCGAGGGGCACCCTGAGTAAAAAATGTTACACTCACGAGGGATAGATACCGGGGTCTCCCAGTTTCTTCGATGCAAGCTAGCCACTGTGCCAACTTCATCTTCGTATAGATTAGGTAGGGCGCGACGTACTATTAGGAAAACTAGCCGGTTTTCATACAGGTTCATTTCTTTTCCTATTTTTACTGGGTTTCTTATTTTCTTTTTTCTTCATTTCTACTCGGTTTCTCCCCCCCCCCTTCTTTTCTTTTCTGCTTGTTTTTATTTTTTCTCCAATTTTTTTGTTATTCTTTTGTTTTTTCTTCTTTGGGGTTTTTCATTTGTTTCTTTACTTTTTTCTTTGGTTTATTTTTTGGTTTTCATTTTTTGGTTTTTTCTTTGTTTCTTTTTTTTTCATTCTACATTCCGATACACATGTCAACATTTTTAAAAAATACTTGTTCACCAATTTTTAAATAATTGTTCAATATTTTTTCAAATAGTTGTGTGATATTTTTTCAAATACTTGTTCAACATTTCCCAAATACTTGGTCAACATCTTTATATACATGATCAAGATATTCTCAAATGATTATTCAACAATTTTCAAAAGCCTTGTTCAACATTTTTTAAATACTAGTTCAAAATTTGAAAATACTTGTCTAATATTTTTCAAATACGTGTCTAACATTTTTGTATACATGATCAACATTTTTTTAAATACTTGTTCAACATTTTTCAAGTACTTGTTCAAAAAAATTTAAATACTTGTTCAGCATTTTTGAAATATTTTTTTGAAGAGTGTTTCTGTAACATATACTCCCTCCGTCCCAAAATATAAAAACGTTTTTAACACTACACTAGTGTCAAAAGCGTTCTTACATTATGGGACGGAGGAAGTACATTATAATATTTTAAGGTATAAACAAAAGTACAAAAATAAAAATAAAAGAGAAAAGAAAAAATGTAAAACAAAGACAAGAAAAATAGGCTGTGGCCTCCTGCGTTCGTGGGCTGGCCCAGCTCGCTCGCCCCTTTAGCGAGTCCGAAGCCAGACTCGCTGAAGGCGAGATATAGGCACGCCCCAATAGAAGTTGAGAGCAACTAATTGAGGAGCACTCATTGGAAGCCTTATCAAGGGTTACTTGGGGTGAGCTGAGAGCATGCCACAGTCGTCGCCACATGTCACACTCTGAATGTTCGATCCGAATTTTGTTTCTATTCTATTTTATTTTTCCGCACGCGTTTTGGCTTTTTAGATGGGTTTTCCCTAGTTTTTTCGGCTTTACGGTTTTCCGCCCGTCTTTCTTACCTTTTGGACAAAAAAATTTGTAATTTTTTCTTTTGTCTAAAGAAACACGTTTCTCTTTTTCCCTTCCGTGAGAGGCATGTCCGTGCCTCTCGAAAACGAAAAAAATGCATATTTTTACTTTCGCGAGAGGCACGGTTTTGCTTTCGCATGTTTTATTTATTTTTTCTTTCACAAGAGGCACGCTTTTTCTTCCGCGAGAGGCACATATTTTCTTCCACAAGAGGCATGGCCATACCTCTCGAAAATAAAAAGAAACACACACGTCTTTTCTCTTCCGCGAGAGGCATGGTCCGGTTATTTCTGAAAAAAGTTCGTCAAAACTTATCAACATGTGATTTAATTTTGAAGATCTCGACCCGAGGAAAGGAACTTCCTGGGCCCAAAGCGTGCCCATTTAAGTGCCTACTTGCCCACAGCGGGCTGACGGTGCGCGCGCGCCCGACGTTCGCGCCTTCCCCTCCTTGCTACCTCAAACCGGAATCACCAACAGAATCACCATATGCATCCACCGCCCAGCGATCGATGGGTGACGCCCCCTCCCTCCCATGGAAATTCCGGAGACTAATCATATCACCTCCCTTCGTTCGTCAGTTCAAATCTATTGCGTCGAAGGACGGGGAACCAGGGCGAGAGATCGGGCGCCATGGACGGTCTCGTGAATGGCTTGTCTGGCGCCACGCACGGCGGGGCTGAGGACGCCGCGTCTAGGGCGGCCAACCGTGCCGCTGCCGCTCCAGGGGAAGGGGACTGCCAGGAGAGAGCCCGGCCGACGTGGGCCGAGGTGCTCGCGTGCTGTTTGATAGAATGGCTATGTAGGCTGTAAGGAAAGAGAGTTCGGTTGTGGGGTCGTCTGATTGGAAAAAGTTCTGATAGTTTGAACTGAAAGTTGACTACCGTTTGGAAAATCTGATTGGAAGGAATGGCAGTCGTACCTATATCAGTAAATTATAGTAAGATTCTGTTTCATGGATTCTGATTTCTGAACTTCTATTGACTGTATGAAGAACTCCGAGGAATGGAAGCGATACAAAAGACCACCTTCTGAACAAGAATACTCTGAGGATGTCAGTCAGCTCCGCCATGGTCTAAATGTAGAGCCTAGCAGGGAGGAGCTCAATCATTTGCCAAAGGCATGCTGTCCGCTATGGGAGCTTGACCTGAACCGTCTCCTTCCTGGTAACGACTACACAATCGAATGTGGCCAAGGGAAGAAGGTTTATCAGAAGGGTGACATGGCATCTGAAAACTTGTTCAGCTGGCTGAAGGATGACGTACTGCGGAGGCCTACATACTGTCGCTTTTGTGCACTTGTGGACAACTACAACCCACGCCAAGGATACAAGGAATTAGTCACTCAGCAGGACAAGAATGAAGAAGCTGCTTTTATTGAGGAGATTGCTAGAAGTGCACCAATCAAATACTTACACCGGTATCTGGTGCTGAAGGGAATCACGTCTCAGGACCAGAAGGACTTCAAGAAAATGCTGGCATCCCTGTGGTTTAATTTGTATGGAAGGGGTGATGCTCTGGTAGCTCTTCTGCCTTTGAGCATGTCTTTGTAGGAGAGATCAAGGGGCGGTGTCGAGGTGAGGATGAGGTCACAGGCTTCCACAACTGGATTCAGGCAAGTTATTGTGTTATTTCAGCAGCATGGTTCCATTATCTGAAAGACATGTTATCATGGTGCTGTGTGACTAATATGCAGTTTTACCTGGAAGAATCCAAAGGCAATGTGGATTACCAAGGGTACATATTTCCAAAGAAATGCGGGGACCTGGTGAGTCTATGATCTGAACATACATGGCACATGTTTATATCGCAACTCGTATGGGTCTTAAAAGGTCTTATGCTGAATTGCTTGTCTGCAGCCAGACTCTGAGACACAGCTGCTCACCATTCAGTTTGAGTGGCATGGCTTGCTGAAATCTGTACCCAGCACATTGGTTGGTCAGTCCTGAGTTTGAGATTGCACTCTACACGCTCTGCTTCTTGGGTATTTTGGTTTGGCACTTCTGTCAAAGAGTGCATACTTACTTTGGCATAATAGTTCAAAATATCATCACATAAGGTTTTGTTTTATGCTATCAAGAATGGGAAGCATGAAATGAACTTGTACAAGTAGGAACTCAAGGCGCTTGTTCGTCAATCTTTAGGTTAATTTCTTGTCAAAAGTGAAGAATTGACAAACCTGTATGTTGAAGGAGGAGGTATATAAATAATATCTCTTTCACATCTTGACATGTTGAAAATAGCAGTCAATAATATAACGCAAAATTATATTTCATACCTAAGGTACCATCTGCAAAGTGCCATTTACTGATATCAGACCTCAAATATATGGCTAGCAACTGCAGAAACAAGACGCCACCATTTTCAATGTCCACTTTACAAGGTTGGATACACGGTAAAACATAGAAAACAGACTCATTTCATACCTACATTGGTACTGTATAAACAACCCTTCACATCAGGAACTCTCAAAGTCTCAAGTTCCAAATATGCAACTCAACCTAAAGAACTACGTATGAAGACAAGTACACAAAACATTAGATCTTCTAAAGGTTGTACACTGATAAGGAGGAAAAATCACCATTAGTGGATTTTTCTTCATAGACGCATTACAATGTACACGGAGTCTAGGACATTAATTGTTACAGAAGATCACGTTGGAGTTGGAGCAGCGGCAGCCTTCATGAACATGAATCTCCTCCTTGCGATGCTGTTTCCATTTTCACCTAGAGCAGCAAGGTGAAGCATCCGCCGCCTTGCTGAAGCCACGGCAATATCGTCTGCTGTTGGCTTACCCTGGACATCATGAGGTGGCGAGTTGCCCCTTGACGTGACACTTTCGCCATCCAACTGCTTGAGCTGCATCACTTGCTTTAGGCTGTCAGCCACCTGTCTCATGGTTGGACGGTCCCTTGAGCGCTTTGCAAGGCAGGTGTTGGCCAACTTAGCAATTTCTCTAGTTCCCTGCCTAGAGTAACGGCCTTCGAGTCTTGTATCTATAATCTTGCTGAACTGCTTACTTCCGGCAGGATACTGCTTTACCCATTCCAGCAGTTTCTGCTCATTCTTGGGGCGGTTCTTATCCATAGAACGTCGTCCGGTGAGGATCTCATAGAGTACTACTCCAAAGCTCCAAACATCACTCTTGGTGGTGAGATGGCCTGTCGCGACGTAGTCTGGAGCCGCATAACCATAGGTTCCCATAACCTGATTATGATAGAGCAAATTGTTCCCATAAGGAAATATTCTTGAATGGGTGGATGCAGCATGAGGAAACTCCATTATCTTGCTCTGAACTATAATCAACACGTACCGCTGTAGACACATGAGTTTGATCTGCTGATGGCCCTTCCCTTGCTAATCCAAAGTCTGAAAGTTTCGGTCTAAACTCCTCATCCAGCAGAACATTGGAAGCTTTGAAATCACGATATATGATCTAAAAAAATCCATGAAATTTGATCATAAAAATGATGACATTTCTATGCTATTTTCCTAAGCAAAATCAAAACCTGGAAGGTTGGAGATAACACTTATTTTAAAATCCTTCCCTTAACAAACAGGAAATAATATTCATGACATCCATTTTCTCGCAACTATGCGGTTCAATTAGTATGATCACTGCACAACATAGTTCCATCCAGAAATTAATGCTTTAGCACACATGTTTTAACTTGCAAAATTAGTTGAAGCAACATGGAATGAGTACTGTATCCATCCAAGTTATGGTCAGATCGATTAGATTTATTAATATGATGAATTAACTGAATTGCAAATTCCAGCATTTACCGATATGATGTGGTGCTGCACGAATTTATGCATTTTTCACTCCCTGTTATTTGCAAATCAGGTATCGTTTAAGTTTCAAAATATGTTGTAGATAGTCATACAACATTGGCCTCACTCTTGTCCTACAATAATGCAGTATTCTCATTTCTCACACAAAGAATGCTGTGGAAAGTTGGCAAGCTGTACCTGAATCTCCAACCCTTCATGGAGATACATCAAACCCTGAGCAGCACCAAATACTATTTCCAACCTGACGCCCCATGGAAGAACAGGGTATGCTCGATTGAATAGATGATCATCCAGAGTTTTGTTCGTCATGAACTCATAGACAAGCAGCCTCTGAGGACCTCTTTCGTTACGGGCAGCACAGTAACCGATGAGCTTGACGAGGTTTGGGTGCTCGACAACCCCTAGAAAATGAACTTCTGCCAGCCATTGCTTATGCCCCTGATCAAGGTTGGTAGTGAGACAAAGGGAACTCAAATACAAGTACTGAATGAATCGTTGACTCCTAGTAGCATCAAATAGTTGGACAATATAATGATACTACTCCCTCCAATCCAAATTAATTGGCACAGGTTTAGTACAACTTTCAAGCAGGTTTAGTACTGAAGTTGCACTAAACCTGCGTCAATTAATTTGGATCGGAGGGAGTACAATGCAACAACACTGAAAGCATCCAACCACGCATATACTTGGCAGAATTCACACTGCACAGATGTTTGATAGTATTCTCATATTGCATATCATCAGAAGGATTGCAGCCTTAGGCCACAGAGATCAATGAACTACTCCAACAACTGAAACAATTGTGCAAACCGTGTCCAATCTTAGGAAGCCAGCACGCGAAGAGCTGCTACTACAGGTCGCAATTGGCAAGTAGTACTAGTAGACTGTAGGGTTATATCCGGGCTAGATGTTACACTGAATCAACCTATGATGACGAAGAACATGACAAGAAAAAACAAGAGAAGAACACCGCCGAATGAAATTCCTAATTTTAACCATGGAAATAGAAATACTACCTGGTGGCCGCTGGTGTTGAGCCTTTTGATGGCCACCACGGTGCCGCCGGCGGGGCCACCGGGCAGGCGGACGACCCCCTTGTAGACGCTCCCGAACCCGCCCTCGCCGATTTTGAGCAGCCGGCTGAAGTCGCTGGTGGCGGCGTGGAGCTCCCGGAGGCCGAACTCGCGCAGGCTGCTCGCGCCCCGCTCCTCGTACAGCTCTGGGATGCTCCGCGCCGACGAGGCCGACCCCGACGACTTGCTCCCGCCGGGCCGCACGGTCGCGCCGGAGTCCTGGGACTGGCTCGTGGCCGCGGCCGACGACGACGCCGTCGAGCAGGTGGCCTCGGAGGTGAACGACGCGCCCGGGCCCCGCACCGGCCTCCCGTGCGGTCTCTTGCCCTTGCCCGCCCTGATCTTGCTCCTGAAGCGGCCGAGGCAACCCATTTCCCCGGAGAACGAAAGCTCTGCTACGATTTCAGCCTCGTGGTGGCCTTGTTTCCTCCATGCGCGTGTGCCTCCACCTCGCTCGGCAGCTCGAACCACGAGGGGAAAGGAGGCACCGCGCGGCACAAAGCCGCCACTGGGAAAGTCAATAAAACCGACGCGGAATGGCTTGACGCGAGAAGTGAGTGGCAGGCTGCATGGCGCCACCAAGGAGAACCCACGATGAATTTCACCAACCTTCCTGGTAGAACTTAAGTTTCGGCTGTTGTTTCTGAACTTGAATTTTGGTTTTACGCTGTGAGGCGGAGGAAGAGAAGAAGCAGAAAACGATGTGTGTGAAGACTACGGGTTACTACTACTACGTGCCTAAGTTTCTGAACGGAGTTACACTAACTAGGCATGGGATGGGTGGTCGTATCAGTCAAACGAAATGGTCTCCGATGGCGACGGGAGAGGAGACGGGTGGGGGTTGCAATTGCAAATCGGAGGGATGGCTTTGACCCCACGTGCTTTTGCTTTTCTATACGTGCCAAACTAGTCATCGTATATCTTCCCTAAAAAACGAGTACCCCAACTATGGTAGTTAAATAATGTCTGCTGGGAACGATTGGTACTCGCTCCCTCTGTTCCATAATGCAGTGTGTATGGATTAGTCCAACTAAGCAAACTTTAAACAAGTTTACAGAGAAAATTAATATTTTTCACCCGAGGTAATCTTATGATCATTTCATAATTAAATTACGTTTCAAATTCAAATAGTTATATTCCTATTGATTCACTACGTAAAATTTAACATAAAAAAATAAAAATATAGGTCATAAGACAAGAGAATTTACAGTTTATGTGTATTTTAGACTATGTTTTTACGTTTGTAATTTTACATAACATAAAATATTTTTTATGGAAATTATATATTTTCTTACGGTCATAAGACAAAAAGGGACCGTAAGAAAATATAGGTCATAAGACAAAAAGGGACCGTAAGAAAATATATAATTGCCGTAAAAAATATTTTATGTTATGTAAAATTACAAACGTAAAAATATAGTCTAAAATACACATAAAATGTAAATTTTCTTGTCTTATGACCTATATTTTTGTTTTCTTATGTTAAATTTTACGTAGTGAATAGGAATGTAACTATTTGAATTCGAGACGTAATTTAATTATGAAATGATCGTAAGATTACCTCGGGTGAATAACAGTTTATTCTGCACCCTGGGTGATGAATAGTAACACTCTCTCTCTCTCTCTCTCTCTCTCTCTCTCTCTCTCTATATATATATATATATATATATATATATATATATATATATGGTGGGTCTATTATGATAACACCTCTTAAGACCTTATTCACATAAACACTATTCTGATCACGGGATCAGAATAATATTCTGATCATAACCTGACCTGCCCCACTAGTAGTACGTTGAATTTTCCTGTGAAGTAGGTTGAACTTCCGCCAACATTGCCCAAATGGGGCTTGCGATATACCGTTGGAAAGCTATGGACCCCAATATCATAACCCAACTTAAATTTTTGGCAAAATATAAGCGGTGTCGTGGTTCTAAGTCTGACATCAATGTAGGGGGTAGGTATGGAGAGGCAAGATCTTAGCTATGGAGTAGTTGTAAGCACACGAGGTTTACGAGTTCAGGCCCTTCTCGAAGGAAGTAATAGCCCTACGTCTCGGAGCCCGGAGGCGGTCGACTGGATTATGCGTGTATGAGTTACAGGGGTGCGAACCCTTTACACTAAGGAGGGGGTGGCTTATATAGAGTTCGCCGGACCCCTCCGGCCCTCAGTTGTGCAGGGTTTTAAATACATTAAGGTCGGGCGTTACTGGTAACGCCCCTAATAAAGTGTTATGATGACCATAAAAGCTACTTAATAACCGACCGTTAGCCTGAGGAGTGCCTTTAGGTCTCCTGGCCGTCGAGTGGTTGGATCTTGGTCGAGTGATTGCTTCTTGGTCGAGTGTCTTCGAGTCTGTCGAGTGGAACACCTCCAAGTCGATTGAAAGGTGATTTCTTCTAGAGATGTCCTTGAGTAGGGCAGTTGGGACAGGTCCATGACCCTACCCTAGGTGCATAGCTTCATCATTAGCCCCCGAATGGATCGAGGTTTGAGTGGGGAAGGAGTTGAGAACTTCTCCGACTCATTTTTCATGCCATGAGCATATCTTGTTTCGGATCAATGAACCTGAGTGATGACAGCAACTTCCTTTTCAGTCGCCTTGATCCATTCTTAGTTTTTTGTCGAGTGAGTTTCTTTACTTGAAAGGCTCCGAGTGACGGCGTGGAGGAGATCTTCCGTCTGACAAGTTGTTCTGCTGCCCGCAGATTTAGCGGGATTCGAATTTTAGGAAGCGCGCGGGACGGGGGAGGCCGCAGTAATCGGATGGGATAGGGCGGAGCCGCCTCGATCTCCGCGCCATCTTTTTCTCCATGTATCGCGCGCGCGCGATTGTTACGGGATTTGACAGGACCGCCTGGGCCTACCATCAGCCACTCGGAAGCGACCTCATATAAGGCGTCAGACCGGGGTTTCTTGAACAGTGCGTTCCCATTTCCTCTTCCTCTCTTCAGGCTTCTTCGTCGCGCTCGCTCTCGCCCCAGCGCCGCCGCTCCGTACGCGTCTCGCTGGCGACGATGGGAAAGGAGAAGACGGCGGCTCTGGAGCGGGCGAAGAAGGCGATGGCAAAGGCAAAGGGGAAGGCGACCAGTCGGGGTGGATCTTCCTCGCGAGCCGGCCTGCCGAAGGGCTGGATCCAGGGCGACTGGATCCGCTCGGCGATCCGCCAAGAAGACCTCGACGACCTAGCCGAAGGAGGGCTGATCCCCATGGATCGGCGCGGCTTCCGGGGAAGGAATCCGAGCCGCAACCTCGGGAGGGCGAGTGTGTTCTCCTTGCCACCCACGTCGACCGTGGATTTTCCTTGCCTCCTCACCCTTTCTTTTGGGGATTTCTGAATTTCTTTGGGGCACAACTCCACCACTTCACTCCCAACACAATCGTGTATCTCGCTGCTTTCGTGTCTTTGTGCGAGAATTTCTTGGGTTGTCGGCCTCACTGGGGTCTTTTCAAGCACATTTTCACTTGTCATTCTCAGACGGTGAAAAAGGCCAATCCGAGTGACGAGAGAACACAAGTGATTCAGATGTGTGGGGGTCTTGGTGTTCAGATGAGAGGGAAAAGTTCCTTTCCAGCCATGATTCTTCCCGACTCGGTTCGCGGATGGCAGTCGACCTGGTTTTACTGCAAAGACCAGCCGACGCCAGGGCAGTCGACTGGCCTCCCTCCTTTTACCATGGACTGAGTGAGGAAACCCTCCTCTTTGAAGGTGCTCCCGAAGGAGAAGGCGCGGGTTAGGGTGCTGGTCGAACGAGTGGTCCAGCTTATCCGTGACGGGGTCACCGGTATGGATCTCTTGGAGGTTTTCCTTCAGCGGCGCATCCAGCCTCTTCAAGCCCGAGACCATCCGATGTGGATGTATTCGGGTCTTGAAGACTCCACTCGGATTCACCCGGGGAGGTCGATGACGACACACTGGAGAAGTGGCTGTTGGGCATGACCGGAAACAAGGACAACCCCAGGGGAGCCAGGAGAGTTCCTCCATTCGACCAGTCTCATGTACCAGAGAAGGTCCGATTCTGAGCTTTGATTGTAATCTGAATTCACTCGCGCAGCTGTCTATACTGCATCGACTGACTTTATTCTTCCCGCTTTCTTTCAGGCTCTTATCGAAATGTATTCAATGCCCAACGGAGAGCAAGAGCAAGACCTGGAAGGAGAGGCGAGCGGCGGCGACAGTGGCGAATGGTATTCTGACGGTGAAGGGGATGAAGAAAGTGACGACTCAAGTGACGAAGAAGAAGTCGAGTCACCTCCTCGCAGGGAGAGGCGATCCAAGCTTGACCAAGAACGACCGAGCGCCCATGAAAAGGTGATTGCTCAGGCTGGTCAGTCTTCAAAGCGTCCTCGGACCTCTTCACCAACCCCAACTGAAAAAGCGTCAAAGCATCCCAAAGTTGCAGAGCCGAAACCTCGGAAGGCATTGCCGAAGATTAAGATTGACATCCCCGTCGCTTCTGCGTGAGTGTCTCCCTTTGTATTCACTCGACGCCCCGTGCTGTTTGTTTTTTCTTGATTTAACCAGACGAACTTTGGAACTGGCAGCGCTGCTACTTCCGGGACCTCAGCTTACAGGGACGAGGATGAGGTAATGGAGGATGCGGTCACTTCCAATCTGGGTATGATTTCTGCCATTCTGTCTTTATTTGTTCGACTCAACTGCAATGTGTACCATTGGGTGATGTGATTTTGGCGATTGAACTTTGAACAGCTCCTAACATTATTGACCTCCCCGATGATGATGATGAAGATCCCGAGAGGCCTTTGACAAGGAAAAATAGGCAAGCTCCTGCAAGCAAGGTGCCACAGTCGACGCCGAGGGCGGAACCAGTCGTTCAGGATGCTGGTGATGCCAATCAGGGTTCTGTTACCTTTGTCGTGCCATTGTCAAGTGCCTTGCCTTCTTCGTCGACTGCTCAGGCCCCTGTCGACCCACCTTCAGTTTTTGCGACCCATCATGTCCCAGAGGACGAAGTGAATGCTGCCAAGGAAGCCATACGCCAGGCGGGCATTATGATGGAGAAGATGAAGACGGTGCGGGACGCCAGTCAGGCCACCTACGGTGCCAGCTCGGCTCTCCAAAGCAACGTTCAGGTTAGTTGGTCACCGCTTGTTCTGTTAGGATATGCTATCTGAAGACTCTCTTTCCGAAAATCTTTGCATCTGTACACCCACTGGGTGCGTCGATTGAATTTTTGAACTAGTCGGGGCACGCTGAGTGCACCCACTGGGTGTAGTCCCCGAGACTACGGTGGACTGCTGGCAGTCGACTGTAGTCTTTGTATTTTGATTCTTTCGCTCGATGTGGTCTGGCCGCGTCGAGTGTAAACCAAACTGGTAGTTTGTCTCTTCTACTCGGTCTGGGCGAGTGGGATCAGAACCGGTGGGGGCACGCCAAGTGCACCCACTGGGTGTAGTCCCCGAGACCGTGGTCTACTGCTGGCAGTCGACTGTGGTCTGAGTTCTATGGTCTGAGTTCTTCTTTCTCTCCTTTTTTTTACTCCCTGCACTCGACTCCGGCGGGCCGGTCGAGTGGGATCATAACCGGTGGGGGCACGCAAAGTGCACCCACTGGGTGTAGTCCCCGAGACTATGGTGGACTACGGGCAGTCGACCGTAGTCTTAGTATTTATTGTCTTTGTCGTTTTTCGCTGTAAAATAACTTCTCCTCCCTGATTGCAGAAATCTTGTGATCTTGGAGCTCGCTTTGCTGACTTCGAGAAACAGCAGATCCAACTGAACCTTGACTTGGAATTGGCCAAGACAGAGCTGCAAAAGGCCAAGGATGACGCCAATGGTAAGACGAGCTTGTCGACTGGTTTGTCTTAGGCTTGAGTACCCTTCTGCTCTTTCTGAATCAAGCACCATTTCTTTGTAGAAAAACTGAGAGAAGCTCTGGCGAAGAAGGATCAGGATTTGGCTGCTGCTCAAAAGGAAGCTGACGACAGAACCGCTCTGGCTGAACAGAAACTAGCTTCGGTCGGCCAGTTGGAAGAAGAGAACACCAAGATGATATCTGCTCTGAACGAAGCCAACAAGGAGTGCACGCGCTTGAAGAAGGACAATCTCAACCTGTACGAGAAGATGGAAGGCATCGCTCGCAGGAGGGACGATCTGGAGAGCTATCTGAGGAGCCTTGCCAAGAAGTTGTTCATCAAGCTTGAAGGTACACATTTTGTTCCGACTGATGTTTTTTGTCGACTCAGCGTACGAAAATTACTTATCCTTGGATCGTGAATGCAGAGTTTTGCCAGAACTTCGAGGAGGAGACTGGGCGGATTGAGCCAGGTTTGGACCCAATCAATTCTCCCGTGAAAGATGAAACTGCCATGAATCTGCTCCGACTGGAATCCCGCATCGACCGTGTTGTGGACTACTTGGCTCGACTGAAGGTCGCCACGTCACGGATCGACACGGCACTTTGGCCAGAGGCCACGCGCCAGAATGATCTTGAGTCCCTGATGACTCGACTTAACGAGATCCCTGATCGAGTGCAGGAGTGGAAGAAATCTTCTGCCCGGTGTGGTGCTGATGTGGCTCTATCTTTGGTTCGTGTCCACTGCAAGGAGGTGCGACAAGATAAGCTGCCAGCAATCAAGGTCATCAACACCCAGAAGCATGACTTCCGATCTTTTATGGAGACTTTCATCGCTGCAGCCACTCGGATCACCGACGGCGTCGACCTGGACGAGTTCATCGAGCCTAACAGTCCTCCTCCCACGGAGTGAACGAAATTTTATGCCCCACCTTAAATTTGCCTTGGAATGCCGAGTGGTTTTTGTAACCGTTAAACTCTTTCGGGCTGAATGCCCGAACACTTCGATCTGTGGTCCGGAACCTTTAGGATTTATCTGAACTTGGTTTATCGTTGAATATCTTCATGAATCCTCCATCGAGTGGAACTTGTTCTTCACTCGAGACAACTTTTGTATTTGTGGCGCAGCTCCGAAGGAAAAGGTAGCAGTCGGCCTGCACCTCGTCGTCCTTGCGGGTCGGCAATGGAGCGCACGTTGTATTTGTGGCGAAGCTCCCAAGGAGAAGGTGGCAGTCGACCTGCACCTCGTCGTCCTTGCGGAGTGGGATGGAACGCATGTTGTATTTGTGGCGAAGCTCCCAAGGAGAAGGTGGCAGTCGACCTGCGCCTCGTCGTCCTTGCGGAGTGGGATGGAGCGCACGTTGTATTTGTGGCGAAGCTCCCAAGGAGAAGGTGGCAGTCGACCTGCACCTCGTCATCCTTGCGGAGTGGGATGGAGCGCACATTGTATTTGTGGCGAAGCTCCCAAGGAGAAGGTGGCAG
>NC_041390.1:464460396-464473367 GCF_002162155.2 Triticum dicoccoides
CTCACCACTCGGTAGGATTTTCAAATACTTAGGCGAGTACTGGACTGCAGCTAAGCCCCCGAGTGGGAGGGTTGCTCTCCACTCGGTAGGATTTTTCAAATACTTAGGCGAGTACTGGACTGCAGCTAAGCCCCCGAGTGGGAGGCTGGCTCACCACTCGGTAGGATTTTCAAATACTTAGGCGAGTACTGGACTGCAGCTAAGCCCCCGAGTGGGAGGGTTGCTCTCCACTCGGTAGGATTTTTCAAATACTTAGGCGAGTACTGGACTGCAGCTAAGCCCCCGAGTGGGAGGCTGGCTCACCACTCGGTAGGATTTTCAAATACTTAGGCGAGTACTGCAGCTAAGCCCCCGAGTGGGAGGGTCGCTCTCCACTCGGTAGGATTTTTCTTTTACAAACTTAGGCAAAACGGATTCGCAGCTAAGCCACCCGCTGAGGGATTTCTTCCGCAAACAAAAACAACAACAATCACTAGGAAAATTATAACGCTCTTGTCTTTGATAAATAAGCTACAGAGTTTCTCTTATTACATCTCATCCGAGTGAGAATTCAAGTATAAAAGGGGCGGAGCAGCTCCGCATTCCAGGCTCGTGGCTCATCAATCTGGCGATCAACATTATAAAGGTGATACGCTCCATTGTGGAGGACTCTGGTGACTATGAAGGGACCTTCCCAAGTAGGAGCGAGTTTGTGTGGTTTCGGTTGATCCACTCGGAGGACCAAGTCTCCTTCTTGGAAGGCTCGGCTCTTCACATTTCTGGCATGGAATCGACGCAAGTCTTGCTGATAGATGGTCGATCGGATCATGGCCATTTCTCTTTCTTCTTCCGGGAGGTCGACTGCGTCCTGTCGGGCTTGTTCCGCTTCATCTTCAGAGTAGAGCTCGACTCGGGGTGCGTTGTGAAGCAGGTCACTCGGCAAAACTGCTTCGGCTCCGTATACCAGAAAGAATGGGGTTCTCCCGGTCGATCAGTTCGGGGTTGTCCTTAATCCCCAAAGAACTGATGGAAGCTCGTCGACCCATGCACCTGCTGCGTGCTTGAGATCGCGCATCAATCGAGGTTTCAGTCCTTTGAGAATTAAGTCGTTTGCTCTTTCCGCTTGTCCATTCGACTGGGGGTGAGCGACCGAAGCGTAGTCGACTCGTGTGCCCTGAGAGGCGCAAAAGGCTCTGAATTTGTCAGAATCAAAGTTTGACCCATTGTTAGTGATGATGTTGTGCGGAACTCCATATCTGGATATCAACTCTCTGATGAAACTGATAGTAGTGCAAGCATCAAGATTCTTGATAGGCTTAGCTTCAATCCATTTGGTGAACTTGTCGACTGCTACTAGCACATGAGTGAAGCCGCTCCTGCCCGTTCTTAGTGGTCCAACCATGTCCAGTCCCCAAACGGTGAAGGGCTAGACGAGTGGAATGGTTTTCAGGGCTGACGCGGGCTTGTGCGACATATTGGAGTAAAACTGACATCCTTCACACTTGTCGACTATCTCTTTCACCATTTCATTCGCTCTTGGCCAGTAGAATCCCGCTCAGTATGCTTTAGCCACAATGGTCCGAGAGGACGCATGATGACCACAGGTCCCCGAGTGGATATCATCAAGGATCATCTGACCTTCTTCTGGTGTTATACACTTCTGACTGACTCCAGTCGCGCTTTCTCTATACAACTGTCCCTTTATGACTGTAAAGGCCTTGGATCGACAGACGATCTGTCGAGCCTCTTCTTCGTCCTCTGGGAGTTCTTTCCTTAGGATGTACGCGATGTACGGTATTGTCCAGTCGGAAGTGATGACCAAGACTTCCATGATCAGGTCGACCACAGCTGGAACTTCAACTTCAGTCGGATCCGTGGCACTTTTTGGCTGCGGGGCCTCTTCAGTGAAGGGATCCTCCTGAACTGATGGTGTGTGGATGTGTTCCAAAAAAACATTGCTGGGAATGACTTCTCTTTTGAAACCTATTTTTGCCAAATCATTAGCTGCTTGATTTTTCAGTCGGGGTATGTGATGAAGTTCTAACCCCTTTAATTTCTTCTCTAGCTTTCTCACTGCATTGCAATAACCAGTCATGGCTGGACTTCTGACGTCCCACTCCTTCATCGCCTAATTGACCACCAAATCTGAGTCGCCATAGACCATGAGGCGACGGACGCCGAGTGAAATGGCCATGCGCAGCCCATATAAAAGTGCTTCATATTCTGCCTCATTATTGGAGGAATCAAAGTGGATTTGAAGAACATATCTGAGCTTATCTCCTCGGGGGGAGACAAATACCACCCCGGCACCGGAACCATTCAACATTTTGGAACCGTCGAAGAACATGGTCCAATGCTCCGAGTGAACCTGAGTCGGCAGTTGCTGTTCAATCCACTCGGCGACGAAATCTGCTATTGCCTGGGACTTGATATCTTTCTTTGCCTCAAACTTGATATCTAGAGGAAGGAGTTTGATCGCCCATTTTGCCACTCGACCAGTTGCATCTCTGTTATGCAGGATCTCTGACAATGGAGCGTCGCTGACGACTGTAATGGAATGATCAGAGAAGTAGTGAGCAACCTTCTTTGTGGTCATATAAATCCCATATACAAGCTTCTGATAATGAGGATATCTTTGCTTCGACGGGGTCAAAACTTCAGAAATATAATATACTGGGCGTTGAACTTTGAAGGCTTTTCCTTCTTCTTCCCGCTCGACCGTAAGTACCGTACTGACGACTTGTCCCGTGGCTGCGATGTAAAGCAGCAAAGGCTCTTTGTTGATTGGGGCAGCAAGCACCAGCTGGGTGGAGAGCAGAGCTTTGAGCTCTGCAAACGCTGCATCAGCTTTAGGAGTCCACTCGAACTTGTCAGACTTCTTCATCAATCGGTAAAGAGGCAATGCCTTTTCACCGAGACGAGAGATGAATCGACTTAAAGCGGCCAAGCAACCAGTAAGCTTCTGGACGTTGTGCACTCACACAGGACTTTCCATTCGGAGTATAGTACCGACTTTTTCTGGATTGGCGTCGATTCCCTGTTCGGAAATGAGAAAACCGAGTAGCTTTCCGCCGGGAACTCCGACTGTGCACTTTGATGGATTAAGCTTGATATCATACCTCATGAGGTTGGAAAAGGTTTCAGCAAGGTCAGTCAGCAGGTCGGAACCCTTCCGTGACTTGACCACAATATCATCCATGTATGCTTCCACATTTCGACTGATTTGAGTGAGCAAACACTTCCGAATCATCCTCATGAATGTGGCTTCGGCATTCTTGAGGCCGAACGGCATGGTAACATAACAGAAGCACCCGAATGGAGTGATGAAAGCTGTTTTGATCTCATCAGGTCCATACAGACGGATCTGATGGTACCCGGAATAGGCGTCTAAAAAAGACAGTCGCTCACATCCCGCAGTCGAGTCGACTATCTGGTCGATGCGGGGGAGAGGAAAATGATCTTTCGGGCAGGCCCGATTGATATGTTTAAAGTCAATGCACATGCGAAGTGACTTGTCCTTCTTCGGGACCATGACAACATTGGCGAGCCACTCGGAGTGGTAGATCTCTCGGATGAACTCTACTGCTAAGAGCCGAGCCACCTCCTCACCAATAGCCTTTCTCTTCTGGACGGCGGACCGTCGGAGATTTTCTTTGACAGGTTTTACTTTTGAGTCGACTCGTAGGCGGTGCTCAGCCAGCCCCCTGGGAACACCCGACATGTCAGAAGGCTTCCATGCAAAAATGTCCCAGTTCTCACGGAGGAACTGGATGAGCGCTTCTTCCTATTTGGAGTCGAGTGTTGTTGAGATATGAGTCGGAGCAGCACTGGGATCGGTCGGGTGAATGTGAGCCGGCTTCGTTTCGCCAGACGACTGAAAAGCTGATTCTGTAGCAGGCTTTTTGGCTCGCAACAAATCACTTGGGTCTGCAGTCTTCTGGTATTCCTGCAGCTCCACCACTGCCATCTGAGCATCAACGATCTTCGAACCTTTCTGAAAACACTCTTCTGCTTTCTTCCGATTGCCCATAACAGTGATCACACCTTTGGGACCAGGCATCTTCAATTTAAGATACACATAACATGGTCGAGCCATGAAGCGTGCATAAGCCGGCCTGCCCAAAATAGCGTGATAAGCACTCTGGAAATCTACAACTTCGAACGTCAACTTTTCTTTGCGGTAATTCTTGGAATCACCGAAACCACATCAAGAGCAATCTGGCCGAGTGACTCAGCCTTCTTTCCAGGAATGACTCCATGAAAACTCATGTTGCTGGTACTGAGTCTGGACATCGGAATGCCCATCCCTTTCAACGTCTCATCATATAGTATGTTCAAACCACTGCCACCATCCATCAAGACTTTGGTCAGTCGAGTTCCTTCAACCACTGGGTCGACCACCAAAGCTTGCCTCCTAGGGGTGGCAATGTGCGTCGGGTGATCGGACTGGTCGAATGTGATGGCAGTCTGAGACCACTTCAGATAACTGGGTGTTGCCGGAGCAACCATATTCACCTCACGGTTGATAACTTTTAGTCAACTTTTGCTTTCAACATCAGCAAAAATCATCAGGGTGGAATTGACCTGGGGGTATCCATCATCACTGTCTTCCTTGTCCTCAACTTTGTCCGACTCCTTTTCCTTATCTTTGGGCTGCTTGCCCTGGAACTGTTGGATCAAGAGCCGACACTGTCGAGTGGTATGTTTCGGGTAAATGAACTTACCCTCTTCATCTTTCTTGGTGTGGATGTGACATGGCAAATCCAACACATCATTTCCGTCTTGTTCTTTAACTTTCTTGGGGTTCAAGGTCCTTTGGGTTTCCCCTTAAACTTTCCTTGAGTTACAGCCAAGGCTTCCCCAGGAGCAGCTGGCTCGGCTTTCCGCTTCTGTTTCCGATTGGAATTTCCTCCTCCGGTTTCTTGAGCGACTGACTTGAGCTTGCCACTCCTGAGTCAATCCTCATCTTCACCATTAGCGTACTTGGTGGCAATCTCCATCATCCGATTCAGAGACATGTCTTCGGTTCGACCGAATTTCAGATTCAGTTCTCTGTACTTGACGCCTTCTTTGAAGGCACAGACTGCTTGGTGGTCAGGCACATTCTCTACCGTGTGATGTAACGTGATCCATCTCTAGATGTAATCCCTCAAAGTTTCATTCGGCTTCTGCACGCAAGACCGCAGTTCCGTCAGCCCTGCCGGTCGCTTGCATGTTCCTTCAAATGTGGTGACAAACACTCGGGCGAGATCTTCCCAAGTGTAAATGCTGCTGGGTGCTAACTGATTCAGCCACGCTCTGGCCGAGCCCTCCAACATGAGAGGCAGGTGCTTCATGGCCACTTCATCATTGCCACCGCCAATCTGGACGGCCACTCGGTAGTCTTCAAGCCAAGTATCGGGCTTGGACTCACCAGTGAACTTACTAACTCTAGTCGCCAACCTGAAGTTGGGAGGAATCACAGCGGCCCTGATGGCTCTACTAAAGCACTCTGGCCCCGAACATGTACTCTGCTGCTGGTAGGTGCATCTCTGTCGTGACCTTCTCGGTGAGCTATGTTCCTGTCGACCAAACCTTGAACGAGAATGGATCTCGCATCAAAGCCTAGTTCCCTGGGTCGACTGGAATCCTTCGCCCAACACTATGAGGGCGCCTGTCATCCTGCTATCGAGGCACATACGACCCGCTCCTCGGGGGAGGGGTGGGCACTCGACGTCGATCATCACGATCAAATCGGTGATCATACTGCTCACGGTTCCTGTACTGATTACGCCGGTCCCCACGTCCCTCACGCCTCGGGGGCGATCCTGGGCTATGAGCCGACTGGACTGTGTTTGCAGCAATGGATCTGCTATGAATCATGTTCCACGACTGAGAAACAGCAGAGTTCTGGTCTCCAGCTGCCCGGAGTAATGCTCTGATCTGCAACAAGCCTCTGCCGACCTCCGACTGGGTAGGCTGAATCGACTCTGCTATACAGGTTGCAGCTGCTAAATTCTGAATCAGAGTTCGATATACCTGCGGGGGCGGAAAGAGCTGACGTCGACTGGATTCTGGAACCCGTTGTCGCGCACGCTCGTCGAGTGCTCGCTGGAGGTTCTCCAGTCGAGTGCGCTCGGCCAAGTTTGCCAGGCGCGCGTCCTCCAAGGCACGAGCCTCGGGGGTTTCTCCAACGATAGGAGTGTGCAGTGCATCCATGTTCGGCGACGAAGTTCTTCTCTCTGCAGCGATGTGAGAGGCTCGGGGAGATATTCTTCATGGGGACGCGATGGGTCGCCTCCACCCGCGCCTCCGTCGGTGCGGGGAAAACCGGGAGGACTGGGCGGTCCATCGACCATCAGAACCTCCGTCGCCGGATCACTGCTGTCGCACTCGGATGCGGTCTCTGCGGAGCCAGTCGACAGGTCGAACAGGCCGTAGAGGGATTTGTCGGGCTCGATCGCCGCGACTTGAGGGGTGGCCGACTGGCGTGCCACCGCGTGTCTCACCCACCGCTGAAGTCTCGACCGACCGGAGCGCTTGCGCCGGCGGGAAACAGGGAGGGAGGACAACACATGAACCAACCGAGAATGGGTCGACGGTTGCCGCAAGAGGACGCCGCGGACGCACGCGCGAAAGTGCGTTGCCCCGCAGACAGGGAGTGCGTCCACGTCGAGCGGAGCCTCCTGAAGCCAAGCGGAGTCGTCTCCGATGAACGTGAGCGCGCCGAGACGGATCTTGCGGCCCTCCACCAAAACTCCGCCAGAAACCATGATGATTTGGATCAGAAAAGATCGCAACTCCTCCAACAAATCGCTAAAACACCTGCCCCACGGTGGGCGCCAACTGTCGTGGTTCTAAGTCTGACAGCAATGTAGGGGGTAGGTATGGAGAGGCAAGATCTTAGCTATGGAGTAGTTGTAAGCACACGAGGTTTACGAGTTCAGACCCTTCTCGGAGGAAGTAATAGCCCTACGTCTCGGAGCCCGGAGGCGCTCGACTGGATTATGTGTGTATGAGTTACAGGGGTGCGAACCCTTTACACCGAGGAGGGGGGTGGCTTATATAGAGTTCGCCGGACCCCTCCGGCCCTCAGTTGTGTAGGGTTTTAAATACATTAAGGTCGGGCGTTACTGGTAATGCCCCTAATAAAGTGCTATGACGACCATAAAAGCTACTTAATAACCGACCGTTAGCGTGCGGAGTGCCTTTAGATCTCCTGGCCGTCGAGTGGTAGGATCTTGGTCGAGTGATTGCTTCTTGGTCGAGTGTCTTCGAGTCTGTCGAGTGGAACACCTCCAAGTCGATTGAAAGGTGATTTCTTCTAGAGATGTCCTTTAGTAGGGCAGTTGGGACAGCTCCATGACCCTACCCTAGGTGCATAGCTTCATCAAGCGGTTTAAGAGCAGTTTTGAAAACCGTTTTTTCTTCGCGCAAAAAATGTGAATCGTATTTTCGATCGCATTTCTAAACCATTTATCGGAATGAGGAATATAATATGGCGTTGGAAAGATGCTGCAAAACCACTCCTTCCACAGGTTGAAAGTTTTCTCTAATTCCCTATGGTTAAAGAGTAATTTGAAAAAATGTAAAATTTCGTAAACCGAACAGCTGAGTTCATTTTTTCGATGTCACTTCTAAATGGCTAATCCAATGGAGGCATATGATACGGCGTTGGAAAGCTTATGAAAATGTGCTACTTTTTCATCTTGAAAGTTTTTTTCTAATTTTGAATGGTTTAAGAGTAATTTAGAAAATGGTCTAAGTTCTACCGAGTTCGTATTTTCGAGCTAATTTTTTAACTGTGTCTCCGAATGCAGCAAATGATATGGCGTTGGAAAGCTTGAAGAAATGCGAAACGTTTTTGTACGTATTGTTTCTCCTAATTCATTACGGTTTTATGTCAGTTTTGAAAATGGTTAAAAACGTATTTTTGCCGTAATTTCTACATAGTTTATCGGAATGGGGCAAATAATATACCGCTGAAAAGCTATGGAAAATGCAAAACTTTTTCATGTTGATGGTTTTCTCTGAATCCTGGCCGTTTTCAAGTAATTTCAAAAATGGCGGGATCATTCGTTCTGCCTTTATCGCGAAACAGATTCTTCGAAAATGCACCGCGTGAAGAACCTGAACTTCTCGGCGCGTGTACCTGAACTTCACTCTGTTTTTCACACTCTGTTTTTCACACTCTGTTTTTCACATGATTTTTTTGCTCGCAGGTCTCCATCCACTGCTCGTAACTCTCCATCCATTCACCGGAATTGAGCAGGTGAGATACCGATGGGAAGCTGCTGTAAGCACACAAGTTTCTCGTGTTGATCATCTTTTCATACTCGCGGCGATTTTAAAAGTTTTCATCTCAAATTCATTCACTATAGAAGTCAAACTTCCTGCTGTTTTCACATTGAACTTCCGTGACGTATTTTCATTTGTAATTTTCTCATCCATTTTCGTCAGTGTTACACAAATGATATTCTTTTTGTACAAACCTCTCTCACAATATATTTTTTAACTTTCTCCGACCGAGGTCATGAAACTTACACAAATGATATTCCTGTCGTTTTGAAGTAAATTAGAGAAATGACGAGGTCATGATTTCTGCCTTCATTGCGAATGGAAGCGCAATGCGTGAAGTAGTTGAACTTCTCGGACATGTCTCCTTGAACCTCACTCTGTTTTTGACGTGTTGTTTTCTGCACTGCGTGAAGTAGTTGAACTTCTGGGGCATCTTTGTTTGAACTTCACTTCGTTTTACTTTATTGTTTTTTGTATGAAATACACACCATGTAGTACGTGAACTTCCGGTTGTTATCACTTTTGAACTTCTCTCTGGTTTGAGAGAATTATTTTAAAACACAAAAAACAACATATTTTTTAATGTATTTTTGGACATCTAAATACACGGTGATCCTCTCTCACAGTAATTTTTTGAACTTTTCCTTGCCAAGCACTTGAACTTCTAGCAACTATTTTTTCGGTTATGAGTTGTTTTTAAAAGTGCAAAAATGGCGTTGTGTTTTTTTTATTTTTTTGAACAGGTAAATCCTAGGTTTTAATAAACTCTGAACTTCTCTGTTATTTCAATTTGAACTTCACCTTTTTATATTTTTGTGTAAAGAATTGTATTTGATTTTATACGGAAAAAACCGAACATGGAAATACAAGGTGAACCTCTCTCGCAAGAATTTTTGAACTTCTCTGGACAGAGCACTTGAACTTCTAGCAAAAAGTTTTTAGCCTTTGCTTTTTCATTATTTTTTAATACAAAATGCACACCATGTAGTACGTGAAGTTCTGGTAGTTATCAATCTGAACTTCTCTCGGTTATGTGAAAATATCTGAGTTTTTTCAATTTGTTGGTTTATCATTTAGTAACGAGGAAAATCTGGGTTCTTCATATACATTGAAATATTCTATTTTTAAAAAATGAACTTCTTGGTTTTTACAATTTGGACTTCTTGGTGTTATTCATTTGTAACGGAAAATGGGGTAATATGTATTTTATAGAGTTTTTCAAGTGCTCTGTTATTTTTAATATGACCTTTGATTTTTTCTAATGTGTAAAGTGTGTTTTTTGTTACATTTTTTGAGTTTATCTGTGATATAATTTTAATTTTTTTGTCATCGCTTTTCAATAATGGGAAAATCCATGGGAGAATTTTTTTAAACACCCATAACATTTTCTTTGAACTCTCCAATTTATAGACATCGAGCCGCTCTAACTTTCGTTATTTCGAATAGATCATATTGTTAGAAACATTGAACTTCTTCGTTATTTCGAATATATCTTATTGGTTTTATTCTTTAGTAACCAAAAAAACTGAGTTTTTTCAAATAAATATCAAGCGCTCTGCTTTTTAAAGTTGAACTTCTTTGGTTTTATTATTTAGTAAAGAGAAAAAACTGAGTTTTTAATATGCATTGAACTACTCTGTTTTTAAAATTGAACTTCATGGTTTTAATCTTTAGTATCGGGGAAACTGTAAGTTTTTACAAACATCAAGCAACTTCATTTTTTAAATTAGGATGTTTTGTTGTTATTCATTTTTATAAGGGAAAAGTCCTTGTTATGTTATAAACATCGAACCACTCACTTATTTAAATTTAAACTTCCATATCTTTTTAGACTTTGACTTTTTATTCCTTTTTCGTATATGAAACACACTCCACGTAGGAGGAACTAATTTCAGATAGAGCGTTTTTGTTTCAAATTTGTAATGGAATGAGAAAATTATTTTAAAACACCCAACATTTTTTATCTACCCATTTTACTTAAATCTGAACATCTAGGGTTAACATTTTATCGGTGAGGGTTCTTTTTCTTCTTGGTTTATAAAGATCGAACTTCTCCATTATTTTAAATTAAACTTACTACCTTTTATTTTAGTAACTTGAAATATGTGAGTTTTATATAAACATTGAATCGCTCGGCTATTTTGATTTGAACTTCTACATTTTTTTAGAAATGCGGGAAATACAGTCAACATCTTCGTTTTATTCTTTAGTAATGAGAAATCATCTGAGTTTTTCTTAACCTTCGAACTTCTCTCTTATTTTAATTAGAACTTCTTAGAAAAATATGGTTTTTAAATAAATAAACAATTTTCTAGAATTTGCATGTAGACCATCATCAAAGAAGAACATATATAGTTGACAATGTACTACGCTACCATAGTTTTGAAAGATTAAATGAGACGTTGCAATCAAGATAGCCATCCTATTTTTCCTATGAATATTCTTTAATTTATTCTTACAAAAATTGTTATAAGTGGAGTGTATGGGTATGTACAATGATACAAGTCACCTTTGTAAAGTTTACAACAATACAAGCCTGTTGTTCCGAAGAAACATATAATATTGTAATTTCACCTCTCATAGACATGCACCTTTTTATTGAAACTAAACATGCACTTTGTTTAGTCAACATGAAACATGTTTCCAGATTAACCACATTTTTTGTCAGTGTGTTTGAACATCTGTTTCTCTCTGTATACAAGAAATACAATAATTTTCCTGGTATTTTTACTTCTTCGCACAAGCAAAGTACAACGTTACAATGAAATAAAATAATTTTTTAAGGGACTACTACAATCCACCTCCCAAAACAACACCTAGACTTGGGGGATTTATTCCTCTATTGTTTCTAGTATGGCCTTCGAACATGGTTACAATAGTCAGTGGCTTGGTGACTGGAACTTCTAAAGAACAAATAAAAGAAACGATGTATGTGAAACACTCCAACAAGTGTTAAATTTTTCCAACAATAATAAAGGTGAACTTCATGTTTTTCTGTTTTGAACTTGTATTATAGTTTCATCACTTTTTGGCTGGAAAGTAACTGAAAGAAGAAGAAGAAACGAACAGCAAAACCAAAATCTGAACACAAATAAGAAGAAAACAAAGATGTGAACTAGCGGTTCAACTAGCACGAGCAAAAAGTCTGGCCGTGCATTTTTTCTGAACTTTTTATGCAAGAACTCTGATTTTTTCACACCATGATCTTCCTGAACTTCAATTTTCCTCGATGGATCAATGGGTCGGGAGGCCCTTGCGGACGGCAACTACACCGTCGGGTGTCGAAACCGTCTTGGGGAACGACATTGGAGCAACGCAGGGCGGTTGGGGACAGCTATATCGGCGGGATTGGGGAGCTCATCATCCGCTGTCGGTGGCATCTCATTGCAGTGATGGGGGAGATGGACTCGTCGTGCTTCGCCAGCAGCTTCGTAGGAAGACGGCGAGGAGTGGAGAGGGCGGCGGCCGTTGCCGCGATGTGTCGCCAGTAGCGCATCGGGAAGGTGTCCCTCATCGGTGCGCTTAACTCTGGACTGGGAGGATACACGTGGTGGGTCATGGCCGGGCAGCTGGGCGGCAGCCGTGGAGCGGGGTGGATGGCGAGCCAGCGGCTGGGGAGCGAGACGGCCGTCGAGCACCGGGGCAGCGAGATCTAGGTGCGGCGCCCAGTGTGTTGCCCGTGTCGGGGTGGGAGGAGGAAGGTGCATGGCCGGGGAGGAGCGTCGGCGAATCCAGAGCCGGACGGCGGCGGTTGCACGACGGAGGTGGAGGGAGTGGCCTCGCACCGTAGGAGGCGGCGGGCGGGATCCAGAGCCTGGCGGCGGCGCGCTGGCCGGATCCGCGGGCGGAGGCGGCGCAGCGGCCTGTTCCAGGGCCGGAGGCGGCGCGGCGACCGGTTTCGGGGGCAGGGCGGTCGACGCGGGTGGCGAAAGA
Source organism: Triticum dicoccoides (assembly GCF_002162155.2). Classification (NCBI taxonomy): domain Eukaryota; kingdom Viridiplantae; phylum Streptophyta; class Magnoliopsida; order Poales; family Poaceae; genus Triticum; species Triticum dicoccoides. The sequence continues at coordinate 464,472,586 of NC_041390.1, forward strand.
AGGTGGACGCAGGTGGGGAAGGTGCCAGCGGGGGGAGGGGGCGGCGGCGCGGCGGAGAAGGCAGGGTGGCGGCACGTCAGAAGGAGGCGGGAGCGAGGGCGGCGCGCCGGGAGGAGGCCGCGGAAGGATCGGGGGAAGGTTGTGGGGTGGATCGTGGGAAGGTTGTGGGGAGGAGGTGGGTCGGGCCGTCGGGGTGGGCTGTTTTTTTTAATTCGGGAACACCTAATCAGACTCTATATAGGGCGTTCTGATCCAAATAACTATTCTAATCCCATGATTAGAATAGTGTTGTCCTATATATACATATTTATATATATGTATAGTGATACAATTCATCATCCAGGGTGCAAAATTATTTATTCTTCATCCGAGGTAATCTTAGGATTATTTTATAATTAAATTACGTTTGGAATTCAAATAGTTATATTCATATTGATACACTATGTAAAATTTGACACAAGAAAATAAAAATATAGGTCATAAGACAAGAAAATTTGCAATTTATGTGTATTTTACACTATGTTTTTACGTTTGTAATTTTACATAATATAAAATATTTTTTACGACGATTATATATTTTCTTACGGTCTCTTTTTATGTTAGAAATTAGACAAAACTTACGGAACGTAAAATTACGGTGCATAGATGGTAAAATAGAGAGGGGTGAAGAATAACTATTCCTCACCCAGGGTGACGAATAGCGCGACCCTATATATATATATATATATATATATATATATATATATATATATATATATATATATATATATATATATATATAT
>NC_041390.1:464473377-464474560 GCF_002162155.2 Triticum dicoccoides
ACGATTCCCCCACCCTGCCCCATTGCCTCCTCCCACTCCCAGCCAGCGCGCCTCCCCTCCCCACCCACGATCCACCTTCTTCCTACTCCTCCTCCCGCCCGGAGCCGCCCCGCCTACTCCTCCCGCCCGACGCCGCCCCGCTTACTCCTCCTCCCGCCCGGCGCTGCCCCGCGACTTCTCGTCGCCGGATCCAGGTCGCGGCAACCGATCGAGGCCACGCCGGTGCCGAATCCAAGGTGCGGCGAGCCCCCCGCAACGCCCCGGCGCTAGATCTAGGCCGAGTTGACCCACCGCCGGAGACAGGTTGCGATGGCCCCCTGCGTCGTCCTGGTGCCACATGCAGGAGGAGGGGTGCTCCACATCTCGACCTCCGACGCGGCCCTGTGGCCTCCTCCCCAACGCACGTTCGACTAGTGGCAGTGCGGCGCGTGTGACTATGCAGTCCACGGCTCGTGGGCGGCAGCTCGCAAGAACCAGCTCCGGCCGCCTCGAGCCCTGGCACAGCCATCAGCACCCTCTCGCCAGCCATCTGCGTGAGCACCTCGGGTGTCAGAGGCGTGCTTGGACCCACCACGGCTTTCTTCTCCAGCTTGCCCTCCCAGCAATCCAGCACTTGTAGATCGGCTCACCGGCGTGCACGGGGTCGTGCTCAACTACATCACTGCCCCCCTGTTTTGTGGTTCGTCTCATGAGGCAGTGTACTTCGGTAGGATCCGTTCTGCATCTTTTTCTAGCAGTGCACTGAAGTTCACTTTACTGCAGCCCACATCTCCAGAGAGGGCAGCTCGCGGCCCGCCGGCGTGCAGTTTCGGTAACTGTTGTTTGCAGGATTATTTCCCTGAGCTAGCATTTTCCGGTGAGCATGTGCAGTACGATGGCGGGTGTCTGCAGTGCGGACGGTGAGCATGTGCAGTGCGGACAATGAGAATACGGTACGATGGCCTCCTCTGTAGTCCAGCGACCATCGCCGTGCAGCTCGGCCACGCAAGTGATGTGGTACACTTGCAAAAAATTGCAGTTGTTGCTTGCAGGTAGTGTACGCTGCTTCGGGTGAGCTCGGCTCCTTGCAGTCCGCCGGCGCGTCCGTGCAGTGCGGCCCATGCATGTTTGCATTCTGTGGTGCGTGGAAAGCATCTCGCAAAAGGTCTCATGGAGTTATTTTGCCCCCCCCCCCCCGTGCAGC
>NC_041390.1:464474925-464548960 GCF_002162155.2 Triticum dicoccoides
GCAGCTCGGTTGCCGCCTCCATGCAGTTCGGTTGACTCATTGATGCAGTAGGTCACCGGTGTGTGCGTGCAGGTCAGTGCAAGCGGGTGGGCAAATCAGTTCTGCCGGGCGGCACTGCGCCATGGTAGTTTAGTGTGTCTGTGTGTGTTTTTTCATATTATTTTGGCCATGTCAGTTCACCTGAAAACAAACACAAGATTTTTATAAAAACTATTGCATGACGCTTACAAAAATGCCATAGAAAAAAATGTTAATTCACTCTATCGTGTTCGTGAACAGAAACCAAAACATCTTGATGAGGTTCACTTCTTATTAGATGTAGTTCCCTCGTTCAGTTCCTGCGGCCCACTTGTTAGAAAAAAGGCAAAAGAAACAATTTTTTACAAAAATACAAAAGAAATCAAGAAACTCGTTTGCATGTGTGATGCAGTGCGGTTTTCAGTCCAAAGCAGTGCATTCTTTTGTCTCATGCAGTCCACACGTTGATTTTGGTGTTGCAAAAAACAGAGTGTCCGCATTTCGGTAAATTTAAAACTGCTCTTACATCGTAAGGAATTAGAGAGAGTGTTCTACATGAAAAGGTTGCGTCTCGTCGATATATTTCCAACAGGATATCATTTGAATCATTTCGACAACCGGTTTGTAAAAAATTTGCGAAAAACGACTGCTGCCACAAGTTGTCCGCCACACGATTTTCAAAATTAACTTAAAACCGTAAGGAATCTCAAAACCATTTCAACATATAAAAGTTGCGCCTCATTCATAGATTTTCAACGATATATTACACGCCTCATTTCGACAAACGGTTAAAAAACTGGAGAGAAAGCAGTACCGAAAATTTGAATTAAAAAAAACAGAATTCCGCGATTTAGTAAATTTGAAACTGCTCTTAAACCGTAACAAATTAGAGAAATAAATAGATATGAAAAAGATGCGCCTCGACGATATCTATCCAACGGTGTATCATTTGCTTCATTCTGATGAGCGGTTTAGAAAAAAAATGCGAAAAAACACTCGCTGCCACTCGTTGTGGGCCGCACCATTTTCAAAATTGCTCTTAAACCATGAGGAATCTCGGAAAGTGTTCAACATGTAGAAGTTGCGCCTAATCCATAGATTTTCAACAATATATTACACGCCTCGTTCCAACAAACGGTTAAAAAACTAGAGCGAAAACAGTGCCAGAAAAAACACTGCGTGCAGTTTTTTGCCACGGGAAGTTCACTCGCCTCAGTACTGCAACACACTTGGTTCAAACAATGACGTGCACTTGCATTGAGCATGCAGTGCGGAAGTGTTATCAGAATAGTTATTCTTATAATATTATCAGAATAGACTGGCTGATTCCAAACATATACAACATGAAACTATAACTCATGATGTATCTAATAATACACATTTGGTATTTTAAATGTGCATATTTTTGTCTATAAATATGGGCAAAGTTTGTAATGTTTGACTTTTGAAAAACTCTATGCACTACATTATGAAACGAAGGGAGTAACAATTACCATAAGCGGTTCGTTCAAAGCACCCTTTGGCGGCTTGCCTGTGCACCCAACCGCCCTAGGGTCTCTTGTGCCTCCCGCCGGCACCACCGGCGGTCTACCTCATCTTCTATGGTCTTAGGGCCATGAAGGCGCGGTCGATCCCGGCCTTCGCCGGCGGGAGGGCTCCATTTTTTGATACTCTTTTGAGTTTTTTAGGGTTTGTGTCCTGCTTGGAGAGATGAGGCGGTGACGGCGTTGGCTCTCTGAAGATGGAATAAGATTCTCCCTGTCTAGCCCCCGTCCCGATAGTGTTTCTAGCATCGTCGGGGGGCGTGTGGAGGTTTTTCTCTGGCAGATCTCGCGGGATTCGGTCGGTGTTTGTCTTCCGTGGATCCACATGGATCCGGTCTTCGCTCAGTCTATGTTCATGTGTCTACAGGTTGGATCCTTTCAATCTACGCTTCTCTTCATCGGCGGCGGTTGTTGTTCTGGTGCGTTGGTCCTATGGGGCCTTAGCACGATGACTTTCCGACTGTCTAGTACAATAAGGTTTGCCCGGCTCCAATGAGGGAGGGGTGATGACAGTGGCGTGCCTTCGACCCGCTCCAATGCTTCTAGTGTTCGCTATGTGGTCTGTAGACCTGTATGTATTTTTTACTTCTGATGTTCTTTGTACTATCTTGACAGTTGATGAATAGACCAGAAGTTTTTCCAGGGCTATGAGTTTAATATATTACCTCCTTCCCAAATTAGTTGTTTTAAATTTGTGATGTATCTAAGAACAACCAATCTGCATATCTTCATTTTGGAGAACTGAACATCTGTTTTTTCTCTGCTACACCAAAATCAATGGTCATCTGCTTGATGTCCTAAAAGTATGGAGGTCGCTGCGTCACTCTTCACGAGCGACTTGAGTGACGACCAGCCTTGCCACCACCGGCCTTATCTTCCTCTCCTCCTTGCAGCCTCCAGATAGGGCCGGAGGGCAAGCCCTCAAGGCTCTCAAGGACGGCTGCGAGGGGGGGAGGGCTTCGTCCTTCGCCAGATAGTGGCGCGACCGTGGGCTTCCTCGGAGGTGCGATTGTGAGGCGGCGGTGTGAAGGCATGGTTGAGGCGTGACGGTGGGCGTGCTCGAGCCAGGTGTAGTGCTTTGGTTGGGAGGCGCAGCGTCGTTTTGGCGGCCGGTGCACTCCTGATCTAGCTGCGGCTACACTTCGCATGGGCGCGCATCAGCAGTGGGGATTTGCTTTTCGTGCTCTAGATCTGGCCATGTTGGCCTGTGGGCCGACGGGCATGGGCAGAGCTCTTTTCGGGAAAGTGGTAGTCGACGGTGTTGTGCTTTGCCGTCGGTGTTGGTCTGAGTAGTGACCACCCCGTCCTGTGGCAATGGCCCCATTATGGATTGCGGTGGCCATTCGATAAGTCTTCGTAAGGGTTCTCCCTTCAGACCAAATGGTTGTATTCGGTAGTGAGATGTAAACAATGATTGATGGTTTGACGCAAAGGGTATGGCGATGCAGCGGCGGCTGTCGCAAATCGCATGTACATGCTGGTATAGCAGAAAGGTGGCGGCGGCAACATTCTAGTGACTATGATGGGGTGCTACTTGAGCACCCAGTCTCGAGCTCCGGGGTGAAAACCTAAGTCTAACCGAGCTGGTATACCTGCCGATATTTTTGCATCGGTACCTTGTTGAAGTCATTGCTCGGATATGCTCGGACTAACTCTTCAGAGTGAAAATCTAGAATCCAGCTTTTGGTGGTTAGATTCGGTGACAACGATGCTTAAGCGTCGCTCCCTTCCTGAAGGCTTTGATGTTGAAGAACATCGTCATCCTACTGGTTGTTGGGGAACGTAGTAATTTCAAAATAATTCTTACGCACACACAAGATCATGGTGATGCATAGCAACGAGAGGGGAGAGTATGTCTACGTACCCTCGTAGACCGAAAGTGGAAGCGTTTATCAACGCGGTTGATGTAGTCGTACACCTTCACGATCCATCCCGATCCAGTACCGAACATACGACACCTCCGTGTTCAGCACACGTTCAGCTCGATGACGTCCTCGCCTTCTTGATCCAGCAAGACGGGCGAAGTAGTAGATGAGTTCCGGCAGCACGACGGCGTGGTGACGGTGTTGGTGAAGAACAATCTCCGCAGGGCTTCGTCTAAGCACTACGAAAACTATGATGGAGGATAAACTAGAGGGGACGGGGTTGCCGGCACACGGCTTGGTGTTTCTTGATGTGTCTTGGGTGCTAGCCCTACCCCTCTATTTATATGTTGAGCCTTGGTGTCGGTGTCAAAACCGACGGATCTCGGGTAGGGGGTCCCGAACTGTGCGTCTAGGATCAATGGTAACAGGAGACAGGGGACACAATGTTTTACCCAGGTTCGGGCCCTCTTGATGGAGGTAATACCTTACGTCCTGCTTGATTGATATTGATGATATGAGTATTACAAGAGTTGATCTACCACGAGATCATAGAGGCTAAAACCCTAGAAGTTAGCCTATGGTATGATTGTTGTATATGATCTATCGACTAGTCTGGCCTCGGTTTATATAATGCACCAGAGGCCCAGGATAACAAGAGTCCTAGCCGAATACGCCGGTGGGGAGGAGTCCTTGTCTTGATCACCAAGTCTTGTGGAATCTTCCATATATGCGGCAGCTGTCCGAACTGGCCCATGAGTATACGGCCATGGGGGTCCTCGGCCCAATCTAACAGATCGGGAGACGACGTGGTGAGTACCCCCTAGTCCAGGACACCGTCAGTAGCCCCCTGAACCGGTCTTCAAGTTAGGGACGCTCCTCGATTCCTCCGAACTGTTCTTCATCTTCGGTTGTCGGTCTTGAAAACGGGTTCAACAAATCTTCTTCGATCTTGAGGATCACCAACGTGCATCCGAAGAGTTTATACGTCGGGTATCCGAGGAGCCCTTTAAGTCTTAGGCCTTTATCAATGCCTTGTTTATTTTTCTGCTACGCATCGGGTTTGAAGTTGTTCCAGGGCGGCAGCGTCCTCTTGCGTCCGAGCTCCAACGCCAGACTATATTCGTGGTGTCTTTTGCAGACGAGCACCAATGCCGGACCGCTTCCGAGTTCCAACGCCGGAATGTATCCGAGCTCCAACGCCGGACTATATCCAAGGTCCAACGCCAGACTGTATCCAAGCTCCAACGTCGGACTATATCCAAGGTGTCATAAATCACCTTGGTTAAAAAAAGTTGAAGGAATTTAGCTGAGCTTAATGCCGGAAATGCCCTCTATGGAGCCAGCCACTAGCGCCCGAGCTTTATGCCGGACTACTTCCGAGGTAGTGCACCACCCCGACTGTGGGCCAATTTTTGTCAATATTTTTTATTGGTGCAATTTATTCTCTACCGAGATATATAGCTAGTAGCCCTCAAGGTGTGTATCGGTCTAAAACCCGAGATGCACCTGAAGGATGACATAAGACCGCTGATCCCAGTAGCCGTTGAGACTCGGGTTGATTTTCAAAATCGGTCTGAGGATCAACTCCTAGCTCGGCAGAATACTTCGGGACACAAAAAGCGGCGTGCTCAGTCCTCGAGACTCAGGTTGGGTGTGACCGACCAACCTAAGGATCAAAATCTCCTCGGAAACTGTATTGCACTTAAAATTTTCTGCATTGGACAGGCAATGCAGTAGCCCCCGAGACACTGGTCGGGTGGCAACACCAGATCAGGGGATCGATGTGCCCCTTTAATATTTATAAATAATAAGCCCGAAGCCTAGTAGCCCCCGAGCCTTAATGCGGGCACGGGTGGCCGAATTAAGGATCGATATCCATAGTAAAATCACAAATTATGTGTAATGATTCTATGTATCCAAGTATTTTACATCATTAATGCTCGGATCCGCATTGTACAAAACTTTGTTGACCGACCATCGGCTTCCACCTCCTCGGCCAGTAGCCGAGGAGTGTTTGTCCTACTTTATAGAGCCTTTATGAGGGCAAAGATTTACGACAAACAAGGCAATCTGGCCATACGGCTTTATAAACAAAGGTACGCAGAGAGATATGTTATATCACTGTTTAACATAATAAATGTCTTCCAAAGAAAATAATCCCGCTATCGGTTCCTTTCTTTGGGTTGTCATGCTGAGCATGATCATGAAACCTCAGCTCTAATGTAAGAGCAAAATATTGAGGATTTAGTTTGGGAGGCCAGTTACTAGCCCCCGGTAGTGTTCGGCGACAGTCGAGGTCAATCCATAAACACTTCGGCCATTGTTATGAATGGACCGTGATTTAACACCGTCATCGGATCGCTGACCAGTTTACGCTTATTGTGACACTCAGTTTTTGGCTTGCTCCACCGAGGTGCTTAACCATGTGAGCTGGAAGCACAATCGCAGTGGTTCTCCCTTTGCACACCTAGCCGAACAAAGCGGAACGTAGGAGGCAAGCGCAGGAGCCAGGCAACCCAACTATTGACCGAAGACACAATTCGAAACCAATGCATATATAGTGAGATCCGAGAATGTTTTTGCTGAATCTATAAAGGTGTCTTGCATAGCACTGAGAGACTTGTGCTGGAAACACACAAATAGTTTAAAAGTGCCAAAAAGCTTGGAAAACCAAAAAACGTCAGTAAAACATGACGTTCGAACAAGATCAAGTGTTCGGTGCCAATCCAGAAATTGGAAGAGAAAGAAAAAATTGTGCTTCTGTCGTGTTTTGACAGCGACCAAGAAGAAAACACATTTACAACTCATATATAAATTTTAAGAGCCCCCAAGTGACTTGGGTAAGAATTTTATGTATAATGATTGTATGTACCGAAGTACTTATATCATATTTGTGTTCACTCGAACTTTAAACGTGTCTTAACCGACCGTCGGCTTCTCCCTCTTCGGCCAATGGCCGAAAAGTGTCATGTACTCCGCCTGTCAAGAGTATCGACGGTGTTTCCGATGACCAGGCAATCAGGCCATAAGGCTGTAACAGACAAAGCGCGCTCAGGGAACTTATGCTATATTACTAACGAAGTGTAAGAAGCATCTTCGAAGAAAATAGTACCCCCACTGATACCTTTCTTTGGTGCTCATTATTACTATGAGACTTGTGCAATAGATTTTTTGTACTCATGAGTTCCATTGTGTGCCGACCATGATTGAAAACAATAAGAGTGCTAGCTTTCAGCTTCACCCAGTCTGAGGTCAGAGCTCGGATGACCCGGTCGTGACAATCGCAGAGGTGCTCCCTTTACTCCCTAGCCGAACAATCGGGAACGTAGGGGTAAGCACAGGAGCCAGGCAACCCATCTTGCAAATCGCTTAGGTCAATATGGTGCATATTGTGGCGTAATACACGAACAAGGAACGAAGCCGTACAAGTATAATCATATGCAAGAGGAAAAGCTCCATCAAGGGAGCCCCCAAGTAAATGGGGTATTTGAATTTGTGTGTCACAAACAAAGTTTTGACAAGGAGATTTTTTTACAAGCAACTTTTTTCCAAAAAAGTATAATGCTTGTTCAAGCCGAACACAAGTTAAAAATTTAAAACTTTGAGCATGAACGCAACTTAGCTGGTTAATGTGTTCGGTATTGATGACGCGGTCCGAGCTTGGTGCGGGACAAGGTTCCATCCCCCAAGCCGGTCCCAAGGTGGCGGAGCAAAGAGCTCGGCACTCCGAAGTGGTGACATAGCACGGTCAATGCAGGCCGGCAGAGTGATGCCGAAGTCCCCGGCAAGGGGTAATGAAGTGTTGACGAAGCCCCCCGTCCAGCCGAGGTGACGCCAAAGGATATAGTCCGGCTGGATCATTTTCCTGTGCACAAAAAATAGTGCAAACCGGAGATAATAGTAATAATAATAATTAAAAAATCGTTGCATAATAAATAATTTATGCAAAGTGCATAATAAAAGAAATATGGCCTGGCGCCTAAGTCAATGTCGATGCAGGGCGTCGGCGTGATGCGGTAAAGGCATGGCAAAGCCTGAATTGACAGGTCGGTCCGAGTTCCGGATGCGGCGTTCGCCGGACCATGTATGGAAACTGACCGAACCACTATGCGACCGCCGTTAATGCGACCATCATTTGATAGACCTGTGTACATATGATGAACAAACCAGAGTAATAATTCCTTGGAAAAATGAACCCGGACAAGAAAAAAAATACTAGGATTAATAGCACCTGGTTTATTTATTGTAGCAATCCGAAGAAAGGTGAATCCGAAAATTGGGACTCGATCCGCACACCAATTGTCTGATGGGCGATAAAGCGATGGTATGGTGATGCTGGCAAAGGTTGGCTCGCCGAGGCAAAGCCCTCGGTCCAGCTAACGTGACGGAGCTGGTCGGCTAGTGACGCCGAAGTCTCTGAAGTAGGTTGATGAAGAGATGGCGAAGCCCCCGGTCCAGCCGAGATGTCAAAGCCTCGATGTCAGCCGATGAGTCAAAGTATGTCGGCGTGATGGACACCAGCTTGAAGAAGCAATAGTGCGGCCCTGCCAATGCAGGTCATGACATGGTCGATGCCGGCTTGATGAAGTGACCGTGCGGCGATGCCGGTATGCCCGCTCCGTGTAATCTGTGGGGCGGCGATGTTGGTGATGATTTATCCTTCGCGATGCCGGACTCTTGTTTGACTTGCCGAGATGATGATCCGAAGAATTTGAGCTCGGCTCAACAAAGCAACGACATGTCTAGCGCAGGTCGGCAGCCTTGGAGCAATATTGCCGGACTGGTTGGACACCAGCATGATGATGAAGATGACCTCAGGAGAGGCTTAAAAATTTACGGGCACGTGTTTAAAAACAATGCACAATACCCTAGAAGAGAATTTTCTCTAAAAAGGTTGTCCAATATCACGTTCATAAATAAACATGAATTCGGGTCGGATCCGTATTCGCGCAGAAAACGGATCCGAAAATTGGTCCACTCATCGGAAGGTTTCTGGAGTTTGAACCGTCGGATCGGGCTGAAATTTGGAGGGGCGGTAGATATGAGAATTCCGCAGTAGATGAACGGTTGGATCTTCCAAAGGACCTCCGAGCTGGTCTCTAGGGACCACGCCCTAAACTCGTCCAGATTCCCGTCCAGATTTGACAGGGCTTCGGTATATCGTAGATTGTCCTAGATTCCTCCATCGGAACTCGACGAAATTTTGCATGGCTGTTGTAGACGTAATTTCATACTATTCCACTGAAGCAATCGTCAAACCGACGCTCGAGGAGGTGGTGACGGCGAATACAAGTTCGCTGTCCATAAAAACAGCACGGCCGCCCGAGGGCAATGTTGACGTTGAGCCCTCGAGCTCCATGGATGACTCCTCTATGATCATGATAGAGATCGGAGTTGATGTTGAAAAAGGCCCCTGTCCGAACATGATGATCGGAGATGGAGCACGGTCCTCGGTCGAGTCAAGGTGACCAGTCGAGCCGGCGACGAAGATGCGGTGTCGCAGTTGACCTGTGGGCGAGCCATTGATCCTTTTGCCGATCACATAGCGGAACTCTCAATGAAAGCACCAATGTCGGTGTCAAAACCGGCGGATCTCGGGTAGGGGGTCCCGAACTATGCGTCTAGGATCAATGGTAACAGGAGACAGGGGACACGATGTTTTACCCAGGTTCGGGCCCTCTTGGTGGAGGTAATATTCTACGTCCTGCTTGATTGATATTGATGATATAAGTATTACAAGAGTTGATCTACCACGAGATCGTAGAGGCTAATACCCTAGAAGTTAGCCTATGGTATGATTGTTGTATATGATCTATCGACTAGCCTGACCTCGATTTATATAATGCACCAAAGGCCTAGGATAACAAGAGTCATAGCCGAATACGCCGGTGGGGAGGAGTCCTTGTCTTGATCACCAAGTCTTGTGGAATCTTCCATATATGCGGCAGCTGTCCGAACTGGCCCATGAGTATATGGCCATAGGGGTCCTCAGCCCAATCTAACAGATCAGGAGACGACGTGGTGAGTACCCCCTAGTCCAGGACACCGTCACTTGGGGTCGAAACTTGGAGTAAAAGCCTCCACAAAGTCGGTTTCACCCGAAAGGCAAGAGTCCTTCTCGGACTCCAGGGCCAAACGCCAGGGTTCCCGGCGTCTGGACCCAAACGCCAAGGACCCTGGCGTCTGGCCCCTGGACTCCACAAAACTTCCTTTTGCGCTTTCCAAAAACCTTGTGGGCTTTCCCCTTTGTCCCAAATAAAGTGTTCTCGTACCCAAACATTTCGGGAAACATCCGGAACCCCTTCTGGTGAATTCCGAAACCCTTCCGGAGACCAAACACTATTATCCCATATATCAAACTTTATCTCCGGACCATTCCGGAGTTCCTCGTCATGTCCGTGATCTTATCCGGAACTCCGAACAACATTTGGTTACCAACATACATAACTCATAAATACTATATCGTGAACGAACGTTAAGCGTGCGGACCCTACGGGTTTGAGAACTATGTAGACATGACCGAGAGACTTCTCTGGTCAATAACCAATAGCGGAACCTAGATTCCCATATTGGCTCCTACATATTCTACGAAGATCTTTATCGGTCGAACCGCATAACAACATACGTTGTTCCCTTTGTCATCGGTATGTTACTTGCCCGAGATTCGATCGTCGGTATCTCAATACCTAGTTCAACATCGTTACCGGCAAGTCTCTTTACTCGTTCCGTAATACATCATCCCGCAACTAACTCATTAGTTACAATGCTTGCAAGGCTTATAGTGATGTGCATTACCGAGTGGGCCCAGAGATACCTCTCCGACAATCGGAGTGACAAATCCTAATCTCGAAATACGCCAACTCAACAACTACCTTCGGAGACACCTATAGAGCACCTTTATAATCACCTAGTTACGTTGTGAAGTTTGGTAGCACACAAAGTGTTCCTCCGGTAAACGGGAGTTGCATAATCTCATAGTCATAGGAACATGTATAAGTCATGAAGAAAGCAATAGCAACATACTAAATGATCAAATGCTAAGCTAACGGAATGGGTCAAGTCAGTCACATCATATCCTAATGATGTGATCCTGTTAATCAAATGACAACTCATGTCTATGGTTAGGAAACATAACCATCTTTGATAAACGAGCTAGTCAAGTAAAGGCATACTGGTGACACTCTGTTTGTCTATGTGTTCACACATGTATTATGTTTCCGGTTAATACAATTCTAGCATGAATAATAAACATTTATCATGATATAAGGAAATAAATAATAACTTTATTATTGCCTCTAGGGCATATTTCCTTCATTCTCCCACTTGCACTAGAGTCAATAATCTAGATTACACAGTAATGATTCTAACACCCATGGAGCCTTGGTGCTGATCATGTTTTGCTCGTGGAAGAGGCTTAGTCAACTGGTATGCAACATTCAGATCCGTATGTATCTTGCAAATCTCTATCTCTCCCACCTGGACTTGATCCCGGATGGAGTTGAAGCATCTCTTGATGTGCTTGGTTCTCTTGTGAAATCTGGATTCCTTTGCCAAGGCAATTGCACCAGTATTGTCACAAAAGATTTTCATTGGACCCGATGCACTAGGTACGACACCTAGATTGGATATGAACTCCTTCATCCAGACTCCTTCATTCGCTGCTTCTGAAGCAACAATGTACTCCGCTTCACATGTAGATCCCGCCATGACGCTCTGTTTAGAACTGCTCCAACTGATAGCTCCACCGTTCAATATAAACACGTATCCGGTTTGCAATTTAGAATCGTCCAGATCAGTGTCAAAGCTTGCATCAATGTAACCATTTACGATGAGCTCTTTGTCACCTCCATAAATGAGAAACATATCCTTAGTCCTTTTCAGGTATTTCAGGATGTTCTTCACCGCTGTCCAGTGATCCACTCCTGGATGACTTTGGTACCTCCCTGCTAAACTAATAGCAAGGCACACATCTGGTCTGGTACACAACATTTCATACATGATAGAGCCTATGTCTGAAGCATAGGGAACATCTTTCATTTTCTCTCTAGCTTCTGTAGTGGTCGGGCATTGAGTCTTACTCAACTTCACACCTTGTAACATAGGAAGAACCCTATCTTTGCCTGATCCATTTTGAACTTCTTCAAAACTTTGTCAAGGTATGTGCTTTGTGAAAGTCCAATTAAGCGTCTTGATCTATCTCTATAGATCTTGATGCCTAATATGTAAGCAGCTTCACCGAGGTCTTTCATTGAAAAACTCTTATTCAAGTATCCTTTTATGCTATCCATAAATTCTATATCATTTCCAATCAACAATATGTCATCCACATATAATATTAGAAATGCTACAGAGCTCCCACTCACTTTCTTGTAAATACATGCTTCTCCAAAAGTCTGTATGAAACCATATACTTTGATCACACTATCAAAACGTTTATTCCAACTCCGAGAGGCTTGCACCAGCCCATAAATGGATCGCTGGAGCTTGCAAATTTTATTAGCACCTTTTGGATCGATAAAACCTTCAGGCTGCATCATATACAACTCTTCTTCCAGAAATCCATTCAGGAATGCAGTCTTTACATCCATTTGCCAAATTTCATAATCATAAAATGCGGCACTAGCTAACATGATTCGGACGGACTTAAGCATCGCTACTGGTGAGAAGGTCTCATCGTAGTCAACTCCTTGAACTTGTCGAAAACCTTCCGCAACAAGTCGAGCTTTGTAGACAGTAACATTACCATCAGCGTCTGTCTTCTTCTTGAAGATCCATTTATTCTCGATGGCTTGCTGATCATCGGGCAAGTCAACCAAAGTCCACACTTTGTTCTCATACATGGATTCCATCTCAGATTTCATGGCCTCAAGCCATTTTGCGGAATCTGGCCTCATCATTGCTTCCTCCTAGTTCATAGGTTCGTCATGGTCAAGTAACATGACCTTCAGAACAGGGTTACCATACCACTCTGGTGCGGATCTTACTCTGGTTGACCTACAAGGTTCGGTAGTAACTTGATCTGAAGTTTCATGATCATTATCATTAGCTTCCTCACTAATTGGTGTAGGTGTAAGAGGAACCGGTTTCTGTGGTGAACTACTTTCCAATAAGGGAGCAAGTACAATTACCTCATCAAGTTCTACTTTCCTCCCACTCACTTCTTTCGAGAGAAACTCCTTCTCTAGAAAGGATCCATTCTTAGCAACAAATGTCTTGCCTTCGGATCTGTGATAGAAGGTGTACCCAACAGTCTCCTTCGGGTATCCTATGAAGACACATTTCTCCGATTTGGGTTCGAGCTTATCAGGTTGAAGTTTTTTCACATAAGCATCGCAGCCCCAAACTTTAAGAAGCGAAAACTTTGGTTTGTTGCCAAACCATAGTTCATAAGGCGTCGTCTCAACGGATTTTGATGGTGCCCTATTTAACGTGAATGCAGCCGTCTCTAAAGCATAACCCCAAAATGATAGTGGTAAATCAGTAAGAGACATCATAGATTGCACCATATCTAGTAAAGTACAATTATGATGTTCGGACACACCATTACGCTGTGGTGTTCCGGGTGGCGTGAGTTGCGAAACTATTCCGCATTGTTTTAAATATAGACCAAACTCATAACTCAAATATTCTCCTCCACGATCAGATCGTAGAAACTTTATTTTCTTGTTACGATGATTTTCCACTTCACTCTGAAATTCTTTGAACTTTTCAAATGTTTCAGACTTATGTTTCATTAAGTAGATATACCCATATCTGCTCAAATAATCTGTGAAGGTGAGAAAATAACGATACCCACCGTGAGCCTCAATATTCATTGGACCACATACATCAGTATGTATGATTTCCAACAAATCTGTTGCTCGCCCCATAGTTCCGGAGAACGGCGTTTTAGTCATCTTGCCCATAAGGCATGGTTCGCAAGTACCAAGTGATTCATAATCAAGTGATTCCAAAAGTCCATTAGTATGGAGTTTCTTCATGTGCTTTATACCAATATGACCCAAACGGCAGTGCGACAAATAAGTTGCACTATCATTATCAACTCTGCATCTTTTGGCTTCAAAATTATGAATATGTGTATCACTACTATCGAGATTCAACAAAAATAGACCACTCTTAAAGGGTGCATGACCATAAAAGATATTACTCATATAAATAGAACAACCATTATTCTTAGATTTAAATGAATAACCGTCTCGCATCAAACAAGATCCAGATATAATGTCCATGCTTAACGCTGGCACCAAATAACAATTATTTAGGTCTAAAACTAATCCCAAAGGTAGATGTAGAGGTAGCGTGCCGACGGCGATCACATCGACTTTGGAACCATTTCCCACGCGCATCGTCACCTCGTCCTTAGCCAGTCTTCGCTTAATCCGTAGTCCCTGTTTCGAGTTGCAAATATTAGCAACAGAACTAGTATCAAATACCCAGGTGCTACTACGAGCTCTGGTAAGGTACACATCAATAACATGTATATCACATATACCTTTGTTCACCTTGCCATCCTTCTTATCCGCCAAATACTTGGGGCAGTTCCGCTTCTAGTGACCAGTCTGTTTGCAGTAGAAGCACTCAGTCTCAGGCTTAGGTCCAGACTTGGGTTTCTTCTCCTGAGCAGCAACTTGTTTGCTGTTCTTCTTGAAGTTCCCCTTCTTCTTCCCTTTGCCCTTTTTCTTGAAACTGGTGGTCTTGTTGACCATCAACACTTGATGCTCCTTCTTGATTTCTACCTCCGCTGCCTTTAGCATTGCGAAGAGCTCGGGAATTGTCTTATTCATCCCTTACATATTATAGTTCATCATGAAGCTTTTGTAGCTTGGTGGCAGTGATTGAAGAACTCTGTCAATGACACTATCAACAGGAAGATTAACTCCCAGTTGAGTCAAGTGATTATGATACTCAGACATTTTGAGTATATGTTCACCGACAGAACTATTCTCCTCCATCTTGCAGCTATAGAACTTATTGGAGACTTCATATCTCTTAATCCGGGCATTTGCTTGAAATATTAACTTCAACTCCTGGAACATCTCATATGCTCCATGACATTCAAAACGTCATTGAAGTCCCGGTTCTAAGCCGTAAAGCATGGCACACTAAACTATCGAGTAGTCATCAGCTTTACTCTGCCAGACGTTCTTAACGTCATCAGCAGCATCTACAGCAGGCCTGGCACCCAGCGGTGCTTCCGGGACATAATTCTTCTGTGCAGCAATGAGGATAATCCTCAAGTTACAGACCCAGTCCGTGTAATTGCTACCATCATCTTTCAACTTTGCTTTCTCAAGGAATGCATTAAAATTCAACGGAACAACAGCACGGGCCATCTATCTACAATCAACATAGACAAGCAAAATACTATCAGGTACTAAGTTCATGATAAATTTAAGTTCAATTAATCATATTACTTAAGAACTCCCACTTAGATAGACATCCCTCTGATCATCTAAGTGATCACGTGATCCAAATCAACTAAACCATGTCCGATCATCATGTGAGATGGAGTAGTTTTCAATGGTGAACATCACTATGTTGATCATATCTACTATATGATTCACACTCGACCTTTCGGTCTCAGTGATCCGAGGCCATATCTGCATATGCTAGGCTCGTCAAATTTAACCTGAGTATTTTGTGTGTGCAAAACTGGCTTGCACCCGTTGTAGATGAACGTAGAGCTTATCACACCCGATCATCACGTGGTGTCTCGGCACGACGAACTTTGGCAACGGTGCATACTCAGGGAGAACACTTTTACCTTGAAATTTAGTGAGAGATCATCTTATAATGCTACCGTCAAACAAAGCAGAATAAGATGCATAAAGGATAAACATCACATGCAATCAATATAAGTGATATGATATGGCCATCATCATCTTGTGCTTGTGATCTCCATCTCCGAAGCACCATTATGATCACCATCGTCACCCGCGCGACACCTTGATCTCCATCATAGCATCCTTGTCGTCTCGCCAACTATTTCTTCTACGACTATCGCTACCGTTTAGTGATAAAGTAAAGCAATTACAGGGCGATTGCATTGCATACAATAAAGCGACAACCATATGGCTCCTGCCAGTTGCCGATAACTCGGTTACAAAACATGATCATCTCATACAACAAAATATAGCATCACGTCTTGACCATATCACATCACAACATGCCCTGCAAAAACAAGTTAGACATCCTCTACTTTGTTGTTGCAAGTTTTACGTAGCTGCTACGGGCTGAGCAAGAACCATTCTTACCTACGCATCAAAACCACAACGATAGTTCGTCAAGTTAGTGTTGTTTTGACCTTCGCAAGGACCGGGCGTAGCCACACTTGGTTGAACTAAAGTTGGAGAAACTGACACCCGGCAGCCACCTGTGTGCAAAGCACGTCGGTAGAACCAGTCTCGCGTAAGCGTACACGTAATGTCGGTCTGGGCTGCTTCATCCAACAATACCGCCGAACCAAAGTATGACATGCTGGTAAGAAGTATGACGTGTATCGCCCACAACTCACTTGTGTTCTACTCGTGCATATAACATCTACGCATAAAACCTGGCTCGGATACCACTATTGGGGAACGTAGTAATTTCAAAAAAAAAATCCTACGCACACGCAAGATCATGGTGATGCATAGCAACGAGAGGGGAGAGTATGTCTACGTACCCTCGTAGACCGAAAGCGGAAGCGTTTATCAACGCGGTTGATGTAGTCATACACCTTCATGATCCGTCCCGATCCACTATCGAACGTATGACACCTCCGCGTTCAGCACACGTTCAGCTCGATGACGTCCTCGCCTTCTTGATCCAGCAAGACGGGCGAAGTAGTAGATGAGTTCCGACAGCACGACGACGTGGTGACGGTGTTGGTGAAGAACAATCTCCGCAGGGCTTCGCCTTAGCACTACAAAAACTATGACGGAGGATAAACTAGAGGGGACGGGGTTGCCGGCACACGACTTGGTGTTTCTTGATGTGTCTTGGGTGCTAGCTCTACCCCTCTATTTATATGTTGAGCCTTGAGGTCGAAACTTGGAGTAAAAGCCTCCACAAAGTCGGTTTCACCCGAAAGGCAAGAGTCCTTCTCGGACTCCAGGGCTAGACGCCAGGGTTCCCGACGTCTGGACCCAGACGCCAGGGACCCTGGCATATGGCCCCTAGACTCCGCAAAACTTCCTTTTGTGCTTTCCCCTTTGGCCCAAATAAAGTGTTCTCGTACCCAAACATTTCGGGAAACATCTGGAACCCTTCTGGAGATCAAACACTATTATCCCATATATCAAACTCTATCTCCGGACCATTCTGGAGTTCCTCGTCATGTTCGTGATCCTATCCGGAACTCCGAACAACATTCGGTTACCAACATACATAACTCATAAATACTATATCATCAACGAACGTTAAGCGTGCAAACCCTACGGGTTCGAGAACTATGTAGACATGACCGAGACACTTCTCTGGTCAATAACCAATAGCAGAACCTGGATGCCCATATTGGCTCCTACATATTTTATGAAGATCTTTATCGGTGGAACCACATAACAACATACGTTGTTCCCTTTGTCATCGGTAGGTTACTTGACCGAGATTCGATCGTCGGTATCTCAATACCTAGTTCAATATCGTTACCAGCAAGTCTCTTTACTCGTTCCGTAATACATCATCCCGCAACTAACTCATTAGTTACAATGCTTGCAAGGCTTATAGTGATGTGCATTACCGAGTGGGGCCAGAGATACCTCTCCGACAATCGGAGTGACAAATCCTAATCTCGAAATATGCCAACTCAACAAGTACCTTTGGAGACACCTGTAGAGCACCTTTATAATCACTCAGTTATGTTATGACGTTTGGTAGCACACAAAGTGTTCCTCCGGTAAATGGGAGTTGCATAATCTCATAGTCATAGGAACATGTATAAGTCATGAAGAAAGCAATAGCAACATACTAAACGATCAAATGCTAAGCTAACGGAATGGGTCAAGTTAATCACATCATTCTCCTAATGATGTGATACCGTTAATCAAATGACAACTCAAGTCTATGGTTAGGAAACATAACCATCTTTGATAAATGAGCTAGTAAAGTAGAGGCATACTAGTAACACTCTGTTTGTCTATGTATTCACACATGTATTATGTTTCTGGTTAATACAATTCTAGCATGAATAATAAACATTTATCATGATATAAGGAAATAAATAATAACTTTATTATTGCCTCTAGGGCATATTTCCTTCACTGGTGTCATGAGATGGTTGCTGTGGATAAGGTCGTTGTTGTAGTTTGTTGATTGCCGATTTCATCGCTTTGGGTTTTTTCTCTCGCCTACGCATAGCTTTGGTCATATATGACTTTGCTATTTGCTGGCATTTGTGTGTGTGTGTGTGTGTGTGTGTGTGTGTGTGTGTGTTAGGTTTCTTTACTCTATCAGGGAGGCTTGACCTTTTGAACTCCACATGCATGTCCCCAGGTTGAGGTAGTGGGACTTCATCTTCATCTAAGCTCGTCTCCTCCTTTCCCTTAGGTTCATAGTCCTCTTCTTCTTCCGTAGTCCAACCACAATGCTCCACATCCCCATAGACTTTAGGATCTGCAAGGTAATCAGCCACATAGCTCTCTCCTTATGAATCCTGGGAAGACATGTTGCTCAAATCTGCAGCAGGACAACTCGAAGCAAAGACAGGAGATATTTGCGTGATACGGGAGTCAAAACCTCCGGGAGATTATATAATGAATTTTTACCGACCAAAATACGTAACGTGTAAGAAAACAGAGTCCGGAAAGTGCACGAGGTGCCCACGAGGTAGGGGCGTGCCCAGGGGGGTAGGGTGCGCCCTCCACCCTCGTGGAGGCCTCATGTCCTTCCCAGACTGCTACTTATTTTTCTATTTTTCTAAATATTCCAAAACAGAGAAATATTGCCTTAGAAACTGTTTTGGAGTCGGTTTACTTACCGTACCACATACCTATTCCTTTTCGGAGTCTGAAACATTCCAGAAAGTGTCCTTTATGTATTCCTCCGGGGTTATGGTTTCAATAACATTGGTTTCAACAATTATAGGATTACCTGAGATATAATGTTTAATTCTTTGACCGTTCACCACCTTCGGATTTGTGCCTTCGAAGTTGTTGATTTTTATGGCACCGGAATGATAGACCTCCTCGATAACGTAAGGACCTTCCCATTTAGAGAGAAGTTTTCCTGCAAAAAATCTTAAACGAGAGTTGTATAGCAATACATAATCACATACATTAAACTCATGCTTTTGTATTGTTTTGTCATGCCATCTTTTAACTTTTTCTTTAAACAACTTGGCTTTTTCATAGGCTTGGGTTCTCCATTCATCGAGTGAGCTAATATCAAATAACCTCTTCTCACCGGCAAGTTTAAAATCATAATTGAGCTCTTTAATATCCCAATATGCCTTGTGTTCTAGTTCGAGAGGTAAGTGACATGCTTTTCCAGAAACCATTTTATACGGAGACATACCCATATGATTTTTATATGCAGTTCTATAGGCCCATAATGCATCATCAAGTTTCTTGGACCAATTCTTTCTAGATCTATTAACAGTCTTTTGCAAAACTAATTTGAGTTCTCTATTACTCAATTCTACTTGACCACTAGACTGAGGGTGATAAGGAGATGCAGTTCTATGATTAACATCATACTTAGCAAGCATTTTACGGAAAGCACCATGAATAAAATGTGAACCACCATCAGTCATTAAATATCTAGGGACTCCAAATCTTGGAAAAATAACTTCTTTAAGCATTTTAATAGAAGTGTTATGATCAGCAGTACTAGTTGGAATAGCTTCTACCCACTTAGTAACGTAATCAACATCAACTAAAATATGTGTATATCCATTAGAGGAAGGAAAAGGTCCCATATAATCAAAGCCCCAAACATCAAATGGTTCAATAACGAGTGAATAGTTCATAGGCATTTCTTGACGTCTACTAATATTACCAATTCTTTGACATTCATCACAAGATAAAACAAACTTACGGGCATCCTTGAAGAGAGTAGGCCAATAAAAACCAGATTGCAATACCTTATGTGCAGTCCTATCTCCAGCATGGTGTCCTCCATAAGCTTCGGAGTGACACTTGCGTACGATCTGTTCCTATTCATGCTCAGGTACACAACGTCTAATAACACCATCTACTCCTTCTTTATAAAGATGTGGTTCATCCCAAAAGTAATGCCTAAAATCATAGAAGAACTTTTTCTTTTGTTGGTATGTGAAACTAGGTGGTATGAATTTAGCAACAATATAATTAGCATAATCAGCATACCATGGAGCAGTATGAGAAGTATTTATGACATTTAATTGCTCATTAGGAAAGCTATCATCAATAGGTAGTGGGTCATCAAGCACATTTTCTAACCTAGACAAGTTGTCTGCAACGGGGTTCTCAGCTCCCTTTCTATCAACAATATGTAAGTCAAATTCTTGTAGCAAGAGAACCCATCTAATAAGTCTAGGTTTAGAATCTTTCTTTTCCATGAGATATTTAATAGCAGCATGATCAATGTGAATAGTTACTTTAGAATCAACAATATAGGGTCTAAACTTATCACAAGCAAATACAACTGCTAATAATTCTTTTTCAGTAGTAGCATAATTTCTTTGAGCATCGTCTAGGGTTTTACTAGCATATTGAAAACATTTAATTTCTTATCAACTCTTTGCCCTAGAACATCACCTACTGCATAATCACTAGCATCACACATAATTTCAAAGGGTAAATTCCAATCAGGTGGCTGAATAATAGGTGCAGAGATCAATGCTTTCTTAAGTATTTCAAATGCTTCTACACAATCATAACCAAAAAGAAATGGTATATCTTTTTGTAATAAATTAGTTAGAGGCCGAGAAATTTTTGAGAAGTCCTTAATGAACCTCCTATAAAATCCGGCGTGACCAAGGAAACTTCTTATACCTTTGATGTCCTTGGGACATGTCATCTTTTCAATAGCATCAACCTTGGCTTTATCAACTTCAATACCTCTTTCAGAAACTTTATGCCCCAGGACAATGCCTTCATTAACCATAAAGTGGCACTTTTCCCAATTCAAGACAAGATTAATTTCTTCACATCTCTGCAAAACTCGATCAAGGTTGCTCAAGCAATCATCAAAAGAATATCCATAGACGGAGAAATCATCCATGAAAACCTCACAAATCTTTTCACAAAAGTCAGAGAATATAGTCATCATGCATCTTTGGAAGGTAGCAGGTGCATTACATAAACCAAAAGGCATACGTCTATAAGCAGAAGTACCAAAAGGGCAAGTAAAACTAGTCTTTGATTGATCTTTGGCTGACACAGGTATTTGGGAGAAACCAGAATAACCATCTAGAAAGCAAAAATGTGTATGTTTGGATAATCTTTCTAGCATTTCATCGATAAAAGGTAAGGGGTAATGATCCTTTTTAGTGGCCTTATTTCATTTGCGGAAATCAATTACCATCCTATAACCTGCAATAATTCTTTGAGGAATCAATTCATCTTTATCATTAGGAACGACAGTAATACCTCCCTTCTTAGGGACACAATGGACAGGGCTTACTCACTGACTATCAACAACGGGATAGATTATACCTGCCTCAAGGAGCTTTAGTATTTTCTTTCTTAGCACTTCTTTCATTTTAGGATCAGCCGTCATTGCTGATCATGAACTAGTTTAGCATCTTCTTGCAAATTTATTTTATGTTGACATAGAGTGGGACTAATGCCCTTAAGATCATCAAGAGTATAACCAATAGCAGCACGGTGATTCTTTAGAGTTTTCAATAATCTCTCTTCCTCATGCTCTGAAAGGTTAGCACTAATAATAACATGATATATCTTTTTCTCATCAAGATAAGCATATTTAAGAGTATCAGGCAACAGTTGAAGCTCAAACACGGGATCACCCTTGGGTGGAGGAGGATCCCCTAGGATTTCAACAGGTAAATTGTTTTTCAGAATAGGTTCCTGTTTAAAGAATACTTCATCTATTTCCCTTCTTTCATTCATAAGCATATCATTCTCATGGTCTAGCAAATAATGTTCTAAAGGATCACTAGGAGGTATGGCAATAGAAGCAAGACCAATAATTTCATCCTTACTAGGTAATTCTTCTTCACGGTGTTGTCTACTAAATTTAGAGAAATTACATTCATGAGACATATCATCTAAACTGATAGTAACAACATCCCTTTTGCAATCTATGGTAGCATTAACAGTGTTCAGGAAAGGTGTACCAAATATAATAGGACAAAAGTTATCTTGTGGGGAACCAAGAACAAGAAAATCAGCGGGATATTTAGTTTTCCCACACAAGACTTCAACATCTCTAACAATTCCCATTTGTGAAATAGTATCTCTATTGGCAAGTTTAATTGTGACATCAATATCTTCTAACTCAACAGGTGCAATATCATGCATAATTTCTCTAAAGGCTAATAGGTATTGCACTAGCACTGGCACCCATATCACATAAGCCATGATAACAATGATCTCCTATTTTAACAGAAATAACAGACATGCCTACCACAGGTCTAGGTTTATCTTTAGCACAATGTTTAGCAATTCTAGCAGTTTCATCACAGAAATAAATAACATGCCCATTAATATTATCAGACAAGAGATCTTTAACAATAGCAATATTAGGTTCGACTTTAACTTGCTCAGGAGGTGTATATGTTTTAATATTGCTTTTATGAACCACAGTTGAAGCTTTAGCATGATCCTTTATCCTAACAGGGAAAGGTGGTTTCTCAACATAAGAAGTAGGAACAATAGGATCATTATAAGTGACAATCTTTTCTTCAACTTTAATAGGTGCAACTACTTTTACTTCTATGGGAGGATGATATTTAAACAACTTCTCCTTGGGGAGATCAACATAAGTAGCAAAATATTCACAGAAAGAAGCTACTATCTCAGAGTCAAGTCCATATTTAGTGCTAAATTTACGGAAAACATCGGTATCCATAAAAGATTTAACACAATCAAACTTAGGTGTCATACCCGACTCCTTACCTTCGTCGAGGTCCCAATCTGCAAAGTTGCGTTTAATTCTTTACAATAAAAACCATTTGAATTCAATAGTATTCATAATAAAAGAGCCAGCACAAGAAGTATCAAGCATGGTGCGATTGCTATCAGAAAGCCGAGCATAAATTTTTTGAATAATCATTTCTCTTGAGAGCTCATGATTGGGGCATGAATATAACATTGATTTAAGCCTCCCCCAAGCTTGAGCGATGCTTTCTCCTTCGCGAGGCCAAAAATTATATATAACTGGGATCACGATGAACAAGATGCATAGGATAAAACTTCTGATGAAATTCCAATTTCAATTGTTTGTAATTCCAAGACCCCATATCATCACATAGCCTATACCATGTCGATGCATCTTCCTTCAAAGATAAAGGGAAGACCTTCTTCTTAACAACATCTCCGGGTACACCTGCAAGCTTAAATAATCCACAAACTTCATCCACATATATTAAGTGCTTATCAGGATGCTTTGTTCCATCTCCTACCAAAGGATTAGCTAGCAGTTTTTCTATCATACCTGAAGGAATTTCAAATCAGACATTTTCATTTTCAGTAGGTTCAGTAGGTTGAGGAGCAACTCTTTGCTCTACTGGTCGGGGTGAAGATACCCCGAATAAGCCCCTCAGAGGATTACTTTCCATAGTAACAAGTGACAGTAAATTTCAGGACACTATATAAATTTTTCCTTACCAAATTCCACCTACCAAAGGCGCTTCACTCCCCGGCAACAGCGCCAGAAAAGAGTCTTGATGACCCACAAGTATAGGGGATCTAGCGTAGTCCTTTCGATAAGTAAGAGTGTCGAAGCCAACAAGGAGCAGAAGGAAATGATAAGCGGTTTCCAGCAAGGTATTCTCTGCAAGTACTGAAATAAGTGGTAACAGATAGTTTTGTGATAGGATAATTTGTAACGAGCAACAAGTAACAAAAGTAAATAAAGTGCAGCAATGTGGCCCAATCCTTTTTGTAGCAAAGGACAAGCCTGGACAAACTCTTATATAGAGAACATCACTCCCGAGGACACATGGGAATATCGTCAAGCTTGTTTTCATCACGCTCATATGATTCGTGTTCGGTACTTTGATAATATGGTATGTGGGTGCACCGGTGCTTGGGTACTGCCCTTACTTGGACAAGCATCCCACTTATGATTAACCTCTATTGCAAGCATCCGCAACTACAACAAAAGTATTAAGGTAAACCTAACCATAGCATGAAACCTATGGATCCAAATCAGCCCCTTACGAAGCAACGCATAAACTAGGGTTTAAGCTTCTGTCACTCTAGCAACCCATCATCTACTTATTACTCCCCAATGCCTTCCTCTAGGCCCAAATAATGGTTAAGTGTCATGTAGTCGACGTTCACATGACACCACTAGAGGGATGACAACATACATATCATCAAAATATCGAACGAATACCAAATTCACATGACTACTAATAGCAAGACTTCTCCCATGTCCTCAGGAACAAACGTAACTACTCACAAAACATATTCATGTTCATAATCAGAGGGTATTAATATGCATATAGGATCTGAACATATGATCTTCCACCAAATAAACCAACTAGCATCAACTACAAGGAGTAATTAACACTACTAGCAACCCACAGGTACCAATCCCGGACTTGGAGACAAGAATTGGATACAAGAGATGAACTAGGGTTTTGAGAGGAGATGGTGCTGGTGAAGATGTTGATGGAGATTGCCCTCTCCCGATGAGAGGAGCGTTGGTGATGACGATGGTGATGATTTCCCCCTCCCGGAGGGAAGTTTCCCCGGCAGAACAGCTCCGCCAGAGCCCTAGATTGGTTCCGCCTCGTGGCGGCGGAGTTTCGTCCGAGAAGATGGCTTCTTATTTTTTTCTCATAGAAAGACCTCATATAGCAGAAGATGGTCATCAGAGGGCCACCAGGGGGCCCACGAGGTAGGGGGGCGCGCCCAGGGGGTAGGGCGCGCCCCCACCCTCGTGGGCAGGGTGTGGCCCCCTGGTGAAGTTCTTGCTCTCAGTATTTTTTATATATTCGGAAAACGTCTTCCGTGAAGTTTCAGGACTTTTGGAGCTGTGCAGAATAGGTCTCTAATATTTGCTCCTTTTCCAACCCAGAATCCCAGCTGCCGGCATTCTCCCTCTTTATGTAAACCTTGTAAAATAAGAGAGAGTAGGCATAAGTATTGTGACATAATGTGTAATAACAACCCATAATGCAATAAATATTGATATAAAAGCATGATGCAAAATGGACGTATCAGTTTGAAATACGATGTCGAGGATTCAGTTAATCCCGTATACAATTCCCTTTGTTTGGTGATATGTTACTTGCTCGAGATTCGAACATGGGTATCGCCATACTTATAGTTCAATCTTGTTACTGGCAAGTCTCTTTACTTGTCCTATAATACAAGATCCCCATGACTAAACTCATTAGTCACATGCTTGCAAGTTGTTCATGATGTTGTATTACCAAGAGGTCCTAGAGATATCTCTCTGTCACACAGAGCGACAAATCCCAGTCTCGATCCATGCAACCCAACAAATACTTTTCGAGATACCTGTAGAGCACCTTTATGATCACCCAGTTACGAAGTGACATTTGATAACCCACAAAGTATTCTTCTAGTATTCGTGAGTAGCATGATCTCATGGTCTAAGAAACAGATACTTGACATGAAGAACGTTGTAGCAATTAAACTAAGTGGTACGATCTCATGCTAAGCTTACGGTTGGGTTTGTCCATCACATCATTAAATGACAACTCATGTCTATGGTTAGGAAATCTTAACCATCTTTAATCAACGAGCTAGTCTAGTAGAGGCTCACAAGGGACATTGTATTCATTTATGTATTCACACATGTATCTAAGATGGTCAATACAATTATAGCATGGAGAATAAACATTTATTCACGAACAATGATAATAACATCTTTATTATTGCCTCTAGGACATATTTCCAACAGTCTCCCACACCCAAGGACATGTATACGATTTTTCAACCTATTTTGGTGAAATGGAGCATGTGCATGTAGTTCAAATTTTAATTATGCGCATTAAATGACTAGAAAACTCAATAAATGATTAAAAAATGCCAAATGAACCACGAATAATTTAAAGTAGTTATGTACAACCGTCTGGCACCAGTGGGTAAGCACTGTGTGCGCAAGCGTCGTGCTTCCTTCTTTCCTAACTTTTCCATATTATATTAATGGTGTTGTATCCAAACACGCTACCGTCTCTCGCCACTCCCCCATCGCTTTCCGCCACTAGCGTCAGCCGGCATAAAAGGCTATGTGATGACACATTGGCCATACAGCAGTATACCCTTCCAAGTAGGCCTAATTCCGAGCATGGCAACCCGCTGAAGCGCCGCCCCCGTCATCAACCTCCTCGATGAGGAGAACGAGCCAGAGCAGGCCAGAGAGCAAAAGCGGCAGCGCGCCGCTGAGCAAGAGGGAGACAACTTCATCAGTGTTTGCAGACGTACTGGTCGCAACGCAGAGCAAAATCAGCAACCCAATGCCGCACAAGAGCACTATAACGCCACCTTCAACGGCTGCAGAACGCCACGCTGAAGGAGCGGTGTGATGACCCCATCTTGGTTCTAGCTCCATCACTCGACACTGGTCGCGCCGTCAGAATCCCGATTCCTCGCTAGGAATGGGCATCGGCCGTCAGCACCATAATTTTACCGGTCGCCGACCACGTTGTTACCAGAGTCCACGGCACCCATGACACCAATGTGCTGGTCTCTAATATCGGTGACCTCCTTGGCCACGAAGGTGACACCAACAACGAAATAGAGCAAAATGGTCATCGGATCTTGGAATTGTGCATCATCGATGAAATAGCCAGGGAGGGGGTCGGTATCACGCTACAACAGTTCTGCGAGTGTGTCAAACACATGGACGAAGACATGAACCGGTTCATCTGCAGCCAAGAGTTACCGTAGGCAAGGGTGGTAGTCATGGACTCCGGTCGGTTTAGGCCCTATTTGTATTGGTTTTCGCCCAGTTTTAGATTATATTACTAGGTTAATTAGAATAGCATGCTAGCCCGCTATATATAGTTTAGATGAAACATGTCGAAAATGTAATGAATATGCTCCGGTTTATGTATAAATTGTCTAAGTTTGAATGGAAGTGGTCCACTATGTCTAAAACCACAAATGTCTGTGATACGGAGCAGGCCCCACACGGTGACCATCGGGATACACCTTATATATGCGAGGAGGCAACCCTTATCAGCAAGGTGTAGCTTCCCTTCCGCTAGCTGATTCGAATGGAACGCATAGGTTAAGTGTGATGTGGATGGAGCAGTCTTAGGATGGGTGACCAGGTGGGGTTTGACCATGAATGGATTTCTCTTGGTTCGTGTTGCGGTGGGTCATGGTGAAATGTCCGAGCAAAAAGTTCGAGCTCACACGTTCTTAGGATTCCCTCCCACATGCTCGAAGTGGTGGGTGGACCAACACCCTACGTACGTCGTCCTTAATTACCTAGCTTTCATGGGGTTGTCTGGTTCGTGAGGTAGGTGCTGGAAATATGCCCTAGAAGCAATAATAAAGTGGTTATTATTATATTTCCTTGTTCATGATAATTGTCAATTGTTCATGCCATAATTTTATTAATCGGAAACCGTAATACATGTGTGAATAAATAGACCACAACATGTCCCTAGTAAGCCTCTAGTTGACTAGCTCGTTGATCAATAGATGGTTATGGTTTTCTGACCATGGATATTAGATGTCGTTTATAACGGGATCACATCATTAGGAGAATGATGTGATTGAAAAGACCCAATCCTAAGCATTAGGAGAATGACTTCTTCCATTTGAATAAATGAAAAGGGTTTTTTCAAAATATTTGAATTTCTTTTGGAACTATTTCAAATTCAGAAATTTTGAGCAACTCAATGATTTCCATGATAGAAGATAAAATAACTTCTTTAAAACATATGAAACATGAGTTGGGAGTTTCAAAGAAGCAAATTTAAAGTCCCTTTGAAATTATTTGGGTTTTATTTAAATTATTTTTCTACAAAAATATATATATGGAAAATAGGGTAAAATGATTCCCTACAGTAGAAAATTGGAGAGAAATAAATTTGAAATCATTTTGGTATTTTTAAAAATGATTTTTATTGGGTTTTACAAGAGCTGTAGCACTCTTTCCTTTATTTAAATTTTTGAGGAATTTATTTGACGCTAAAAAATGTGAATTTTGTAGAAAATCTTTTTATGAAAATTTTGATATATAATATTCCTATATAAAATTTTAATTTTATTTTCTTCATTCAGTTTTTCCTTTTCTGTTTCTATTTTAAAGAAAAAACAAGCTGCATATGCGGCCTATAACTATCCGTCACCCATGGGCGCAACATAGTCAGCGGCCAGGCCCATAACTGCTTTTATTTATTTATTGGTTATGCTTAGAAAAATATACTATTTTCAAAAATATTTCTTTTTCTAAAAAAATAAAGTTAAAAAAACTGCAGCGCGTGCACCGGCTGGCCGAACACTTTTTAGCCCGTGCGTTTTTCTCTTTTTCTATTTTTACGCCTACGTTTAGTCCCACATTGCCTAGCCTCTGATTTTTAAAACCTTTTTTCTACATATAAATATAGACCTATAGACCCTTCAAAAATCATCCGATTCTGGTTAAAGGTTTGACTAGATTCATTAAATAAAAATATGTTTCTGCTCTCTGACGAGACTTTTGGAAATTGCCTTCTCTCTTCGAAGTCGTCTTTTCTCTATCTTATAAAGGTGTTTTTTTATTTTTTTTATTTTTATACTTTCGTAGTTTATTATTTTTAGATTAGTACAATAGAATAATTAGATTATCTATTAGTCTCTGTATTTATACATTAGACCCAGAATACTTTTAGCCGTAGCTATTTTTCTTCTGTAAAACAGCTTGACCTTGATTTTTCAAATAGGCATAACTTTTTACTCGTTCATCCAAATTAGATGAAACCAACGCCTATAGTTTTGTCTTGTTTTCACCTATCCAGTGAAACTGTCACATCAACTTTTTGAAATTTTCAATTTTCGAAATTTGTTCAGATTCATATTCAAACTTCTTTTGATCATAACTTGAGTTTCGTAACTCCGATTTAGTTGATTCTTTTTGCAAATCGTAGCTCTTGACCTAAACTTTCTGATAAGACCAAATCCATCTAATTTTGGTACTGTTAGAAATTGTTTTCTGTTGCAAGAGTTAATTGCTTATCTTCGAAGTTTTCCGAAGTCTTTTCTTCGATTCTTTTGCATGAGTGCTTATATATGCAATTGTTTGCTCACGATAGATTGAACGGAGTGTGACAAGTAGAACTATCAGGAGTTATGAGTGCGAATCATCTTCATCAACAGTACAAGGCAAGTTCACACTTTGATCATATTTTTCCTACCTAGTTTTTATGCATTAGTTTCACCCTCAAACATTGCATGAGTAGGATGTGATAACATGTGTGATTTGGGAAGTACTTGATGAGGTAGGAACCTATGTCTTGTATTCAAACCCAGTGTATTATTGCATTATGCTTGCATTACTTTGCTATGCTCGTAGACGTGGATTGGTATGTGAGATTTCATGGAAGATGTGAGAGTTATATTAACTAAGGGAAACTTAAGGTGGCTACTTTAATACATATCTGGGTGGATTGGGTGGGGCACCCTGGGGATACCGGTGGCTTGCCCGGACACCTGGGGAATCCAACATTGTCCTAGGAGATCCCGGGGTATCCGTGTGATCATCCTATGGTTTGCCACCCAGGCTCAAAGGGATCATAAGATTATTCATGTTTGAAAGTTCCATGTGCAGCCACATGCCATTATGGGCTCTGGCATACTTGAGTAAGTTGTGGGGATCCTTTCCATGATGGGATATCAGATGTAGGGGATTGTAGGTGTACTGACCTATCTATCGGTTAAGGGGACCTCTTCAGAAAGATTGTGTCTCGGTCATCCGTTTTTCAAACATCATGTAGTGCGGGAAATACAACGGAGGAGATCGAGTCTTGTGGGAAAAGTGCGCAAACCTCTGCAGAGTGTACAAACTAATCATGATTAGCCGTGTCCCCGGTTATGGACATCTTGAGTATCTGGTGCTTGAATTATTATGTTGATCTCATCACTCTACTTAATTAATTTGTTGGGTTGTTAACTTTTAATTGGGATTGAGTTGGGGGTTACCTTCTCAATGTTTGTCAACAAAGTTTGTAGTTAAATAAAATATATTACTTTGTTGTAGGGGGAAATTAGCTTTATGCATAATTAAACTTTGAGCCTCCACCAGCCAAATATGCGTGT
This sequence comes from Triticum dicoccoides, assembly GCF_002162155.2. Taxonomy (NCBI): domain Eukaryota; kingdom Viridiplantae; phylum Streptophyta; class Magnoliopsida; order Poales; family Poaceae; genus Triticum; species Triticum dicoccoides. The sequence continues at coordinate 464,504,725 of NC_041390.1, forward strand.
AGTGATAGCCATTATTCAGCATTGCTCTACAGTGTGAAATTGCCAGTACATTCAATGTACTGACCTACATGGCTACAACGTCTCTTGTTTTAGGATTCTTACGACGAGTAAGTGATACGTTAGGGTTACGATTTCTACACTCAACTTTGTCGTTGGTGTTGATGGGAATCCACAACCTTGTTGTTACTTCCGCTGTATGGATTGAGGTAATAGTATTTATGTTACTTTATACATGTGATTTACCTCTGTTATAAATCCTCGAGTACTATGTGTGTCAGCATACCGATCTAGGGATGACACTTAAGCACAGAGGCTTGATCCATCCGGGTTGGGTCGCTACAAGATGGTATCAGAGCACATGTTGACTGTAGGACGTGACCCTTGAAACTGGCAAGCCCATAGGAAAAAATTCTCTAAAACTTTATTTCCAAAAAGATCTTTTACTCTCATCTTTTCTAAGCTTTACCAAGTATTCCTCCTCTCATCTCAAATAGTTAGACTATACTTTTCCCCCCTTCTTGACCACACGAAGATTGGACTGATGAGAGACCACTCCAAGAAGTACAAGATATTAGATAACTAAGACCACTTCGGAATGAAGAGGATTTTACCATGCATTATAACAATGGAAACTACAACGGATGAAGACTCCGAAGACTAGGAGAATTTGAAGGCTCTAAAGAATTTCCAGATTGGTATGACCTAGGAGGGCTACCCTTATGGAACTTGTCATACTATTGAAGCTGTCAATACCCGAGACCAAGGTGTGTCGGAGAAAGACCGTAACATGGAGCGTTAAAACTGAAAGTTTTGTCAGGAAAACCCTAAGGCAGTGGATATCAACTATGGTGTGATAGCTCATGGCAATGACATAGGCGCAAACACGACTATCCATGATGTTATCGCCCGCTTATGCTATTGTCACCATGCTGAGGTAAGCAAGCATTTCTTCAGAAGGATTGGATGACAAAAGGGCTAATGGAGCACCTATCAGCAAAAGACAAAGTTTTAACCTTAGCTAGTGTATCACCGGGATCTGGAGTATTACATCAAGAATTTTAAGATGGACCTTCAGGAAGTTGTATTTGATAAGGAAACAGTTCATGAAGAACTCAGGACCCAGAAGCTGAAAATAGCCAAGCTGGAGGAGTAAAACCTCGAGATACCGGAGATTCGTCAGTAACTGAAGGGCAGTAGGACCAAGGTTCATGTCAAGGATGTTGAAACCTAGAAGTTTGGAACGCAACTCCAGAATATTAAAGGACATCACGAGAGACTTCGCGCCAACAGAAATGATCTAGCAAAAGAACTTAAGAAGGGCAAGCACAATCAGAAGAAGTCATCGGAGACATGAACAAGACTGGAAGAGTTTGATGACTTTGAAGATTTATTGACCTTTAGAAGACCAAACCCCTGTTATATACCTACGTTAGATGCGATGTTGTGAGATGTCATTTGTTTGATGTTTTCCCGACAACCACAAAAAATCTGTCTTTTCAAAACTATTGTTTGTATTGTGTGTACCCCTCTCTATCTCTCTTATCTTACCCCCAAACCCCTGGACCCAATAGAGGATGAATGGTTTCCGAGATCGATAAGTCAATTGGAGATGGACCGATGGATTCAGAACATGGAAGGTCACATGAAGAATAACACTATAGTCAGAAAAGGATATGGCCCAACATGCTCTTTAGTGCTTTGAAAGAAAAAAACATGCTCTTTAGTGCTTTGAAAGAGGTTTTGCTACTTGGCGGAGGATGTACCAAACCATCAATGGGTGGCAAAGAGTAACCACTTGGGAAGAATTTAAGTTGACCCTGCTAAAGTCTTGGTTTGTGTCCCAGAAATTGAAACCTTATGGAAACGATATGAAGAAACCTTGTGCATGCAAGCTCTGTGGAGAAATAGGGCACAACCATAAAGAACACCAGGATGAATGCCCTCATTGTGAAGAAAGTCACCCAGCTGAAGAATGCCCAACTAGGCAGGTTACTTGTTTCTTGTGTGAAGGGACTACCCACTACCCTGCTCAGTGTCACATTTACCCCATGGTACAATGAACCATCTAGCAGAAGAAAGAAGCAATGAAAGGAGCCCTCATGAAAATTCTAGAAGAACCGGTGATGAAGGAAGAGGTGGAGGACACACCCAAAGCAGACCCAATTAAACCCTGCACCAAGTCATGCTATTCATGTGGAGAAGGACACATCTCCGAGAATTGTCTGAATGGGGATCTAGTAGAATTCTCGACAGAGGAAGTAGAGTATGAGCCACTGGAAATAGAAGCCCTGATTGGAACGGAGAAATCCAGGAAGAGAAATAGATTGGATTCCACGAATAACCAAATTTCTACAAAGAAGGACCTATATCACATGTTTCAGGTGCAAAGATTCAGGGCACTACTTCAGCGGTTGCCCAAAAAGGAAGCCGAGGACGCAAGGAAGCTATGTAATTACAAGGAAACCACGAGACTTGTTAGAAGTAATATGTTTTCGTTGTAACAAAGCAGGGCACTTTGCCAGAGATTGTCCCGATGAGGATATTAGTGTTAAATACTGGAGTCTGTGAGAAATATAGTAGTAGTGGGAACATTTCTTTTATATTGAGGTGTTGTGTTGATGCATGTAATGGAAATGCAGGAGATTGTAAGAATATGAGAATCAATAAAGTTAGCATCGTTGGTACTGATTTGGATGCTTATGAGTTGTTACTCTATGAAGAAAGACTTTGACCATTTTCAAGGGTATGAGAAATATGGTCTATGGATGAATTGTGCATTTAAAGGGTGGTAGTACCCTGTGAGGAAACTTGACCCCTGGAAAAGAAAATGACATTCCACGGAGTGGACTTGAGACAAAATAAGTACGAGTTTTATCTCGATATGTGGGATACCCCAAGAGTATGAAGGGATGAAGTACTATTGGATATAAAGGAGGTATAATGTTGGTAACATGGAGCAATTGTAACTCCATGCTGCTGAGTAATCACGTCTTAATTTGGTACAAATAGAAGGAAAGGAGATGGTACAATTGGATGGATTTAAGAATGCTAGGAAGCTGGATGTTGGAATAATGATCAGTTGCACCTGATGATGATTTCAAGGATTACAAGTGATGAGATGGGCCATAACCCACAAGCCCCAGGACCTGCCAAGAAGCAAGCACACTCTTGCTGAACGAAAAACCCTGTAAGAATTTACGACTTTACCAACAAACGATCTTATAGGAGTAACGCAAAACCTGAGAGTTGTGAAGGAACAATAGATGTTTGGTTTGGCTTGCAGAATCAATGGATTTATCCAAACTTAGTTCGTCGACAAGAGAAATTCTGCAATGCTTTTGGATGACCGAGTGTTAGAATGCGAGATTCACTAAACCATATACAAGGTAATGATTTGGGTGCGCGATGGATTGATCACCATACCGACTTACTCTTATTATCCGCCTTGCTATACGGGATGGTAAATCTGAGTGACTTACCCATAGTAGAGCGACGACGATCAAAACCTTGTTTAAACCTTATAATGGTATAACTATTTTCCCTTGTACAAAGCAGCTGTTGCCAATCGTAGGTCATACGGTGAGAATGAAACCCAGACCCGTTTTCTGTAGGGACCCAGTCTAATTGTTTGATGACCACCATGAGATATCGATAGTTGTTTAGTATTGGCGCCAGACCCGTCAGCTAAGAAGACCCAGTCATAGAAGGACCGTACCAAGATAAAAGGATAGAAGAATTGAGGAAAAGGTTATGCCACTACCGGAAGAGCCAGAGAAGGAATTATTCTGAAGATCTGAGAAGACCGACACTGCCAACAATAAGGATGGAGTATATGAGTTTTGTTGGAACCGTAACCATGCTTCTAAGGGTGGTAGCACCCCAGATCCCCTGTGACGATCGATGGATTTTGAGAAGCCCCGAACCTAACCTATTTCTTTCTAGCCTCTCCGAATCTCAAGGGCGAGATTCAATTTAAGGGTGGTAGGTTTCTAACATCCCAAAATTCTAAATTTTGGAATGTTATATTAAATAAATAGTTTTGATTGATTGTTTGATTGTGGTGTGGTTGGTTGAGTGAAATTGAGTGAAATTTGAAACTTATGAAAGTTAAATGAGAGGGAATAAAAGGACTTTCCCAAACTTTCACCTTGCATTTTTTATCTCCATGAATTCAAATTCTTCTCAAATACAAAACCCTAGAGTGAAGATGAAATGACTTCTTCCATTTAATAAATGAAAAGGGTTTTTTGAAAATATTTGAATTTCATTTGGAACTATTTCAAATTCAGAAATTTTAAGCAACTCAATGATTTCCATGAGAGAAGATAAAATTACTTCTTCAAAACATATGAAATACGAGTTGGGAGTTTCAAAGAAGCAAATTTAAAGTCCCTTTGAAATTATTTTCAATTTGGAGTTATTTGGGTTTTATTCAAATTATTTTTCTCCAAAAATAAAATATATGGAAAATAGGGTAAAATGATTCCCTACAGTAGAAAATTGGAGAGAAATAAATCTGAAATCATTTTGGTATTTTTAAAAATGATTTTTATTGGGTTTTATTATGGATTGGAGAGAAATAAATTTAAAATGATTCCCCACGGGCCCAACATAGTCAGCGGTTAGGCCCGTAACTGTTTTTTATTTATTTTTTGGTTATGCTTAGAAAAAAAATACTATTTTCAGAAATATTTATTTTTCTAAAGAAAATAAAGTTCAAAAAAAAACTATAGCGTGCGTGCGCCGGCCGGCCGAACACTTTAGCCCGTGCATTTTTCTCTTTTCTATTTTTACGTCGACGTTTAGTCCCACATTGCCTAGCCTTTGATTTTTAAACATTTTTTCTACGTATAAATATAGACCCATAGACCCTCCAAAAATCATCCGATTCGGGTTAAATCAATATTTTGGTTTGACTAGATTTATTAAAGAAAAATATGTTTCTCCTCTCCGACGGGACTTCTGGAAATCGTCTCCTCTCTTCGAAGTCGTCTTTTCTCTATCTTATAAAGGTATTTTTCTTCGTTTTTTTCTTTTTATACTTCCATAGTTTATTATTTTTAGACTAGTATAGTAGAATAATTAGATTATCTATTAGTCTCTGTATTTATACATTATACCTAAACTTGTTTTAGTCGTAGCTATTTTTCTTCCGTAAAACAGATTGGCCTTGATTTTTCAAATAAGCATAAATTTTTACTCACTCATCCAAATTAGATGAAACCAGCGCCTATAGTTTTGTCTTGTTTTCTCCTATCCAGTGAACCTGTCACATCAACTTTTTGAAATTTTCAAATTTCGAAATTTGTTCAAATTCATATTCAAACTTGTTTTAATCATAACTTGAGTTTTGTAACTCTGATTTAGTTGATTCTTTTTGCAAATCGAAGCTCTTGACCTAAACTTTCTGATAAGACCAAATCCACCAAATTTTGGTACTATTTGAAATTGTTTTCTGTTGCAAGAGTTAATTGCTTGTTTTCGAAGTTTTTCGAAGTGTTTTCTTTGATTCTTTTGCATGAGTGCTTATATATGCAATTGTTTGCTCACGATAGATTGAACGGAGTGTGACGAGTAGAACTATCAGGAGTTATGTGTGTGAATCATCTTCATCAACAATACAAGGCAAGTTTACACTTTGATCATATTTTTCCTACCGAGTTTTCATGCATTAGTTTCACCCTCAAACATTGCATGAGTAGGATGTGATAACATGTGTGTATTGGGAAGTACTTGATGAGGTAGGAACCTATGTCTTGCATTCAAACCCAGGGTATTATTGCGTTATGCTTGCACTACTTTTCTATGCTCGTAGACGTGGATTGGTATGTGAGATTTCATGGAAGATGTGAGAGTTATATTAACTAAGGGAAACTTAAGGTGGCTACTTTAATACACATCTGGGTGGATTGGTTGGGGGCACCCCGGGGATACCAGTGGCTTGCCCGGACACCTGGGGAATCTAGCATTGTCCTAGGAGATCCCGGGGTATCCGTGTGATCATCCTATGGTTTGCCACCCAGGCTCAAAGGGATCATAAGATTATTCATGCTAGAAACTTCCGTGTGCAGCCACATGCCATTATGGGCTCTGGCTTACTTGAGTGAGTTGTGGGAGTCCTTTCCATGATGGGCTATCAGATGTAGGGGATTGTAGGTGTACCAGCCTATCTATCGGTTAAGGGGACCTCTTCGGAAAGACTGTGTCTTGGTCATCCGTTTTTCAAACATCATGCAGTGCGAGAAATACAACGGAGGAGATCAAGTCTTGTGGGAAAAGTGTGCAAACCTCTGTAGAGTGTACAAACTAATCATGATTAGCCGTGTCCCCGGTTATGGACCTCTTGAGTATCTAGTGGTTGAATTATTATGTTGATCTCATCACTCTACTTCATTAATTTGTTGGGTTGTTAACTTTTAATTGGGATTGAGTTGGGGTTACCTTGTCAATGTTTGTCAACAAACTTTGTAGTTAAAGAAAATATATTCCTTTGTTGTAGGAAAAAATTAGCTTTATGCAAAATTAAACTTTGAGCCTCCAGCAGCCAAATATGCATGTAGTGATAGCCATTATTTAGCATTGCTCTATAGTGTGAAATTGCCAGTACATTCAATGTACTGACCTACATGGCTGCAACGTCTCATGTTGTAGGATTCTTACGACGAGTAAGTGATATGTTAGGGTTATGGTTTCTACACTCAACTTTGCCGTTGGTGTTGATGGGAATCCACAACCCTGTTGTTACTTCTGCTATATGGATTGAGGTAATAGTATTAACGTTACTTTATACATGTGATTTACCTTTGTTATAAACCCTCAAGTACTGTGTGTGTCAGCATACCAATCGAAGGATGACACTTAAGCACAGAGACTTAATTCATTCGGGTCAGGTCGCTACAGAGGTATGGGGATACCGACGATCGAATCTCGGGCAAGTAACATACCGATGGACAAAGGGAATTGTATATGGGATTGATTGAATCCTCGACATCATGGTTCTTCCGATGAGATCATCATGGAACATGTGGGAGGCAACATGGGTATCCAGATCCCTCTATTGGTTATTGGCCGGAGAGATGTCTCGGTCATATGTGCATGTTTCCCGAACCCGTAGGGTCTACACGCTTAAGGTTCCGTGACACTAGAGTTGTTATGGGAAATTGTATGTGGTTACTGAAGGTTGTTTGGAGTCCTAGATGAGATACCGGATGTCACGAGGAGTTCCGGAATGGTCTGGAGGTGAAGATTTATATATGGGAAGTCTAGTTTCAGTCACCGGAATGGTTTTGGGGGTTATCAGTATGGTAACGTGACCATTGAAAGGTGTCCGGGGGTCCACTGGGTGGGTGTCGATGTCAAAACCGACAGATCTCGGGTAGGGGGTCCCGAACTATGCGTCTAAGGATCAAAGGTAACAGGAGGCAGGGGACATGATGTTTTACCCAGGTTCGGGCCCTCTTGATGAACGTAATACCCTACGTCCTGCTTGATTGCCTTTGATGAGTATAGGGGTTACAAGAGTTGATCTACCACGAGATCATAATGGCTAAACCCTAGATGTCTAACCTGTATGGTTAGTATTGCCTCTATGGACTAAACCCTCCGGTTTATATAGACACAGGAGGGGCTAGGGTTGTACAAAGTCGGTTTACAAAGAAAGGAATCTTTACATCCGAATGCCAAGCTTGCCATCCACGCAAAGGAGAGTCCCATCTGGACACGGGGGAAAGTCTTCTATCTTGTATCTTCGCGGCCCATTAGTCCGGCCCATGTTGCATAGCCCAGACGCTCGAGGACCCCCTTATCTAGGACTCCCTCAGTAGCCCCTGAACCAGGCTTCAATGATGATGTGTCCGGCGCGCAGATTGTCTTCAGCATTGCAAGGCGGGTTCCTCCTCTGAATATTTTAAAGCATCTAAACCAAAGGACTATATTCGGATTTTACATCTTCGGTCTTGGTAAGGTGAGCTCTTTGAACAGTTCGGCTTTACATTAAATGTTATATCCTTCGGCTTTTGCGCCATCGCTGCTTCGGCTCCCACGTGTCAGATGAATACGAAGGGTCCAAGTATTTTGTACACATAACACCCGGGCCATGTAGGGAAGGTGTCTATTTAAGGAGATTGAATCTCAGATGCCATTCCACACCAGGCGGAAAATCCTTAGAGCTTGCCACAAGAAACCACGCAAGCATGGCCAGCGCTCCCAGTTCTTCCTCCCGCCCCCACGGTCCGCAAAAAGGTGATTGGGAGTTGTTCTTTATCCCACGCCCAGCTAACCAAGCTCCAGGTGCAGGGATACCTCCCCCCTACAGATCTAGTCCCCGTTCGGGCGGTATTAACCTCTTTTACTGGTGAAGCCCTGGCAGAAAATTTCCCTAATCCTTCAGAAGGGAAGCGAGTGTGCTTCGTTTCCTTTTTATTAAGAGGCGTCGGATTTCCAATCCATCCTTTCCTCCGAGGTCTCCTGGAGTATTATGGCCTCCACCTGCACAACCTCACGCCGGGCTCCATTCTACACATCGCGGGCTTCGTCGCTCTTTGCGAGCTGTTCTTAGGCTGCGAGGCCCATTTTGAGTTATGGAGGAAGCTTTTCTGCCTCGTCCCTCGCTCCCAAAAGGGATCCATTTTTTAGGTGGGCGGCACCGAAGTGTGGCGCATAGCCAGGACATGATACCTATCCGGCACTCTGAAGAAGGCATCCGAAGAGTGGGTCTCGAAGTGGTTTTATATTGAAGATGTCGTTCTCCCAGAACCAATTCGACAAGGCCTACCTGCGTTTTCCAATGCTCCATTAAAGAAGCGCCACAGCTGGCACCCCGAAGCCTCGAGGAGGAAGACAGTGCGGAGGTTAAGAAGCTAATGGACAAGATAAAGACACTCGCCCAATCCGGAATGTCCAATATTGAGGTAATGGCAATTTCAATAATGCGGGTGTTCAGCCACTCCAATCCATAGGACTGCCCATGTGGCATTACAACGGAGAAGACTATGCATCTCGATGCAGACGTAAGGGTCCGAACAACTTCGCCGCCTTGGCCGCCATGCTGGCTGATCTTTTTAAGGGGGAGAAAGAAGAATTCACTCACCTTAAGTGTCGAGATGGTTTTTCCATGTACAACCCTCCCAGCTGGGTAAGCCTTCGCTCAGCAATTTTACTCAATACTCCTCCTGAGTCGCACCCAGATGAACTTAATCCCATCATTTCTTAACATGAATGGAGGAAAGTTGCCACAGAGATCTATAGCCCCGCCCCGCAGCCGGAGGACCATAATCAGGACCTGGATCCCAGATTCGAAGAGGATCCGGATATATCCGTAGAGCTCAAGGAGGGGGTTTTCTATCAAACGAGTTACGATGGCACAGAAGTGGCCATTATAGTTGATTGCCCTGGCCTTCTTCCCTCTTCCCACGTAAGTACTTAGGAGACATACTCTCCAAAAGAGCTTTCTTATTGCGCCTCACCTGCCGCATTGTCTCATGTTTTCAAAGGGGTGGCGCTCGTCTCGCCACACCGCATCGAAAGCGTCCCTTAAGAAGGCGACACCTGCACGGGGCGGGTCATCAAAAAGAAAGGTGGACGACAATAGTGCCAAGCTCCCACCCTAAAAAAGGTATGGTTATATTTTAATGCTCTCATGGCAGAGGTACCGAATTTTGATATTTCCTACCGTGCAACATTTTCAGGAAAAGCATACACCGGACAGTGTCCGGGGATCTTGCCGGTCATGAATCACCCATCCTGACCTTGGATCTCGCCCAAAGGGCTGGGGTTGGTACCGGAGAAATGCCGGATTGTCCTCTCCATGAGGATTCAGATGATGTATCAGTTACCAACTCCGAAGTGGAGAGCGCAATGAACCATCGGCGCCGGAGAGCGGCCATGCGCGACCCATCCTTTACTGAAGAAGCATTTAATGCTTTTAGCTCAGTGGATGCATACATCCGAGCTGCTCGGGATGGGCTCGCTGGAGCCACTCAACAGCTTTCCAAGGACATGCAGGTAAGATCATCTGTTAGTAGCCCCCGAGACTTAAAGCAGTTAACGCAACTGATTTAAGGATCATTGCATAATCAGGTACTCACAGAGAAGAAAACCATGTTGTCTCAGGAGCTGGGGAAATGTCGGACTCGGCTAACTGCTGCTACCGCCGAACTAGCGAAGTCCAAGGAGGCACCGACTGGTAATGTCTGCGACTGTCCGGAAAATATAATCATGTGCTAGTGATGTTTATTCAAATAAACACTGTTGTATTTATGATGGCAGGATCGTCGGATCAGCTGGAAGAGAAACTGAAGGCCGCGCAAGTGGCTAGACAACATGCCGAAAGGCAAGAGGCCGCTGGTCAAGTGTACTGATACGGACCAGGAATGAGAAGAACAAGCTGCAGGACGCCAACACTCAGCTAGGCGAAGAGCTAAAAGACGTGCGAGCCCAACCGTCGGACGCCTTGAAGGAGAACCGAAAGATGAGAGGCGGCATATTCAGTATGCCTTTTAACTTACTTCCGTGTAGTTCGCTAATGCAAATCCTAAAAAGTTTATTTCTGTAGGTGTGCTGACTGGGCGGCCCCAAGAAGAGGTGTCCGGATTTCAAGGCGACCTGCTACAAGAGTTGTCTAAGGTGCATGAGCGAGCACGGAAGGCAATGAGGAACATCGCTAAGGCTTTATGGCCAACCGATTCTCCTCCAGGAAGTATAGAGGAACTCGTTAATTTGTTCAAGGAAGCTCGCCGCCACTTTGGGCTATGGAAGATATCAGCCTGCCGAGAAGGTGCTTGGGAAGCCTGGGCCATGGTGAAAACATGGTACACCGGACTTGATCCAAATCATATGGTGCGGGTCGGACTGCGAGGATCTGATGGACAGGAAATTCCGGTCAGCCTGGTGTACGACCACGTGAAGATGACCGCCAAGTTTTCTCAACAGGATTGTAAACTAGACAGCCTGTTAGAGGGTCTAGAGGAAGAAGAAGTTTTCGAGTCCAAGTAGAAATGTACTTTTATTGACAAACTTGTCTCTAGCCGAATTTGTAAAACGATTGTCATGGCATACTTTCTGCTTCGACCTCCGAAAACCCTCGGTTTGGAGTGTTTTCGAATACTACACCATAGTTAAACACCAAAGTATGTTCGGAAACCAGGCAGTCCGGTCATGGTTGCTTGAACAGACAAGTTGTATTCGGGGAGTTATGTTATATTAAATTTGATTGTAAGAAACATCTTCCAAAGAGAATAGTTCCGTTAAGGGTTCCTCTCCCTGGGCCAGCATGCTGTTTTGTTTGTGCATGCCGAAGCTGTGATGCTAAAAAATCACAATACACGTTATAGTCTAGTGGTTTTGTATTGCAATGAGGGTAATTCATCTTTTTTCACCGACCAATCACTCCCTTAAGAACACTAGCTTTCGGCTTCACCCGTCTGAGGTACACGTCCGGATAACCCGACTGTAACAATCGTAGAGGTGCTCCCTTTATGCCCTAGCCGAACAAGCGGGAACGTATGGCATAAGCATAGGAGCCAGGCAACCTAGCTTGGCAAAAACTTAAGTCATAAAGGTGCATATAATAGCGAAGAAAATACATATATATGAGTAGATGACACATATATACGGCGAGCTTGACGCTCAAAAAATAATAATAAGCTTCTTGTGAAAAGAAGCCCCCAGGTATTGTGGGGTACATTTAAGGACGTATACCCCTCAGGTGTGCGGTTTATCCCAACACGAGCTAGAAGTCGTATATAAAAACAAAAAGAAGAAAAAGAAAAGAAAAGAATAAGGTAACAAACAGTGAGTTCGGACTTAGGCGTAGAATCTGTGGAGTCTAGCAGCGTTCCATGGTTCGGCTCTAAGCGATTCTCCGATGCATTACGAAGGCGCTAGGCTCCTCTAGTGAGAACTTCATCTATAATGAAGGGACCCTCCCATTTGGGCTTGAGCTTGTCCTTTTTCTTCTCTGGTAGGTGTAGAACAAGTTCACCGACATTGTAAGTCTTGGCCCACACTTCTTTGCTTTGGTATCTTCGAGATTGCTATTGGTAGAATGCTGAGCAAGCTTTTGCGACATCGCCCTCCTCCTCCAGGCCATCTAAGTCATCTTGCCGATCAAGCTTGGCTTCTTTCTCCTTGTACATGCGGACTCGAGGTGAGTCGTGGATAATATCGCAGGGCAAGACGACCTCTACGCCATACACCATGAAGAACAGTGTGTATCCGGTCATGCGATTGGGCATGGTCCGCAGCCCCCAGAGTACGGAGTCAAGCTCCTCAACCCAATGTTTATCTGACTCCTGTAAGGATCGCACTAGTCTGGGTTTAATGCCGCTCCTTATCAGGCCATTAGCCCGTTCGACTTAACCATTTGTTTGAGGGTGATAGACGGAGGCATAATCGAGCTTGATGCCCAGATTAGCGCACCAGGTTTTTATTTGTCGACTGTGAAGTTGGAGCCGTTATCGGTAATGATGCTGTGTGGGACACCATAACGGTGTACGACACCTGATATGAAATCTATCACTGGTCCGGCTTCAGCCGTTTTAACTAGTTTGGCCTCTATCCACTTGGTAAATTTATCCACCATGACCAACATATTTTTTTTCTTATGGCTTCCCCCTTTAAGGGGTCCGACCATGCCAAGCCCCCAGACTGCAAAGGACCAAGTAATGGGGATCGTTTGTAGGGAGGTAGGCGGCATATGGCTTTGATTGACGAAAAGCTGGCATCCTACACAACGCCGGACGAGGTCTTGCGCATCTGCTCGGGCCGTAGGCCAGAAAAATCCAGTTCGGAAGGCTTTACTTACAAGGGCCCAAGCTGCGGCATGATGACCGCCAAGACCAGCGTGGATTTCGGCCAAGAGCTGCCACCCCTCTTCTTTGGAGATACACCTTTGAAGGACTCCGGTAGTACTTTTCTTGTAGAGCTCTCCTTCATGAACCTTGTAGGCTTTCGAGCGTCGGACGATGCATCGAGCCTCATTCTGGTCCTTGGGGAGATCTCGCCTATTGAGGTAGGCCAGGAAGGGTTCGGTCCATGGGGCGATTACCGCCATGATTACATGAGCCGATGGCGTTGGTTCGGTGGCCTAGCCCCCGATGATATCGGGATTGTATTCGGAATCCGGGGGTGTGATTCGACCCGGACTGATGTTGCTTCTCTCGTCCTACCATACCACGGATGGCTTGAAGAGGCTTTCCACGAATGTGTTAGGTGGGACGGGGTCGCGCTTAGCCCCCATGCGAGCAAAGATGTCCGCTGCCTGATTGCTCTCTCGAGCCACGTGATGAAACTCAAGCCCCTCGAACCGAGCTAATATTTTAAGTACGTCGTTACGGTAAGCCACCATCTTCGGATCTTTGGCATCAAAATCTCCGTTTATTTCGGATATTGCGAGGTTTGAATCCCCGCGCACCACGAGGCATTGTATTCCCATAGAGACATCCATCCGAAGACCATGTAATAAGGCATCATATTCGGCTACGTTGTTAGAGTATGTATACAGTATTTGGATGACATAACGGACTGTATCTCCTTTGGGGGGTGTCAAGACGAAGCCGGCCCCAAGTCCAGCTAGCATTTTAGAGCCATTGAAGTGCATCACCCAGTTGGAATACGTGTCGTACTCTTTAGGGAGTTCGGCCTCTGTCCATTCGGCGATTAAGTCAGCCAACACCTGAGATTTTATGGCTCGGCGTGGTTTGTACGTTATTTCACATGGTAAGAGATCTATGGCCCATTTGGAAATCCGACCGGTGGCGTCTCGGTTGTTTATAATATCATTGAGTGGTACTTCTAAAGCCACCGTGATCGAGCACTCTTGAAAGTAGTGTCATAGCTTGCAGGATGCCATAAAGACTGCATATGCTACCTTCTGATAATGCGGGTATCGAGATTTGCATGGTGTAAGGACTGTCGATACGTAGTATACTGGTTTTTGGAGTGGGAATTTATGCCCCTCTTCTTCTCGTTCGATGACGAGCACCGCACTCACCACCTGGTGGGTTGTAGATATGTAAAGCAACATCGGTTCACCAATGTTTGGTGCGGCCAGGATTGGGTTGCTAGCTAGCAAAGTTTTTATCTCCTCCAGTCCGGCCGCTGCAGCGTCCGTCCACGCAAAGTGGTCGGTGCGTCGGAGCAGGCGATACAATGGCAATGCCTTTTCTCCTAATCTGGAGATAAAACAGCTCAAAGCTGCCACACACCCGGCTAGTTTTTGGACCTGCTTGAGGTCAGTTGGTGTTGCCAATTGTGACAGGGCTCGGATTTTGGCTGGGTTTGCTTCAATTCCTCTATTGGAGACAATAAACCCGAGCAGTTTTCCGGCGGGAACGCCGAAAACGCACTTTTCTGGATTGAGCCTGATGTCATATGTTCGGAGGTTGCGGAATGTGAGGCGTAAGTCATCCACCAATGATTCAACGTGCTTAGTTTTGATGACTATGTCATCTACATATGCCTCCACAGTCTTGCCGATTTGCTTCTCCAGGCACGTTTGAATCATGTGGTGGTAAGTGGCGTCAGCGTTCTTGAGCCCAAAAGGCATAGTGTTGAAGCAGAAAGGCCCGTATGGGGTGATGAATGTCATTGCGGCCTGGTCGTATTACTTCATCTTAATTTGATGGTATCCAGAGTATGCATCGAGGAAACACAGTGAATTGTGTCCCGCGGTTGCATCAATAATCTGGTCGATGCGAGGTAGTGGGAAGGGGTCCTTAGGGAAGGCCTTATTAAGGTCTTTGAAATCGACACACTGGTGCCAGGATTTATCCTTGTTTGGTACCATGACCAAGTTTTGTAGCCAGTCCGGATGTTTGATTTTTTTGATAAACCCGACTTCGAGTAACTTGGCTAGCTCCTCCCCCATAGCCTGTCGTTTAGGTTCGGAAAATCGCTGCAGCATTTGCTTGACTGGCTTGTATCCCTTCAGTATATTGAGACTATGTTCGGCCAGTCCGCGCAGGATTCCTAGCATATCAGAAGGGTGCCAGGCGAAGATGTCCCAGTTTGCACGCAGGAATGCACGTAATGCGGCGTCGACCGTCGGGTCCAGTTGTGCCCCAATGGAAGCTATCTTCTTGGGGTCCGTCGGGTGAACTTGAAATTTGACTATTTCGTCTACTGGTTTGAAGGAAGTTGACTTAGTTCTTTTATCGAGTATTACGTCATCCCTATCCACTGTGGAACGCACACTACTGCAGGTTGCTGCTAACGCGACACTACGATTAGAGACCCTTCAACGAAACTGTGTGCGATGCCATAATCACAAACGGTGGTGTAAAAAACCCGTCAAAAAGGTGCAAAACATTTGCGATGGAGGATGCATCAAACACGGTTCAGATTTTAGTTGCGTGTGCGATGCAGGGCATACGGCTCAGCTCAATTAACTGTTTGCGATGAGGAGGAACAAAAGAAATGGGCAGCCAGATGAAGGTGTGTGTGTGATGTACAGCATACAGTTCACTCGGATGAACTGTTTGTGATTAGGCAACACAAAAGAAATGGTCAGCCAGATCAAAGGTGTGTGCGATATACGACATGCGGTTCACTCGGATGAACTGTTTGCGTTGAGACATGAGAGCAGAAACGGTTCAAATGCACAAGATGTGTGTGATACGAGGCAAACATGTGTGTAATCGGAAACGTGTGCGAAGACCTATAGCAACACAGACAATTACTGCTAACAAGCCGCGTGTGTTGTGAGAAAACGACTGCTGGTATACTATTGTGAATGATTGATGAAAACATCACTGACGGGTTACATTGTTTAGTCCATGTGCGATGTGATTTTCTTTGTCCGCACAACATCTACGCTCTGTCTACAGAGCATCAACATATATACTTAAAAAGACAACATTGCATAACAAAATCAAGCATACAATTACACAAGTGACTACACACATAACATTTCCACACACCAAAGCAAGCAATTACATGCATACTAAAGTAGGAGAAACGAGGATCTAATCATCTACTTATTGTTGCGGCGACGCTTGCCATTGCTCTGCTTCCGGCTGGATCCCTGTCCGTTTTGGGGAGGGAGGCACTTCCTCATGCCAACGATCCACCTCTACATGTCGTAGCTTGCTACGTCTTGAGCTTGCGTTGGTTTTCCCCGATGAGGAAGGGATGATGCAGCAGAGTAGCATAAGTATTTCCCTCAGTTCTTGAGAACCAAGGTATCAATCTAGTAGGAGGCCACGCTCAAGTCCCTCGTACCTGCACAAAATGATAGCTACTCGCAACCAACACGATTAGGGGTTGTCAATCCCTTCACGGTCACTTACGAGAGTGAGATCTGATAGATATAATGTTTTTGGTATTTTTGGTATAAAGATGCAAAGTAAAAAGTAAAAGCAAAGTAAAAAGGCAAAGCAAGATTAAAGTGATGGAGATTGATATGATGAGAATAGACCCGGGGGCCATAGGTTTCACTAGTGGCTTCTCTCAAGAGCATAAGTATTCTACGGTGGGTGAACAAATTACTGTTGAGCAATTGACAGAATTGAGCACAGTTATGAGAATATCTAGGCATGATCATGTATATAGGCATCATGTCCGTGACAAGTAGATCGAAACGATTCTGCATCTACTACTATTACTCCACTCATCGACCGCTATCCAGCATGCATCTAGAGTATTAAGTAAAAAATAGAGTAACGCCTTAAGCAAGATGACATGATGTAGAGAGATAAATTCATGCAATATGAAATAAACCCCATCTTGTTATCCTCGATGGCAATGATGCAATACGTGCCTTGCTGCCCCTTCTGTCACTGGGTAAGGACACCGCAAGATCGAACCCAAAGCTAAGCACTTCTCCCATGGCAAGAACTACCAATCTAGTTGGCCAAACCAAACGGATAATTCGAAGAGACTTGCAAAGATAACCAATCATACATAAAAGAATTTAGAGAAGATTCAAATATTATTCATAGATAGACTTGATCATAAACCCACAATTCATCGGTCTCAACAAACACACCGCAAAAAGAAGATTACATCGAATAGATCTCCACAAGAGAGGGGGAGAACTTTGTATTGAGATTCAAAGAGAGAGAAGAAGCCATCTAACTACTAACTATGGACCTGAAGGTTTGAGGTAAACTACTCACACTTCATCAGAGAGGCTATGATGATGTAGAAGCCGTCCGTGATGACAGCCCTCTTCCGGCGGAGCTTCGGAACAGGCCCCAAGATGGGATCTCGTGGATACAGAAAGTTGTGGCGGTGGAATTAGGTTTTTGGCTCCTCTTCTGATCGTTTGGGGGTACGTAGGTATATATAGGAGGAAGGAGTACGCCGGAGGAGCACTGAGGGGCCCATGAGGTAGGGGGCGCGCCCTAGGGGAAGGGGGCGCCCCCCACCCTCGTGACCGCCTATTTTGTTCCTTGGAGCAGGGTCCAAGTCTCCTGGATCACGTTCGGTGAGAAAATCATGTTCCCGAAGATTTTATTTTGTTTGGACTCCGTTTGATATTCCGTTTCTTCGAAACACTGAAATAGGCAAAAACAGCAATTCTGGGCTGGGCCTCCAGTTAATAGGTTAGTCCCAAAAATAATATAAAAGTGGAAAATAAAGCCCAATATAGTCCAAAACAGTAGATAATATAGCATGGAGCAATAAAAAATTATAGATATGTTGGAGACGTATCATAGTTCGTGTACGCCTCCTTGGCCGCGTACACGACATGAGCTTTGTTGAGTTTCCCCATCCAGGCTGAGTGCCAGGCATGCTTGTCCTTGTTGCATGAATCCTTCATGTCTCTATAGTAGGGGTCGATGATGGCCTCGGCGAGGTGAACCAGTGAGTCCTTCTCATGCTCCTTGCTGCCCCAGATCTTGTATTGGCCCTGTATGTCGACAAGATTCTGGCAGGCGATGCCCGAATTCTCGAGCGCCTTTACATCGTTGGTGATGTCCACCATAGCAAACATGTAGTGGGGGCTGTTGACAAACCTGGCGAAACGCTCGCAAGGCCTTGTGGCCAGGCAGTAGTGGTAGATGAGGACGTGGTCGTGCACACACATCTGGGCGACGACGACCTTGGGACGAGACCCGGCACGAGCGCGGGTGTACTCGTGGTCGAACCCGACCACCTTGTACTTCTCCGCGGCAAGCAACAACTCCATGATGTGGATGGAGTGCTCCATCCAGACCGAGTCGTTGGTGTACACCACCGAGAGGTCCATGAACCTTCTGTGGGTGTCCACCACGACACACATGGTGAACTGCTGCTCGTCGTCGGCAGCCGCTCGGAGCGCCATTGGAGCCACACAAGATACCCTCTAAGAATTTCTCGTGGTGGGTGTTCTTCTTGCAATGGTGGGGCGTGATCGGAAGGTTGAAGAGACACAAGGGTTAAATGGCCGTTGTAAGAAATGGGGGTCGGCTGGCCTGTAATCGTCACGTCTTGTCACGGCGTTCATAGCGGAGGATTCCAGTGCACGCTTGACAACACCGCCCCGCATGCGTGGGCTCGAAGAGGCGCCAAATGTATCATCGGTGAGCCTATTCCTACGCTATCGCATTGTTTATGGCGCAAGCTTCCCGCCCGGCTTGTTTGGCCACGCGTCGGCTAGAAGAGGGACAAATCGTGGGCGTTTATTGGCAAAAAGCTTTGTAAAAATGAAGTGTGTGGAATGACTTCGATCATAAGTTTACCCATGGGCGATGAGGTCAAAGTTACACAGAAGGGTGATGATGGACACTCAAGTGCGATAAGTAATTCTGCACTCTACAGTCCACGCGGT
The DNA here is from genome assembly GCF_002162155.2 of Triticum dicoccoides. NCBI lineage: Eukaryota > Viridiplantae > Streptophyta > Magnoliopsida > Poales > Poaceae > Triticum > Triticum dicoccoides. The sequence continues at coordinate 464,523,476 of NC_041390.1, forward strand.
GGAAGAAACCAACTGTGTGCAATAATGTCGAAGATCGCAGTCGAGTTAGCTATATAGATCGTGTTCCGTGAGATCGACAAGTTAAACTGATTCGAGAATGGTTAATAAAATCTAAGACCATTGCATATTAAGGTCAAAATAGTGTTAGAAATATACAAGTCTCATACAATGACATTTCAATGATTGTACCACAAAATCTCGAAATGTTACAAGGTTCAAATTCCAGAGTCATATGGCTCAAATTCGAAGATTACAAGGTTCAAACTGACATTAGAAATGAAATTCAGCTCATCAGCTGCAAACGCTCGCGCTGATCCGCTGAACATGGATATCAGAGAGGTTCGAACTAATATCACCGATTCTAAGTCTGGTTTCGAAACCTCACAATTTTTGCAAAGGGGTCAGCCACTGAGAAGTCATGTATGGGTTGACACGATGACTTCCGATTACTCTGTCATTTGAAGTTCCAAAATGAAATTCAACATTTTGTGAGTGAGGGAGTCCTGGATTAGGGGGTGTTCGGATGGCCGGACTATACCTTCAGCCGGACTCCTGGACTATGAAGATACAAGATTGAAGACTTCGTCCCGTGTCCGGAAGGGACTTTCCTTGGCATGGAAGGCAAGCTTGGCGATACGGATATGTAGATCTCCTACCATTGTAACCGACTTTGTGTAATCCTAACCCTCTCCGGTGTCTATATAAACCGGAGGGTTTTAGTCTGTAGGACAACATACAGAACAACAATCATACCATAGGCTAGCTTCTAGGGTTTAGCCTCTCCGATCTCGTTGTAGATCTACTCTTGTACTACCCATATCATCAATATTAATCAAGCAGGATGTAGGGTTTTACCTCCATCAAGAGGGCCCGGACCTGGGTAAAACTTCGTGTCCCTTGCCTCATGTTACCATCCGGCCTAGATGCACAGTTCGGGACCCCCTACCCGAGATCCGCCGGTTTTGACACCGACATTGGTGCTTTTATTGAGAGTTCCTCTGTGTCGTCACCGTCAGGCTTGATGGCTCCTACGATCATCAATAGCGATGCAGTCCAGGGTGAGACCTTCCTCCCCGGACAGATCTTCGTCTTCAGGGGCTTCACACTGCGGGCCAATTCACTTGGCCATCTGGAGCAGATCGAAAGCTATGCCCCTGGTCGTTAAGTCAGATTTGGAAGTTTAAACTACACGGCTGACATCCGCGGGGACTTGATCCTTGACGGATTCGAGCCACTGCCGAGCGCGCCGCACTGTCACAACGAGCATGATCTAGCTCTGCCGCTGAACAGTGCCCTGGAGGCCGCACCCGCATCGGCTTCGACCCTTAATTCAGAGCCAATTGCGCCGATCGAGGATGGGTGGTTGGACGCCGCCTCGGGGGCTGTGATCCCAACGACGATCGAGCCAAACACCAGCCCCGCACTCTACGAGACTCGTGATTCCAAGGAGCCGGACTCCTCTCCGGACTCCGAACCCTCGGCGCCCCTGCCGATCGAATCCGATGGGGCGTCGATCATGGAGTTTACTGCCGCAGACATCTTTCAGCACTCACCTTTCGGCGATATTCTGAAGACACTAAAGTCTCTCTCTTTATTAGGAGAGCCCTGGCTGGACTACGGTCAGCAAGGTTGGGATACGGACGATGAAGAAATTCAAAGCCCATCCACCACCCACTTTGTAGCCACTGTCGACGATTTAACTGACATGCTCGACTTCGACTTCGAAGACATCGACGGTATGGACGCCGATGCAGGAGACGATGAAGAACCAGCGCCTATTGGGCCCTGGAAAGCCACCTCGTCATATGACATATACATGGTGGACACCCCAAAAGAAGGAGATGGCGATGGAACAGCGGAGGATGACCCCTCCAAGAAACAGCCTAAGCGCCGGCGTCAGCGGCACCGCTCAAAATCCCACCAAAGCAAATATGGTGATTCCAGCACAGGAGATAATAATACTCCGGAGAGTGCCAAAGAAAACCCCCTCCAGCAAGATTCAGCACAGGAGGATGGAGAAGCCAGCCCTCATGAGAGAGCGGCAGACAGAGAGGTCGAGGACGATAACTATACGCCTCCCTTCGAAGACGAGGCAAGCCTCGACGACGACGAATTCGTCGTGCCAGAGGATCCCGTCGAGCAAGAGCGTTTTCAAGGCAGGCTTATGGCCACGACAAGAAGCCTCAAGAAAAAACAGCAACAACTTAGAGCTGATCAATATTTGCTAGTCGACAGATGGACTGAAGTCCTTGCGGCCGAAGAGCATAAACTCGAATGCCCCTCCAAGAGCTACACAAAGTGCAGGTTGCTACCCTGATTAGAGGAGGAAGCACTTAAACCTACATCTCCAGCACTTGATACGACCGACCGGTCACCTCGTGGCCGCGACAGAGAGGCCTCTCGGCCCTCCACTCAAGCCGCACCCCGTACCAAGGCACAGGAAAATGCGCCAGACCTGTGAGATATGTTGGAGGACAAGGCAAGACAAACAAGATCGATCTACGGATCGTGTGGGTGCCCCATGACTCGAGACGGTAACCGTCACGCCGGACACAAATCCGGTAGGGCCGAACACAATAGACAAAGCTCATTGGATCTACGTCGTGATATAGCCCAGTATAGAGGCGCCGCACACCCACTATGCTTCACAGACGAAGTAATGGATCATCAAATCCCCGAGGGTTTCAAACCCGTAAACATCGAATCATATGATGGCACAACAGATCCTGTGGTATGGATCGAGGATTATCTCCTTCATATCCACATGGCCAGCGGCGATGATCTCCACGCCATCAAGTACCTCCCACTCAAGCTTAAAGGACCAGCTCGGCATTGGCTTAACAGCTTGCCAGCAGGATCAATCCGTTGTTGGGAGGACCTGGAAGCCGCATTCCTCGACAATTTCTAGGGCACTTATGTGCGACCACCAGACGCCGATGACCTAAGCCACGTAATTCAGCAGCCAGAGGAATCGGCCAGGCAATTCTGGACACAGTTCCTAACAAAGAAAAATCAAATAGTCGACTGTCCGGACGCAGAGGCCCTAGCAGCCTTCAAGCACAATATCCGTGACGAGTGGTTGCCCGGCACCTAGGACAGGAAAAGCCGAAATCTATGGTAGCACTCATGACACTCATGACCCGCTTTTGTGCGGGAGAAGACAGCTGGCTTGCTCGTAGCAACTATATGACCAACCCTGGTAATTCGGATACCAGGGACAGTAGTGGCAGGTCATGTCGCAACAAGCAAAAGCACCGCATTAACGGCGACAATGCTGAGGATACAACAGTTAATGCTAGATTCAGAGGCTATAAATTCGGTCAGTGGAAAAAGCCATTCAAAAGAAATCCTAGGGGCCCATCCAGTTTGGACTGAATACTCGACCGCTTGTGCCAGATACATGGCACCCCTAAAAAGCCGGCCAATCACACCAACAGGGATTGTTGGATGTTCAAGCAGGCAGGCAAGTTAAATGCCGAAAACAAAGACGAGGGGCTGCATAGCGATGACGACAAGAGCCCCGGCCGCCGAACAACAGTGGACAGAAGGGTTTTCCCCCACAAGTGCGGACGGTGAACATGATATACGCAACCCACATCCCCAAGAGGGAGAGGAAGCGCGCGTTAAGGGATGTATACGCGGTAGAGCCAGTCGCCCCAAAGTTCAACCCATGGTCCTCCTGCCCGATCACCTTTGATCGAAGGGACCATCCCACTAGCACCCGTCATGGCGGATTCGCCGCATTGGTTCTAGACCCAATTATTGACGGATTTCATCTCACTAGAGTCCTTATGGACGGCGGCAGCAGCTTGAACCTGCTTTACCAGGATACAATGCGGAAAATGGGCATAGATCCCTCGAGGATTAAGCCCAACAAAACGACCTTTAAAGGCATAATACCAGGTGTAGAGGCCAACTGTACAGGCTCAGTCACACTTGAAGTGGTCTTCGGATCTCCGGATAATTTCCGAAGCGAGGATTTAATCTTCGACATAGTCCCATTCTGCAGTGGCTATCACGCACTGCTCGGCCGAACCGCATTCGCCAAGTTCAATGCGGTACCGCACTACACATACCTTAAACTTAAGATGCCAGGCCCTCGAGGAGTAATTACGATCAATGGAAACAGCGAACGCTCCCTCCGAACGGAGGAGCACACGACGGCCCTTGTAGCAGAAGTACAAAGCAGCCTCTCCAGGTAGTTCTCCAGTCCGGCCATTAAACGTCCGGACACCGTCAAGCGTGCCCGGAGTAACCTACAACAAGACCGCCTGGCATGTTCCGAGCAGGCGTAGCAATGCGGCCCCAACCCCAGCCCTCGCAAAAATGCGACACCAGTGCTTCACGTACATAAATACGCTCTAGAAATACCATGGGTACAGGGGGAGGGGCACCATCATGGCACGCCCGAAACACGGCTTAAACCGCACCAGGGGCTGCCGATTTTTGAATTTTCTCTTACTTTTAGGACTCCATTCTTCGGAAAGCCTGTTCGGTAGTTCAAGTGCCGCACAAACGATGCAAGAACTAGGGAAGCAGACAAGCCATGCCGCATTACGGAACTCCCAGGTGGTCTCTATCACGAGCAGTATACCTGTTTCGCATACCATTCCGCAGCCTGCCCCTGGAACGGACATGTTAAATAGTCCAACCTTTTGCTTATCGCATTATTTGTATCGTTCTGCTTTGATCACAGCCCTTTTTAATAAACAATGCATAGCTTTTGTCTATTTTTGCATTACTCTTTTTTTTACAAATATATGTTCCTTAATGACATGTTGCACCCGTACACTTTGGTACGGCCAAAATACGCCAGGGGCTTTAGTACCCCTCACTATGGTGTGAGAAGTCTGAGCACTTTAACAAGTGCGGCACCCCGAACTTATAGCATTATATGCATCGGCTCCGAATCATGTCTTGGGTCAATAGTTGGGTTTGCCCGGCTCCTATGTTTTGGTGCCTTATGTTCCGCTATATCGGCTAAGGTAGCACTAGGAGAACTACTGCGATTGTGCCCCAGTTGAGCTGGGTCGAGCACCTCAGTAGAGAAAGCTAAAATTGATTGTCATGATGAAGCGAGAGTTGGTCGCTGTTCGAGAGGTTTTTCGAGTCCCTAAAGACTTATGCCGCTTAGAGCGAGGAGTCGGCTCCGTCCGGCCAAGGCATGGATAGCGCCCCGAAATCGGTCTTCCGAATACCAGGGGCTTCGCCGAAATTTAAAATTATAGAATTCTATGGCTAAGTGAGAGTGTTCACGCATTATAGTCCGATTGCCTTGTTCGTTGGGCTGAGCGCCTCCCTCGAAGGACCCAAACATGGGAAAAAGAGCGCTCAGGTTTATCCCCGAACACCCCAGCACTAGCGGCATGGGGACAGAAGCCGACGACTCGCCATCTCTCAGAATTGATAAACAGCCGCACAGAAGGTAATATTTTAAATTCCAACAGGATTTCTTAGCGCATATGAACAAGTTTTCAGCGCACAGGACAAAACGAGCAAGTTTTACTCAAAAATTACATCCCTGGAACATTCAACCGCCATAAGGCAGGCACCCTTCAAAACATCCTTATAATAATTCTCGGGCTTGCAATGCTCCTTCCCCGGTGGTGGCCCGTCCTTCACAAGCTTCTCAGCATCCAGCTTGCCCCAGTGCACCTTAGCACGAGCAAGGGCCCTACGGGCACCTTCAATGCAGACGGAGTGCTTGATGACTTCGAGCCTTGGACAGGCCCCCACCAGCCACCGCACCAGCCCGAAATAGCTCCCAGGCAGAGCCTCTCTAGGCCACAGCCGAACTATGAGGCCCTTCATGGCCTGTTCGGCCGCCTAATGGAGCTCGACCAGTTGCTTCAGCTGGTCGCTCAGGGGCACGGGGTGTCCGGCCTCAGCATACTGAGACCAGAACACCTTCTCTATCGAGCTGCCTTCCTCGGCTCGATAGAATGCGGTGGCATCGGACACGCTACGGGGAAGATCTGCGAATGCTCCTGGAGAGCTCCGGATTCGGGTAAGTAACAAGTAACTCACGTTTATGTGTTTGCTTTGCATAAAGAATGCCTTACCCGCCGCTATCTTTTTCACCTCATCCAACTCCTGGAGGGTCTTTTGGGATTCGGCCTTGGCAGACTTGGCATTTTCAATAGCCACCGCGAGCTCGGACACTCGCGTCTTTGAGTCAAGCTCCAAACTCTCATGTTTTTCCATGAGAGCCTGGAGCTCTTGTTGCACCTTGCCAACCTAGGCCTCATACTTCTCTCGCTCGGTGCGCTCCGTGGCCGCCCTCTTCTCGGCCTCGACCAACGCTTGCTTAAGGGTCGCCACCTCAGACGTGGCCCCTACAATAGCCACAATAATCCTGTCATTTTTTGCAATTGCACCTTTTTCTATATATATATATATATATATATATATTTAAACAAGGTATTTCTTATCTTCCTTGTCCTCGAGCTGCTTCTTGGCACGTCCGAGCTCTTGCTCGGACTGCTCGAGGTTCTGATTTAGCGTGTCCACTTCCGCAGTCAGTACGGCGGACGCCAGCAGAGAAGCCTGCATACGCATATTGACTCCTTTTTGTTAGACTCCTGCAAATTTTATTTGATCCTCTATTCGGCTTTTCTTCCCGAACGCCAAGCAGAGCATCAGGGGCTACTGTTTATGCGGTAATATTATTTACACATTCTTTACTTACCTCAAAGCCTATTAAAAGGCTAGTACAAGCTTCAGTCAGTCGCTCTTGGCGGACTGAACCTTCTGGACCACCGCACTCATAATGGTGCGGTGCTCCTGGTCGATGGAGGCGCCTTTGAGCACCTCCAACAGATTGTCCGGCGCCTCCGGTTGGACGGGGGTCACCGGCACGGTGGGCTTGCTCCTCTTGGAAGGAGGTCACCCGCCAGACTCTAGAACCTTTGAAGGTTCTGGAGCGGTGTCCGGCCTAGAGCCAGACTTGGAGCCCTGGGGGGTTTTATCCCCTTTACTCCTGGAGTCCGGGAGGTCGCCTTGCGGCGCCTCTAGGACCACCTCCTCCTGGCTTGGAACCTGTTGGGACAACACTTCGGCGTCGTCCGTAGGGCGGGGGGAGGTAGCCGGCGGAAGCGAATTCACATCCGACGAGTCCAGTAAACCGCTCGATGACGCGTCGAGTCGGTCTTTGGGCGGGCTGCATAATCATATTCGACATAAGGGAAAGCTGTGCAATAAAAGAATACTATGAATTAATCTGGTATCTGGATACTTACGATTCCGCCAGGGGCTTGGCCCTGAGCAGCCACTCCTCTCGGCCATCGTCGGCGTTGGTGGAGTAGTCTAGAGGAAGGGTTTTCCCCTTCTTGGACCTTTCGGCCTCCCCAGTAAGGGTGGCCTTCCTTTTCTTATCTCCCCCCGCTGGAGGGGGAGAGGTCTGTTCTTCCTCCTCCTCGTCTTCACGGGAGGAATGCGCCTTGGAGCCGTCGGATGATGAACCCGACACGTCCTGGCGCCGGGAACTTGTTCGAGTCCGGTGGCCTTCTTCGTGGCCTTCTTCTCCGGCACCACATAGGGTGCCGGAACCAGCAGCTTCGCCAAGCGGGCATCGGCTGGGTCTTCGGGCAAAGGAGCCGGACAGTCGATCTGTCCGGACTTCACCTGCCAATCCTGTCAAAGGTAAGGGAGCTTAGATCCCGCACAGAGTTAAACTATGAAAAACTAATACCCTGTAAAAGGTACAAACAACTTACCGCGCTAGCGTGACGCTGCGCGCTGAATCCGCGATCCTCGGTAGTGGATGCGGGAGCCTCGGCGCCCTTGAAAAGCACCTTCCAAGCATCTTCGTACGTCGTGTCGAAGAGCCTGCTCAGATTTCGGTGCTGCGCCGGGTTGAAATCCCACAAATTGAAGGCCCATTGTTGACACGGGAGGATCCGGCGGATGAGCATAACCTGGACTATGTTGACGAGTTTGAGCTGCTTGTCCACCAGGGATTGGATGCATGTTTGCAGTCCAGTCACCTCTCTTTTGCTGCCCCACGACAGGCCCATCTCTTTCCAGGACGTGAGCCGCATTGGGGGTCCGGACTGGAACTCGGGGGCTGCGACCCACTTAGGGTCGCGCGGCTCGGTGATGTAAAACCACCCCGATTGCCACCCCTTCAGGGTCTCCACAAAGGAGCCCTCGAGCCATAAGACGTTGGGCATCTTGCCCAACATGGCGCCTCCGCACTCCGCCTGGTTTCCGCGCACCACCTTCGGCTTGACATTGAAAGTCTTGAGCCATAGGCCGAAATGGGGGCGGATGCGGAGGAAAGCCTCGCACACGACGATAAACACGAGATGTTGAGGATGAAGTTCGGGGCCAGATCATGGAAATCTAGGCCGTAGTAAAACATGAGTCCCTGGACGAATAGGTGGATAGGAAAGCCCAGTCCGCGGAGGAAGTGGGGAAGGAACACTACCCTCTCATGGGGCCTTGGGGTGGGGAGGAGCTGCCCCTCTTTGGGAAGCCGGTACGCGATGTCGTTAGACAGGTATCCGGCCTTCCTCAGTTTTTTGATGTGTCCCTCCGTGACGGAGGAGACCATCCACTTGCCTCCCGCTCCAGACATGGCTGGAGAAGGTTGAGGTGGTGAGTGCGAACTTGGGCGCGGGAGCTCGAGTGCGCGAGAATGGATAGGCAAAGGAGGAAGAAGGCGTAGGTGAAAAGGTGGATCCTTATCCCCTTATATGGGTGGACGCAACTACGTGTCCCCACCAGCCTGGTAAAACTCGCTTATCCCCAATTTGTGTAAATATTATTCTCTCTATGGCAATATGTGGAAACTTATTTTGCAGAGCCGGACACTATCTTTGTGTTCAAAATCTTCTATGAAGTACTTGGAGGAGGAACCCGCCTTGCAATGCCGAAGACAATCTGCGTGCCGGACTCGTCGTTATTGAAGCCTGGTTCAGGGGCTACTGAGGGAGTCCTGGATTAGGGGGTGTTCGGATGGCCGGACTATACCTTCAGCCGGACTCCTGGACTATGAAGATACAAGATTGAAGACTTCGTCCCGTGTCCGGAAGGGACTTTCCTTGGCGTGGAAGGCAAGCTTGGCGATACGGATATGTAGATTTCCTACCATTGTAACCGACTTTGTGTAACCTTAACCCTCTCCGCTGTCTATATAAACTGGAGGGTTTTAGTCCGTAGGTCAACATACAGAACAACAATCATACCATAGGCTAGCTTCTAGGGTTTAGCCTCTCCGATCTCGTGGTAGATCTACTCTTGTACTACCCATATCATCAATATTAATCAAGCAGGACGTAGGGTTTTACCTCCATCAAGAGGGCCCGAACCTGGGTAAAACTTCGTGTCCCTTGCCTCCTGTTACCATCCGGCCTAGACGCACAGTTCGGGACCCCCTACCCGAGATCTGCCGGTTTTGACACTGACAGGGAGCCTACTCCTTTCTGCCGCAGGCACCGGCGCTGATCAACAAACCAATCATTTTTGCGAAATAAATGTAGGGCGAACCTCATTTCCTTCAGCACCCTTGCTCTGAGAACAAAGAACCTAGCGAATATAATCTCCGGTAAGGTCCCTCGGTAGGAGTTCAAAGTAATTTCTGAGAGATGCAGATCTAGGCATTTGACGTGATTGTTATATTATATCACATTATCCACCACTAGGCCTAATCTTATCTGCAAAAGAAAATAACGTGTTAGTGCCTACATGGAGTTTTGAACATTAATACATTTCTATTTGGCTGGCATGATTTGTAAAATGGACTAACATGCCATCTTCGATCTGACATGATTAACATGGGCATTTGATTACATTCTAGAAAAATGTAGCCTTCTTCACAAGAGGTTGGAGTGGATGAAAAGTTCCCTAAGAAAACTTGAACTGCCTTATGGTTAACATTTAACAGGAAAGGAACATCACCTCGATATATAGCTTCTCCAGGCACAGAAAGCATCTCAGGAAACTGACAGCTTGCTCCAGGTTGGGGCCGATAGATTCTAGTGCCAAGACCTTCACTATGCGTAGTTTTGGGGTCAAGCTTGTAGGAATCATTTTCTGAATGACAGACGAACAAACATCTTCAAAATTAGAAATAATGTTAATTTGTAGAAGGAGAGGTAGAAGGCGGCTATTGTACCTGAACAGGTGTGGATCCAATAACAAGTTCGGAGTATTTGTGAGACGAGTAGCCCACCACTGTCAATTTCGGCGCAGAAATGACATTGATTCTTGTTGGACCTTCTTGATAAACTACAAGTAATCTCTCAAGTGCAGGTGTGTCCTTAATGACCATACCATGGTACACATCTTGTGATGTCTTCCTGCCGCACCAGCAACACACATAAATAGTCCGGAGAGTCATGGAGGTGATGTGGAAGGTACTCAACCCATTGATCGCCTGAAGATGAAGGTACTCGAGTGCAGTACAGCCACGGAGCAGGCGCTCCATGTCACTGTTTGAGAGGCAGACGACAACAAGCTCGAGGTGCTTCAGTCGTGGTAGAATAAGAGCGGGTGCATCATTAAGGGGGAGGGGGAAATGGCAGTTCCTGAACTTGGCGACGCGCAGCGTGGATGTGAGGCGGAGTGCGGACGTTGGCAGCGACCGCATATGCTCATCATCAAAAGTGAGCTCCTCGAGCTGATCCAGGGCGGGGGATCGGAACCAGTCGTCAAGCTTGGCTCGGTCCTTGCCGTTGGAACGGAACTTGCCCATTCTAAGGCCTTTGGTTGGGCCAAGTTGACTGCCGAGGATCTTGGAGAATGCATCCAGGCTTTTGCGATAGCCATGGCAGAGCTCGTGGGTGTCGATGAGGTTGAGAGGGCTGGAGTTCCATAGGGGGCGCCACCACCGGGAAAGGACGGTTGTCCGCGCCACATATTTGATTGGGAGGAGGGAGATGATGACTCTCAACATATCATCGGGGAGGCTGCTGATGAAGTCTAGGCCTGCTAGAGTCGCTTGCAGTTCTAGCTCGCCCCGCCTCCGCTTGTTGGCAGCCCCGTTCTCCGCCTCCGGAGTCTCCTTGTCAGCGGCGCTTTCTGATAGAAATGGGAGTACATGGAATATTTAGTTAAAATAGGGCAGTAGAAAAGTGTATTGGTAACTAGAAGTTATTAGGTACGAATATAGTAAGAAAAGGGAATAACAATTGGTTGCTTAAATACTACACAATTCATTTGACATTGCTGGGTAAGTCAACATGCAGATAGTTGAAAAGAAAACTTACTTCGAACAACGTCTGGACGGATGATTTTGTCGGGGAAGTTAGCATATATCTCATGCCCAAGACCTTTTATGTGCAGTGCAATTTTAGTGCCAACTTTCAGTACATAAAACTTTGCAATTTCTTTCCAAAAGCGAGTGCCAAAATAGGAGTCACCATGTTCATCAAGTCTTACAGTAGCAACGATTGTAAATCCATGGTTTGTGTGTAGTATGAGATCCGTGGAGCCTTCATCTATGTAAAGGTAAAAATTGTGCACTACATAATCTGTTGCATAGAAAGGGATGTTCTGCAGAAAATTGTAGGATTGTTAAAGAAAATATGGTAACATGCAAATATGGGCCCAAATCGAAAGAACTGTACAGTAGTTGAAATCGAAAGACAAAAATCTATAATTAAACAGATAGGGTAAACATGATGTCTTGGAAATATGAGAGTAATCGAAAGAACAGTACATCACTAATTTTCCTAAAATAGAAAGAAGAGGGGGGAAATCCCCTTTGACGTATATGGTGCATGTGGCACCTTTTATCCAAATGTAGCAATATTTAGAATATGTTCAGGAAAGTAGGCAATGCCAACCGATTTAGGGTGAGATTGAATATACCACGCGTCTCCTCGAGTTATCTGGTACGGTGAGACGGAATCTCTGGCGGAGGTCGCAAAGTCCTCAAATCAGCTCGAATAAAAGAGAATTCACGATGATTTCCACTCGGTGATTAAAGGAGGCAGATGAACTGGGATAAGAGATGAGATAATATCTCGTTAGATTAGTTACCTTGTTGTCCATGAGAAAGAACCCTCAGTACGGCAGATTCCCCAACCGAGCGGAGCCGAGTCGACCGCAAGTAGCGTCGAGAAAGTTGATGGCGATAGGCGGCGGCAAGCGGAAGTGGCGAAATGCGGTGGGCTTTGCCGGCAGCCTGGCGGCGGAGGCATGCGCCGAGCTAAGTGTTTACCGCCACGATGGGCGGTGCCATGGCATAGACACGGAGGAGCTTGTGCAGGTGTGAATGGGGAACATACCGGAGGGGCCGAGGGGGTGGCGGGCGGGGTGAGGGTTTTTGTGACGTGGGGACGGTGAGGGTTTTCTTTTTCTTTTTTGAATTGGGTGGTGAGGGTTTTCTATCCCACAAAGAATTTTTGGGGCGACGGTTTGCTAGAGCGAATCGTGTGTGATTGACGCAGCAGGAAAAATGAAAATCATTGCACACGGTTCCAATTTTGTAAACTATATGTGATTGATGTTGAAGGAAATATGCCCTAGAGGCAATAATAAAGTTATTATTTATTTCCTTATATCATGATAAATGTTTATTATTCATGCTAGAATTGTATTAACCGGAAACATAATACATGTGTGAATACATAGACAAAAACAAAGAGTCACTAGTATGCCTCTACTTGACTAGCTCGTTAATCAAAGATGGTTATGTTTCCTAACCATAGACATGAGTTGTCATTTGATTAACGGGATCACTTCATTAGGAGAATGATGTGATTGACTTGACCCATTCCGTTAGCTTAGCACTTGATCGTTTAGTTTGTTGCTATTGCTTTTTTCATAACTTATACATGTTCCTATGACTATGAGATTATGCAACTCACGTTTACCGGAGGAACACTTTGTGCTACCAAATGTCACAACGTAACTGGGTGATTATAAAGGTGCTCTACAGGTGTCTCCGAAGGTACTTGTTGGGTTGGCGTATTTCGAGATTAGGATTTGTCACTCCGATTGTCGGAGAGGTATCTCTGGGCCCTCTCGGTAATGCACATCACTCAAGCCTTGCAAGCATTGCAACTAATAAGTTAGTTGCAGGATGATGTATTACGGAACGAGTAAAGAGACTTGTCGGTAACGAGATTGAACTAGGTATTGAGATACCGACGATCGAATCTCGGGCAAGTAACATACCGATGACAAAGGGAACAATGTATGTTGTTATGCGGTCTGACCAATAAAGATCTTCGTAGAATATGTAGGAGCCAATATGAGCATCCAGGTTCCGCTATTGGTTATTGACCGGAGACGTGTCTCGGTCATGTCTATATAGTTCTCGAGCCCGTAGGGTCCGCACGCTTAAAGTTCGGTGATGATCGTAATTAGGGTTTTTGTGTTTTGATGTACCGAAGGTCGTTCGGAGTCCCGGATGTGATCACGGACATGACGAGGAGTCTCGAAATGGTCGAGACATAAATATTGATATATTGGAAGCCTATATTTGGATATCGAAAACGTTCCGGGTGAAACCGGGATTTTACCGGAGTACCGGGGGGTTACCGGAACCCCCCGGGGGTTATTGGGCCTACATGGGCCATAAGAGAGAAGAGGAGGGCCGGCCAGGGCAGGCCGCGCGCCCCCTCCCCCCTAGTCCAAATAGGACAAGGAAGGGGGGGGCGGCGCCCCCCTTTCCTCTTTCTCCCTTCCTCATTCCTTTTCCAACAAGGCAAGAGGGGGGAGTCCTACTCCCGGTTGGAGTAGGACTCCTCCAGGCGCACCCATAGGGCCGGCCGCACCTCCCCCTCTCCCTCCTTTATATACTGAGGCAAGGGGGCACCCCATGACACACAAGTTCATCCTCGTGATCGTTCCTTAGCCGTGTGCGGTGCCCCCTTCCACCATATTCCACCCCGATCATATCGTAGCGGTGCTTAGGCGAAGCCCTGCGTCGGTAGAACATCATCACCATCATCACACCGTCGTGCTGACGAAACTCTCCCTCAATGTTTTGCTGGATCGGAACTCGAGGGACGTCACCGAGTTGAACGTGCGCAGAACTCGGAGGTGCCGTACGTTCGGTACTTGGATCGGTCGGATCGGGAAGACGTACGACTACTTCCTCTATGTTGTGTCAACACTTCCGTTGCCGGTCTACGAGGGTACGTAGACAATACTCTCCCCTCTCGTTGCTATGCATCACCATGATCTTGCATGTGCGTAGGAATTTTTTTGAAATTACTACGTTCCCCAACAGTGGCATCCGAGCCTAGGTTTTATGCGTTGATGTTGTGCACGAGTAGAACACAAGTGAGTTGTGGGCGATATAAGTCATACTGCTTACCAGCATGTCATACTTTGGTTTGGCTGTATTGTTGGATGAAGCGGCCCGGACCGACATTACGCGTACACTTACACGAGACTGGTTCTACCGACGTGCTTTGCACACAGGTGGCTGGCGGGTGTCAGTTTCTCCAACTTTAGTTGAACCAAGTGTGGCTACGCCCAGTCCTTGCGAAGGTTAAAATAGCACCAAGTTGACAAACTATCGTTGTGGTTTTGATGCGTAGGTAAGAACGGTTCTTGCTAAGCCCGTAGCAGCCACGTAAAACTTGCAACAACAAAGTAGAGGACGTCTAACTTGTTTTTGCAGGGCATGTTGTGATGTGATATGGTCAAGACATGATGCTAAATTTTATTGTATGAGATGATCATGTTTTGTAACCGAGTTATCGGCAACTGGCAGGAGCCATATGGTTGTCGCTTTATTGTATGCAATGCAATTGCGCTGTAATGCTTTACTTTATCACTAAGCGGTAGCGATAGTCGTGGAAGCATAAGATTGGCGAGACGACAACGATGCTACGATGGGGATCAAGGTGTCGCCCCGGTGACGATGGTGATCATGAAGGTGCTTCGGAGATGGAGATCACAAGCACAAGATGATTATGGCCATATCATATCACTTATATTGATTGCATGTGATGTTTATCTTTTATGCATCTTATCTTGCTTTGATTGATGGTAGCATTATAAGATGATCCCCCACTAAATTATCAAAGTATAAGTGTTCTCCCTGAGTATGCACCGTTGCGAAAGTTCTTCGTGCTGAGACACCACGTGATGATCGGGTGTGATAGGCTCTACGTTCAAATACAACGGGTGCAAAACAGTTGCACACGCGGAATACTCAGGTTTAACTTGACGAGCCTAGCATATAACAGATATGGCCTCGGAACACGGAGACCGAAAGGTCGAGCGTGAATCATATAGTAGATATGATCAACATATTGATGTTCACCATTGATACTACTCCATCTCACGTGATGATCGGACATGGTTTAGTTGATTTGGATCACGTGATCACTTAGAGGATTAGAGGGATATCTTTCTAAGTGGGAGTTCTTAAGTAATACGATTAATTGAACTTAAATTTATCATGAACTTAGTACCTGATAGTATCTTGCTTGTCTATGTTTGATTGTAGATAGATGGCTCATGTTGTTGTTCCGTTGAATTTTAATGCGTTCCTTGAGAAAGCAAAGTTGAAAGATGATGGTAGCAATTACACGGACTGGGTCCGTAACTTGAGGATTATCCTCATTTCTGCACAGAAGAATTACAACCTGGAAGCACTGCTAAGTGCCAAGCCTGCTACAGGAGTGACACCAGATGTTATGAACGTCTGGCAGAGCAAAGCTGATGACTACTCGATAGTTCAGTGTGCCATGCTTTACGGCTTAGAACCAGGTCTTCAACGACGTTTTGAACATCATGGAGCATATGAGATGTTTCAGGAGTTGAAGTTAATATTTCAAGCAGATGCCCGGATTGAGAGATATGAAGTCTCCAATAAGTTCTATAGCTGCAAGATGGAGGAGAATAGTTCTGTCAGTGAACATATACTCAAAATGTCTGGGTATCATAATCACTTGACTCAACTGGGGGTTAATCTTCCTGTTGATAGTGTCATTGACAGAGTTCTTCAATCACTGCCACCAAGCTACAAAAGCTTCGTGATGAACTATAATATGCAAGGGATGAATGAAACTATTCCTGAGCTCTTCGCGATGCTAAAAGCCGCGGAGGTAGAAATTAAGAAGGAGCATCAAGTGTTGATGGTCAATAAGACCACCAGTTTCAAGAAAAAGGGCAAAGGGAAGAAGAAAGGGAACTTCAAGAAGAACAACAAACAAGTTGTTGCTCAGGAGAAGAAACCCAAGTCTGGACCTAAGCCTGAAACTGAGTGCTTCTACTGCAAGCAGACTAGTCACTGGAAGCGGAACTGCCCCAAGTATTTGGCGGATAAGAAGGATGGCAAAGTGAACAAAGGTATATGTGATATACATGTTATTGATGTGTACCTTACCAGAGCTCGTAGTAGCACCTGGGTATTTGATACTGGTTCTGTTGCTAACATTTGCAACTTGAAACAGGGGCTACGGATTAAGCGAAGATTGGCTAAGGATGAGGTGACGATGCGCGTGGGAAATGGTTCCAAAGTCGATGTGATCGCGGTCGGCACGCTACCTCTACAACTACCTTCGGGATTAGTATTAGACCTAAATAATTGTTATTTGGTGCCAGCGTTGAGCATGAACATTATATCTGGATCTTGTTTGATGCGAGACGGTTATTCATTTAAATCAAAGAATAATGGTTGTTCTATTTATATGAGTAATATCTTTTATGGTCATGCACCCTTGAAGAGTGGTCTATTTTTAATGAATCTCGATAGTAGTGATACACATATTCATAATGTTGAAATCAAAAGATGCAGAGTTGATAATGATAGTGCAACTTATTTGTGGCACTGCTGTTTAGGTCATATCGGTGTAAAGCGCATGAAGAAACTCCATATTCATGGACTTTTGGAACTACTTGATTATGAATCACTTGGTACTTGCGAACCATGCCTCATGGGTAAGATGACTAAAACGCCGTTCTCCGGTACTATGGAGAGAGCAACGGATTTGTTGGAAATCATACATACAGACGTATGTGGTCCAATGAATGTTGAGGCTCGTGGTGGATATCGTTATTTTCTCACCTTCACAGATGATTTAAACAGATATGGGTATATCTACTTAATGAAACATAAGTCTGAAACATTTGAAAAGTTCAAAGAATTTCAGAGTGAAGTTGAAAATCATCGTAACAAGAAAATAAAGTTTCTACGATCTGATCGTGGAGGAGAATATTTGAGTTACGAGTTTGGTCTACATTTGAAACAATGCGGAATAGTTTCGCAACTCACGCCACCCGGAACACCACAGTGTAATGGTGTGTCCGAACGTCGTAATCGTACTTTATTAGATATGGTGCGATCTATGATGTCTCTTACTAATTTACCGTTATCGTTTTGGGGTTATGCTTTAGAGACGGCTGCATTCACGTTAAATAGGACACCATCGAAATCCGTTGAGACGACGCCTTATGAACTATGGTTTGGCAAGAAACCAAAGTTGTCGTTTCTGAAAGTTGGGGCTGTGATGCTTATGTGAAAAAGCTTCAACCTGATAAGCTCGAACCCAAATCGGAGAAATGTTTCTTCATAGGATACCCAAAGGAGACTGTTGGGTACACCTTCTATAACAGATCTGAAGGCAAAACTTTTGTTGCTAAATTCGGAGTTTTTCTAGAGAAGGAGTTTCTCTCTAAAGAAGTGAGTGGGAGAAAAGTAGAACTTGATGAGGTAACTGTACCTGCTCCCTTATTGGAAAGTAGTACATCACAAAAACCGGTTTCTGTGACACCTACACCAATTAGTGATGAAGCTAATGATAATGATCATGAAACTTCAGATCAAGTTACTACCGAACCTCGTAGATCAACCAGAGTAAGATCCGCACCAGAGTGGTACAGTAATCCTGTTCTGGAAGTCATGCTACTAGATCATGATGAACCTACGAACTATGAAGAAGCGATGGTGAGCCCAGATTCTGCAAAATGTCTAGAAGCCATGAAATCTGAGATGGGATCCATGTATGAGAACAAAGTGTGGACTTTGGTTGACTTGCCCGTTGATCGGCAAGCAATTGAGAATAAATGGATCTTCAAGAAGAAGACTGACGTTGACGGTAATGTTACTGTCTACAAAGCTCGACTTGTTGCAAAAGGTTTTCGACAAGTTCAAGGGATTGACTACGATGAGACCTTCTCACCCGTAGCGATGCTTAAGTCTGTCCGAATCATGTTAGCAATTGCCGCATTTTATGATTATGAAATTTGGCAAATGGATGTCAAAACTGCATTCCTGAATGGATTTCTGGAAGAAGAGTTGTATATGATGCAACCAGAAGGTTTTGTCAATCCAAAGGGAGCTAACAAAGTGTGCAAGCTCCAGCGATCCATTTATGGACTGGTGCAAGCCTCTCGGAGTTGGAATAAATGCTTTGATAGTGTGATCAAAGCATTTGGTTTTGTACAGACTTTTGGAGAAGCCTGTATTTACAAGAAAGTGAGTGGGAGCTCTGTAGCATTTCTGATATTATATGTGGATGACATATTATTGATTGGAAATGATATAGAATTTCTGGATAGCATAAAGGGATACTTGAATAAGAGTTTTTCAATGAAAGACCTCGGTGAAGCTGCTTACATATTGGGCATTAAGATCTATAGAGATAGATCAAGACGCTTAATTGGACTTTCACAGAGCACATACCTTGACAAGGTTTTGAAGAAGTTCAAAATGGATCAAGCAAAGAAAGGGTTCTTGCCTGTGTTACAAGGTGTGAAGTTGAGTAAGACTCAATGTCCAACCACCGCAGAAGATAGAGAGAAAATGAAAGATGTTCCCTATGCTTCAGCCATAGGCTCTATCATGTATGCAATGCTGTGTACCAGACCTGATGTGTGCCTTGCTATAAGTCTAGCAGGGAGGTACCAAAGTAATCCAGGAGTGGATCACTGGACAACAGTCAAGAACATCCTGAAATACCTGAAAAGGACTAAGGATATGTTTCTCGTATATGGAGGTCACAAAGAGCTCATCATAAATGGTTACGTTGATGCAACCTTTAACACTGATCCAGACGATTCTAAATCGCAAACCGGATACGTGTTTTTACTGAACGGTGGAGCTGTCAATTGGTGCAGTTCTAAACAAAACATCGTGGCGGGATCTACATGTGAAGCGGAGTACATAGCTGCTTCGGAAGCAGCAAATGAAGGAGTCTGGATGAAAATATTTTGTGACAATACTGGTGCAATTCCCTTGGCAAAGGAATCCAGATTTCACAAGAGAACCAAAGACATCAAGAGACGCTTCAATTCTATTCGGGATTTAGTCCAAGTGGGAGTAATAGAAATTTGCAAGATACATACGGATCTGAATGTTGCAGACCCGTTGACTAAGCCTCTTCCACGAGCAAAACATGATCAGCACCAAGGCTCCATGGGTGTTAGAATCATTACTGTGTAATCTAGATTATTGACTCTAGTGCAAGTGGGAGACTAAAGGAAATATGCCCTAGAGGCAATAATAAAGTTATTATTTATTTCCTTATATCATGATAAATGTTTATTATTCATGCTAGAATTGTATTAACCGGAAACATAATACATGTGTGAATACATAGTCAAAAACAGAGAGTCACTAGTATGCCTCTACTTGACTAGCTCGTTAATCAACGATGGTTATGTTTCCTAACCATAGACATGAGTTGTCATTTGATTAACGGGATCACATCATTAGGAGAATGATGTGATTGACTTGACCCATTCTGTTAACTTAGCACTTGATCGTTTAGTTTGTTGCTATTGCTTTCTTCATAACTTATACATGTTCCTATGACTATGAGATTATGCAACTCCCGTTTACCGGAGGAACACTTTGTGTGCTACCAAATGTCACAACGTAACTGGGTAAGTATAAAGGTGCTCTACAGGTGTCTCCGAAGGTACTTGTTGGGTTGGCGTATTTCGAGATTAGGATTTGTCACTCTGATTGTCGGAGAGGTATCTCTGGGCCCTCTCGGTAATGCACATCACTCAAGCCTTGCAAGCATTGCAACTAATAAGTTAGTTGCAAGATGATGTATTAAGGAATGAGTAAGGAGACTTGCCGGTAACGAGATTGAACTAGGTATTGAGATACCGACGATCGAATCTCGGGCAAGTAACATACCGATGACAAAGGGAACAAACGTATGTTGTTATGCGGTCTGACTGATAAAGATCTTCGTAGAATATGTAGGAGCCAATATGAGCATCCAGGTTCCGCTATTGGTTATTGACCGGAGACGTGTCTCGGTCATGTCTACATAGTTCTCGAACCCGTAGGGTCCGCACACTTAAAGTTCGGTGACGATCGTAATTAGGGTTTTTGTGTTTTGATGTACCGAAGGTTGTTCAGAGTCCCGGATTTGACCACGGACATGACGAGGAGTCTCGAAATGGTCGAGACATAAAGATTGATATATTGGAAGCCTATATTTGGATATCGGAAATGTTCCGGGTGAAATCGGGATTTTACCGGAGTATCGGGGGGTTATTGGGCCTACATGGGCCATAAGGGAGAAGAGGAGGGCCGGCCAGGGCAGGCCGCGCACCGCCTCCCCCTAGTCCGAATAGGACAAGGAAGGGGGGGCGGCGCCCCCTTTCCTCTTTCTCCCTTCCTCATTCCTTTTCCAACAAGGCAAGAGGGGGGAGTCCTACTCCCGGTTGGAGTAGTACTCCTCCAGGCGCACCCATAGGGCCGGCCGCACCTCCCCCTCTCCCTCCTTTATATACTGAGGCAAGGGGGCACCCCATGACACACAAGTTGGTCCTCGTGATCGTTCCTTAGCCGTGTGCGGTGCCCCCTTCCACCATATTCCACCTCGGTCATATCGTAGCGGTGCTTAGGCGAAGCCCTGCGTCGGTAGAACATCATCACCGTCATCACGCCGTCGTGCTGACGAAACTCTCCCTCAACGTTTTGCTGGATCGGAACTCGAGGGACGTCACCGAATTGAACGTGTGCAGAACTCGGAGGTTCCGTACGTTCGGTACTTGGATCGGTCGGATCGGGAAGACGTACGACTACTTCCTCTATGTTGTGTCAACACTTCCGTTGCCGGTCTACGAGGGTACGTAGACAATACTCTCCCCTCTCGTTGCTATGCATCACCATGATCTTGCGTGTGCGTAGGAATTTTTTTGAAATTACTACGTTCCCCAACAGTGGCATCCGAGCCTAGGTTTTATGCGTTGATGTTGTGCACGAGTAGAATACAAGTGAGTTGTGGGAGATATAAGTCATACTGCTTACCAGCATGTCATACTTTGGTTCAGCGGTATTGTTGGATGAAGCGGCCCGGACCGACATTACGCGTACGCTTACACGAGATTGGTTCTACCGACGTGCTTTGCACACAGGTGGCTGACGGGTGTCAGTTTCTCCAACTTTAGTTGAACCAAGTGTGGCTACGCCCGGTCCTTGCGAAGGTTAAAACAGCACCAACTTGACAAACTATCGTTGTGGTTTTGATGCGTAGGTAAGAACGGTTCTTGCTAAGCCCGTAGCAGCCACGTAAAACTTGCAACAACAAAGTAGAGGACGTCTAACTTGTTTTTGCAAGGCATGTTGTGATGTGATATGGTCAAGACATGATGCTAAATTTTATTGTATGAGATGATCATGTTTTGTAACCGAGTTATTGGCAACTGGCAGGAGCCATATGGTTGTCGCTTTATTGTATCACATTATCCACCACTGGGCCTAATCTTATCTGCAAAAGAAAATAACGTGTTAGTGCCTACATGGAGTTTTGAACATTATTATAGGCCTATTTGGTTGGCAGGATTTGTAAAATGGACTGACATGCCATCTTCGATCTGACATGATTAACATGGGCATTTGATTACATTCTAGAAAAATGTAGCCTTCTTCACAAGACGATGGAGTGGATGAAAAGTTCCCTAAGAAAACTTGAACTGCCTTATGGTTAACATTTAACAGGAAAGGAACATCACCTCGATATATAGCTTCTCCAGGCACGGAAAGCATCTGAGGAAACTGACAGCTTGCTCCAGGTTGGGGCCGATAGATTCTAGTGCCAAGACCTTCACTATGCGCAGTTTCAGGGTCAAGCTTGTCGGAATCATTTTCTGAATGATAGACGAACAAACATCTTCAAAATTAGAAATAATGTTAATTTGTAGAAGGAGAGGTAGAAGGCGGCTGTTGTACCTGAACAGGTGTGGATCCAATAACAAGTTCGGAGTATTTGTGAGACGAGTAGCCCACCACTGTCAATTTCGGCGCAGAAATGACATTGATTCTTGTTGGACCTTCTTGATAAACTACAAGTAATCTCTCAAGTGCAGGTGTGTCCTCAATGACCATACCATGGTACACATCTTGTGATGTCTTCCTGCCGCACCAGCAACACACATAAATAGTTCGGAGAGTCATGGAGGCGATGTGGAAGGTACTCAACCCATTGATCGCCTGAAGATGAAGGTACTCGAGTGCAGTACAGCCACGAAGCAGGCGCTCCATGTCACTGTTTGAGAGGTAGACGACAACGAGCTCGAGGTGCTTCAGTCGTGGTAGAATAAGAGCGGGTGCGTCATTAAGGTGGGAGGGGGAAATGGCAGTTCCTGAACTTGGCGACGCGCAACGTGGGTGCGAGGCGGAGGGCGGACGTTGGCAGCGACCGCATATGCTCATCATCAAAAGTGAGCTCCTCGAGCTGATCCAGGGCGGGGGATCGGAACCAGTCGTCAAGCTTGGCTCGGTCCTTGCCGTTGGAACGGAACTTGCCCATTCTAAGGTCTTTGGTTGGGCCAAGGTGACTACCAAGGATCTTGGAGAATGCATCCAGGCTTTTGCGATAGCCATGGCAGAGCTCGTGGGCGTCGATGAGGTTGAGAGGGCTGGAGTTCCATAGGGGGCGCCACCGCCGGGAAAGGACGGATGTCCACGCCACATATTTGATTGGGAGGAGGGAGATGATGACTCTCAACATATCATCGGGGAGGTTGCTGATGAAGTCTAGGCCTGCTGGAGTCGCTTGCAGTTCTAGCTCGCCTCGCCTCCGCTTGTTGGCAGCCCCATTCTCCACCTTCGGAGTCTCCTTGTCAGCGGTGCTTTCTGATAGAAATGGGAGTACATGGAATATTTAGTTAAAATAGGGCAGTAGAAAAGTGTATTGGTAACTAGAAGTTATTAGGTACGAATATAGTAAGAAAAGGGAATAACAATTGGTTGCTTAAATACTACACAATTCATTTGACATTGCTGGGTAAGTCAACATGCAGATAGTTGAAAAGAAAAGTTACTTCGAACAACGTCTGGATGGATGATTTTGTCGGGGAAGTTAGCATATATCTCATGCCCAGGACCTTTTATGTGCAGTGCAATTTTAGTGCCAGCTTTCAGTACATAAAACTTTGCAATTTCTTTCCAAAAGCGAGTGCCAAAATAGGAGTCACCATGTTCATCAAGTCTTACAGTAGCAACGATTGTAAATCCATGGTTTGTGTGTAGTATGAGATCCGTGGAGCCTTCATCTATGTAAAGGTAAAAATTGTGCACTACATAATCTGTTGCATAGCAAGGGATGTTCTGCAGAAAATTGTAGGATTGTTAAAGAAAATATGGTAACATGCAAATATGGGCCCAAATCGAAAGAACTGTACATCAGTTGAAATCGAAAGACAAAAATCTATAATTAAACAGATAGGGTAAACATGATGTCTTGGAAATATGAGAGTAATCGAAAGAACAGTACATCACTAATTTTCCTAAAATAGAAAGAAGAGGGGGGAAATCCCCTTTGACGTATATGGTGCATGTGGCACCTTTTATCCAAATGTAGCAATATTTAGAATATGTTCAGGAAAGTAGGCAATGCCAACCGATTTAGGGTGAGATTGAATATACCACGCGTCTCCTCGAGTTATCTGGTACGGTGAGATGGAATCTCTGGCGGAGGTCGCAAAGTCCTCAAATCAGCTCAAATAAAAGAGAATTCACGGTGATTTCCACTCGGTGATTAAAGGAGGCAGATGAACTGGGATAAGAGATGAGATAATATCTTGTTAGATTAGTTACCTTGTTGTCCATGAGAAAGAACCCTCAGTACGGCAGATTCCCCAACCGAGCGGAGCCGAGTCGACCGCAAGTAGCGTCGAGAAACTCGATGGCGATAGGCGGCGGCAAGCGGAAGTGGCGAAATGCGGTGGGCTTTGCCGGCAGCCTGGCGGCGGCGGCATGCGCCGAGCTAAGTGTTTACCGCCACGATGGGCGGTGCCATGGCATAGACACGGAGGAGCTTGTGCAGGTGTGAATGGGGAACGTACCGGAGGGGCCGAGGGGGTGGCGGGCGGGGTGAGGGTTTTTGTGACATGGGGACAGTGAGGGTTTTCTTTTTCTTTTTTGAATTGGGTGGTGAGGGTTTTCTATCCCACAAAGAATTTTTGGGGCGACGGTTTGCTAGAGCGAACCGTGTGTGATTGACGCAGCAGGAAAAATGAAAATCATTGCACACGGTTCCAATTTTGGAAACTATGTGTGATTGATGTTGAAGGAAATATGCCCTAGAGGCAATAATAAAGTTATTATTTATTTCCTTATATCATGATAAATGTTTATTATTCATGCTAGAATTGTATTAACCGGAAACATAATACATGTGTGAATACATGGACAAAAACAGAGAGTCACTAGTATGCATCTACTTGACTAGCTCATTAATCAAAGATGGTTATGTTTCCTAACCATAGACATGAGTTGTCATTTGATTAACATGATCACATCATTAGGAGAATGATGTGATTGACTTGACCCATTCCGTTAGCTTAGCACTTGATCGTTTAGTTTGTTGCTATTGCTTTCTTCATAATTTATACATGTTCCTATGACTATGAGATTATGCAACTCCCGTTTACCGGAGGAACACTTTGTGTGCTACCAAACGTCACAACGTAACTGGGTGATTATAAAGGTGCTCTACAGGTGTCTCCGAAGGTGCTTCTTGGGTTGGCGTATTTCGAGATTAGGATTTGTCACTCTGATTGTCGGAGAGGTATCTTTGGGCCCTCTCGATAATGCACATCACTCAAGCCTTGCAAGCATTGCAACTAATAAGTTAGTTGCAGGATGATGTATTACGGAACGAGTAAAGAGACTTGCCGGTAACGAGATTGAACTAGGTATTGAGATACTGACGATCGAATCTCGGGCAAGTAACATACCGATGACAAAGGGAACAACGTATGTTGTTATGCGGTCTGAACAATAAAGATCTTCGTAGAATTTGTAGGAGCCAATATGAGCATCCAGGTTCCGCTATTGGTTATTGACCGGAGACGTGTCTCGGTCATGTCTACATAGTTCTCGAACCCGTAGGGTCCGCACGCTTAAAGTTCGGTGACGATCGTAATTAGGGTTTTTGTGTTTTGATGTACCGAAGGTTGTTCGGAGTCCTGGATGTGATCACGGACATGACGAGGAGTCTCGAAATGGTCGAGACATAAAGATTGACATATTGGAAGCCTATATTTGGATATCGGAAATGTTCCGGGTGAAATCGGGATTTTACCGGAGTACCGGGGGGTTACCGG
>NC_041390.1:464549188-464565197 GCF_002162155.2 Triticum dicoccoides
GGGGTTATTGGGCCTACATGGGACATAATGGAGAAGAGGAGGGCCGGCCAGGGTAGGCCGCGCGCCCCCTCCCCCCTAGTCCGAATAGGACAAGGAAGGGGGGGTGGCGCCCCCCTTTCCTCTTTCTCCCTTCCTCATTCCTTTTCCAACAAGGCAAGAAGGGGGAGTCCTACTCCCGGTTGGAGTAGGACTCCTCCAGGCGCACCCATAGGGCCGGCCGCACCTCCCCCTCTCCCTCCTTTATATGCTGAGGCAAGGGGGCACCCCATGACACACAAGTTGATCCTCGTGATCGTTCCTTAGCCGTGTGCGGTGCCCCCTTCCACCATATTCCACCTCGGTCATATCATAGCGGTGCTTAGGCGAAGCCCTGCGTCGGTAGAACATCATCACCGTCATCACGCCGTCGTGCTGACGAAACTCTCCCTCAACGTTTTGCTGGATCGGAACTCGAGGGACGTCACCGAGTTGAACGTGTGCAGAACTCGGAGGTGCCGTACGTTCGGTACTTGGATCGGTCGGATCGGGAAGACATACGACTACTTCCTCTACGTTGTGTCAACACTTCCGTTGCCGGTCTACAAGGGTACATAGACAATACTCTCCCCTCTCGTTGCTATGCATCACCATGATCTTGCGTGTGCGTAGGAATTTTTTTGAAATTACTACGTTCCCCAACAGATGTACTACCTCCGTCCTGGTTTATTGGTCCCCCGTTGTAATTTTTACCAAAATTTGGCAAAATATTTAACATACTCAGACATAGATAATAAGCGTACACGTAGATAAGCATAGTTCAACCATAAGTAGTACATAGTTCAATTGCATTAAGCATACTCAAGCGTACATATATAGTTCGATCCATCCCATATCTCATCTCACAGGCCGACACGATCCTGAAGCTTCTCCAGGTACTCGGTGTACGCGTGCGTGCGCCATCCTGCAAGAATACTTCTGCTTGAAGGAGTCAACGGCCCGTCCTTTTGCATGCGCCAAAACACTTAGATATGCGTCATGAAGCTTCTGGTTGCAAAATGGGCATCCATAGCCGCTGTTCTAGGTCCTAATACGCCTGTTATGCATTCCCGCATAAAGCTCCCTCGGGATTTGCCTGTTGTACATCCTCTGGACATCTTCATCCTTGTTGTCCACATTGTCAGATAGCACCTATACAAATATTAAAACAAATTTGGCATCAAATCAATGATTACATGCCATGAAGTAGGATTAGGAATTTATGGCTATTTATTTATACATATCCAGAGATTATGGTTTGATTTTTAAGCACAATCGTCTATGTACAGACCAATCTTGAAGAAAATAATGGCACAAACATATGTAGGTCCGTGATAATCAATGATCAAGCCCTGGCTAGGAATTATTAGCACGAACACTAACCCTAGTCGGATTACTAGAAGAAATCATTTGCACAAATGAAACAACTAATCACTTATCACCTGTACCATTCAAACAATCAATACACTACACGGATCTAACGAAACTTACTCAGATTTCATGGATTGGGAGAACATAACCATAGGATTTCTATTCCAAAAAGGGGAAGGAAGGAGTAACCAGAGAAACCCTATGATCTATTTCACACATAAAATGGGTATAGATGACTAACCAGATGTCCGTCATCGTCGGAGTCGTCGCCGGAGTGGTCATCGGAGTTGTCACCGGATTGGTCATCGCAGTCGTTGCCGGAGTGGTCATCGGAGTCGGTGCGGAACTCTGCCTCCGCCTGTGGAAGCTCGATGTCGTGGACGACATCAGGGTGCAGCGATAACTCGCCGGCGGTGATGGCAACCTCTGTCTCCATCTCCACGCCATGCTCTGGTGCTTTAGCAGCCCCAACGTCGCCACTCCCTCCGATGGGGCGCTTCAGCGACATCCTCATACACTGAAGGCTTTGAGGACTGAGAGCAGCGTCAAGGATGCAAGCGGAGAGAGAGGATTGTGTGTGCGTAGCGAGGATGGGGGGTGCGGCCGCTCGGGCGCACCATTAATATGGAGTAGTGGGAGAGAGGCGGGCGGCGGTCAAACGGATGGTTCGCCTCCCGGTGAGCCTGCGCACCGCACTGCTGGCATGCCTACCAAAGTTTCACACAACTACTCGCATGCCTCCCGATGACACTGCGCAGCGAGCACACCTCCGTCAATTCACACACCTGCACGCACGCCTCCTTGTCTGCCTGCGCGGCGGACGCGTCCCATCAACTGACGCCTGCTTGCATGGCACAAGGGTCGCGCGGCAACACGTATATTGTTTTTCTATTTGGATGATTAATTTTGTCGCTTTATTGCTTAACCGAAGCATGGCACGTATCCATTGTTGGTCTAACGCTCATGGTTCGAATAAATAATCCGCTTGGGATATTGGTTCCCAATTATTAATAATCTCCCGTTTGTAATTAGATAAAGATTACATCAAAACTGGTCTCAAATTTGACAAAAAAGTACAATGCCACTTTGTATTGGTCTCAAATTAGATCAACGGTGTGTGTGTGTGGGTGTGTGCGTCTGGGGGTGGCGGGTGGCTCGCAGTACTCTACGAGTTGTGAGCCACCGCGTGGGTTGGCCATTTTGTTAGGCAGGCCGGTGCCACATCAGAGTCATGAAAATCGTTATTTAAAACATTACACAACCCTGTCATACATAAATGTTTGGGCCACATGCAGACGATGGTTGTCCTACACGACACTCGATACTCGCGTGTGACACTTTCTGTGGGCCTGCAAGGTCGCCATCCATCACTTTAACGAACAGCCGGCAGTGAGGTTAATTTGACCAGCAAGGTAGAATATTTTTTCTTTGTGTTATGGTGGTATATAGTACGCGTCGAAGAGGTGGGAGGGGACTAGCATATATACTATACGTACGCGTCCGTGAACAAGTACACCTCACTCAGTGTCGAGACTTTTTGGTTTCCGAGGAACGTGCCACATCAAAATTGTGAAATTGGTTATTCAAACATCACACAACACCTTTTTGGGCCACTGATACGTCTCCGTCGTATCTATAATTTTTGATTGTTCCATGCCAATATTATTCAACTTTCATATACTTTTTGGCAACTTTTTATATTATTTTTGGGACTAACATATTGATCCAGTGCCCAGTGCCAGTTCCTGTCTGTTGCATGTTTTTGGTTTCGCAGAATATCCATATCAAACGGAGTCCAAATGGGATAAAAACGGACGGAGCTTATTTTTGGAAAATATGGAAAATTCGGAAGGAAAATCAACGCGAACCAGTGCCCGAGGTGGTCACGAGGCAGGGGGGTGCCCCCCCTTAGGGCGCGCCCCTACCCTCGTGAGCCCACCGTAAGGCAGTTGACGCTCTTCTTTTGCTGCAAGAAAGCTAATATTCAAAAGAAAAAAATCACGGCGAAGGTTTCAGGCCAATCAGAGTTACGGATCTCCATATATATACAAAACGGTGGAACAGAGCCAGAACAGAATGCAGAACCAAAGAGAAACAGAGAGATAGATCCAATCTCGGAGGGGCTCTCGCCCCTTCCATGCCATGGAAGCCAAGTACCAGAGGGGAAACCCTTCTCCCATCTAGGGAGGAGGTGAAGGAATAAGAGGAAGAAGGGGGCTCCTCTCCCCCTCTCCTCCGATGGCGCCGGAACGCCACCGTGGCCATCATCATCATCACCGCGATCTTCACCAACACCTCCGCCATCTTCACCAACATCTCCATCACCTTCCCCCCTCTATCTACAGCGGTCCACTCTCCCACAACCCGCTGTACCCTCTACTTGAACATGGTGCTTTATGCTTCATATTATTATCCAATGATGTGTTGCCATCCTATGATGTCTGAGTAGATTTTCGTTGTCCTATCGGTGGTTGATGAATTGCTATGATTGATTTAATTTGCTTGTGGTTATGTTGTTGTCCTTTGGTGCCCATCATATGAGCGCGCGCGTGGATCACACCATAGGGTTAGTTGTATGTTGATAGGACTATGTATTGGAGGGCAAGAGTGACAGAAGCTTCAACCTAGCATAGAAATTGATGCATACGGGATTGAAGGGGGCTAATATATCTTAATGCTATGGTTGGGTTTTACCTTAATGAACATTAGAAGTTGCGGATGCTTGCTAATAGTTCCAATCATAAGTGCATAGAATTCCAAGTAAGGGATGACATGCTAGCAGTGGCCTCTCCCACATAATACTTGCTATCGGTCTAGTAAAGTAGTCAATTGCTTAAGGGACAATTTCGCAACTCCTACCACCACTTTTCCACACTCGCTATATTTACTTTAGTTGCTTCTTTACCTTAACAGCCCCTAGTTTTATTTTCGTGCTCTTTACTATCTTGCAAACCTATCCAACAACACCTACAAAGTACTTCTAGTTTCATACTTGTTCTAGGTAAAGCGAACGTCAAGCGTGCGTAGAGTTGTATTGGTGGTCGATAGAACTTGAGGGAATATTTGTTCTACCTTTAGCTCCTCTTTGGGTTCGACACTCTTACTTATCGAAAACTGTTGCGATCCCCTATACTTTTGGGTTATCAAGACCTTTTTCTAGCGCCGTTGCCGAGGAGCAATAGCGTGGGGTGAATATTCTCGTGTGTGCTTGTTTGCTTTATCACTAAGTAATTTTTATTTGTTGTTCTTAGTTGTTCTTTATCTTTAGTTATGGATATGGAACACGAAATACCAAAAAAATTAGGTGTACTTGCTACTCATGTTGGGGAACCTCCTAAAACCCTCGATGCTGGTTATGTGAAAGATATTATGTACTACTTTAATAATCCTGAGAAAACCCCATTCATTTATGTAATGGGAGTAACGTTGGATCAACGTGAATACTTTAGGGATTACCGCTTGACATAAAAAGGAAAACTATTATGGGATCAAATTTATATATTGAAGTGGTATGCTAGACAACTATGCTCAGAATATGATTATACTTGTTGCTCTAGGATGAATTCTCCACACCTCCCCTTTTCATGCAAATTTAATGATAATGAAACCTTGGCTTCTTATGCTAGAGGTATATATGATTACTATGATGTGGAACAAATAGAAGAATTTGTTGCTTTTATGGGTGCTTATGAAATTGAATCTATGTTTAAAGAGTTTGATGATATTGATGATGCTTGTTATAGATCTGAAAATTTAGCTATCCTCAAATATTGCTATGAGAATTATGAATACAATTATGAAATTAATGAACTTATTAAGAAAGTCTCAACTGTCCAAGAAGAGACTAATATTTTGCAGGAATCTATGGAAGAAGAAGTTGATGACACTATGAGCTCATTGGATGAAAAAGATGAGGAGGATAGCGAAGACCAAAAGGAGGAAGAGCGGATTGATCACCCGTGCCCACCTTCTAATGAGAGTAACTCTTCAACTCATACATTGTTTAATTCCCCTTCGTGCTTACCGAAGGATGATTGCTATGATGACTGTTATGATCCCTATGATTCTTTTGAAATATCCCTTTTTGATGATGCTTGTTATGCTTATGGCCAAGATGCCAATATGAATTATGCTTATGGAGATGAACTTGCTATAGTTCCTTATGTTAAACATGAAATTGTTGCTATTGCACCCACGCATGATAGTCCTATTATCTTTTTGAATTCTCCCGATTATACTATATCAGAGAAGTTTGCACTTATTAAGGATTATATTGATGAGTTGCTTTTACCGTTACACATGATGATTTTAATCAATATAATATGCATGTGCTTGCTGCTCCTACTTGCAATTATTATGAGAGAGGAACTATATCTCCACCTCTCTATGTTTCCAACATGATAAAATTGCAAGAAACTGTTTATACTATGCATTGGCCTTTACTAGGTGTGCATGAATTGTTCTTTTATGACATGCCGATGCATAGGAAGAGAGTTAGACTTCGTCATTGCTTGATATATGTTGCTTTGTGCTCATTACTAAATTACAAATCATTGCTAATTAAAATTGGCTTCGATATACCTTGGGATCCGGGTGGATTCACTACTTGAGCACTATATGCCTAGTTTAATGGCTTTAAAGAAAGCGCTGCCAGGGAGACAACCCGGAAGTTTTAGAGAGTCATTTATTTCTGTTGAGTGCTTTCATATAGTTTAAAAACAACAAAAATAAATAGGGGAACCCAAAACTTTTTCAAAAAGAAAAGTGAAAGTGAGAGAGACGAGCATTGTGAAAATGGGGGACGTCCTTGAACTTTGTTCATGCCCATGGGAACTATGTGAATCTTGATTACAGAAACTTTTCAACAAAAATAATTATCCCCTTGTACAATTCCTTTGTATTATAAAAATAATGTGCCAAGGTTTGCCTTTAGGATGTTTACATTTGCTTGATGGTTTGTACGGTGCAGGACATAAACTTTGGCTGTAGTGCGCGATTTTACGTTTTTATCTGGAACGTCAAATGGTTCTGATTCTTTTTTCACTGTCTTCCTATAAATTTTTTTATTTTTCCTATTTTGGCAGAATTTTTCAAGTACCAGAAGTATGGTGAATGTTCAGATTGCTACAGACTGTTCTGTTTTAGACAGATTCTATTTTTGATGCATAGTTTGCTTGTTTTGATGAAACTATAAATTCATATCAGTGGATTAAGCCATGAAAAAGTTATATTACAGTAGACACAATGCAAAAAATATGAATTGGTTTGCAACAGTACTTATAGTGGTGATTTGCTTTATTATACTAACAGATCTTACCGAGTTTTCTGTTGAAGTTTTGTGTGGATGAAGTGTGCGATGATGGAGAAGGTTTCGATGTGAGAAGAAGGAAGAGAGGCAAGAGCTCAAGCTTGGGGATGCCAGAGGAACCCCAAGTAAATATTCAAGGAGACTCAAGCATCTAAGCTTGGGGATGCTGGGAAGGCATCCCCTCTTTCTTCAACAAGTATCGGTATGTTTTCGGATTCGTTTCATTCATGCGATATGTGCAATCTTGGAGCGTCTTTTGCATTTAGTTTTAATTTTTCTTTTATGCACCATGCTGGTATGAGATGGTCCTTGGTTGATTTATAGAATGCTCTTTGCACTTCACTTATATCTTTTGAGTATGGCTTTATAGAATGCTCTTTGCACTTCACTTATATCTTTTGAGTATGGCTTTATAGAATGCTTCATGTGCTTCACTTATATCATTTGAAGTTTGGATAGCTTGTTTATCTTCACTTAGACAACCGCCATTTGCAGAATGCTCTTTTGCTTCACTTATATTTGTTAGAGCACGGGCACATCTTTTGTAGAAAGAATTAAACTCTCTTGCTTCACTTATATCTATTTAGAGAGATGACAGGAATTGGTCATTCACATGGTTAGTCATGAAATCCTACATAAAACTTGTAGATCACTGAATATGATATGTTTGATTCCTTGCAATAGTTTTGCGATATAAAGATGGTGATATTAGAGTCATGCTAGTGGGTAGTTGTGGATTGTAGAAATACTTGTGTTGAGGTTTGCAAGTCCCGTAGCATGCACGTATGGTGAACCGTTATGTAACGAAGTCGGAGCATGAGGTGTTTATTGATTTTCTTCCTTATTAGTGGCGGTCAGAGACGAGCGATGGTATTTTCCTACCAATCTATCCCCCTAGGAGCATGCGCGTAGTACTTTGTTTCAATGACTAATAGATTTTTGCAATAAGTATGTGAGTTCTTTATGACTCATGTTGAGTCCATGGATTATACGCACTCTCACCCTTCCATCATTGCTAGCCTCTCTAGTACTGCGCAACTTTCGCCGGTACCATAAACCCACCATATACCTTCCTCGAAATAGCCACCATACCTACCTATCATGGCATTTCCATAGCCATTCCGAGATATATTGCCATGCAACTTCCATCATCATCATATACATGACTTGAGCATTTATCGTCATATTGCTTTGCATGATCGTAAGATAGCTAGCATGATGTTTTCATGGCTTGCCCGTTTTTTGATGTCATTGCTACGCTAGATCATTGCACATCCCGGTACACCGCCGGAGGCATTCATATAGAGTCATATCTTTGTTCTAGATATCGAGTTGTGATATTGAGTTGTAAGTAAATAAAAGTGTGATGATCATCATTATTAGAGCATTGCCCCAGTGAGGAAAGGATGATGGAGAATATGATTCCCCCACAAGTAGGGATGAGACTCCGGACAAAAAAATAAAAAAAAATAAAAAAGGAGAAAGGCCAAAAAAAGAGAAGGCCCAAAAAAA
The DNA here is from genome assembly GCF_002162155.2 of Triticum dicoccoides. NCBI lineage: Eukaryota > Viridiplantae > Streptophyta > Magnoliopsida > Poales > Poaceae > Triticum > Triticum dicoccoides. Next base: position 464,557,395 of record NC_041390.1, read on the forward strand.
GAGAAAAAAAACAAAAAATGAGAGAAAAAGAGAGAAGGGGCAATGTTACTATCTTTTACCACACTTGTGCTTCAAAGTAGGACCATGTTCTTCATATAGAGAGTCTCTTGAGTTATCACTTTCATATACTAGTGTGAATTTTCATTATAGAACTTGGCTTGTATATTCCGATGATGGGCTTCCTCAAATGCCCGAGGTCTTCATGAGCAAGAAAGTTGGATGCACACCCACTTAGTTTCAGTTTGAGCTTTCATATACTTATAGCTCTAGTGCATCCGTTGCATGGCAATCCCTACTCACTCACATTGATATCTATTGATGGGCATCTCCATAGCCCGTTGATACGCCTAGTTGATGTGAGACTATCTTCTCCTTTTTGTCTTCTCCACCATCATATTCTATTCCACCTATAGTTCTATGTCCATGGCTCACGCTCATGTATTGCGTGAAAGTTGAAAAGGTTTGAGAACGTCAAAAGTATGAAACAATTGCTTGTCTTGTCATCGGGGTTGTGCATGATGTAAATATTTTGTGTGGTGAAGATGGAGCATAGCCAGATTATATGATTTTGTAGGGATGAGCTTTCTTTGGCAATGTTATTTCAATAAGACATAATTGCTTGGTTGGTATGCCTGAAGTATTATTGTCTTTATGTCAAAAGATAGATTATTGCTTTGAATCACTCATGTCTTAATATTCATGCCATGATTAGACATATGATCAAGATTATGCTAGGTAGCATTCCACATCAAAAATTATCTTTTTTTATCATTTACCTACTCGAGGACGAGTAGGAATTAAGCTTGGGGATGCTGATACGTCTCCGTCGTACCTATAATTTTTGATTGTTCCATGCCAATATTATTCAACTTTCATATACTTTTTGGCAACTTTTTATATTATCTTTGGGACTAACATATTGATCCAGTGCCCAGTGCCAGTTCCTGTCTGTTGCATGTTTTTGGTTTCGCAGAATATCCATATCAAACGGAGTCCAAACGGGATAAAAACGGACGGAGCTTATTTTTGGAAAATATGGAAAATTCGGAAGGAAAATTAACGCGAATCAGTGCCCCAGGTGGTCACGAGGCAGGGGGGCGCCCCCCTTAGGGCGCACCCCTACCCTCGTGAGCCCACCGTAAGGCGGTTGACACTCTTCTTTTGCCGCAAGAAAGCTAATATTTGGAAAAAAAATCACGGTGAAGGTTTCAGGCCAATCGGAGTTACGGATATCTATATATATACGAAACGGTGAAATAGAGCCAGAACAGAACGGAGAACCAAAGAGAAACAGAGAGATAGATCCAATCTCGGAGGGGCTCTCGCCCCTCCCATGCCATGGAGGCCAAGGACCAGAGGGGAAACCCTTCTCCCATCTAGGGAGGAGGTCAAGGAAGAAGAGGAAGAAGGGGGCTCCTCTCCCCCTCTCCTCCGGTGGCGCCGGAACGCCGCCGTGGCCATCATCATCATCACTGCGATCTTCACCAACACCTCCGCCATCTTCACCAACATCTCCATCACCTTCCCCCCTCTATCTACAGCGTTCCACTCTCCCGCAACCCGTTGTACCCTCTACTTGAACATGGTGCTTTATGCTTCATATTATTATCTAATGATGTGTTGCCATCCTATGATGTCTGATTAGATTTTCGTTGTCCTATCGGTGGTTGATGAATTGCTATGATTGATTTAATTTGCTTGTGGTTATTTTGTTGTCCTTTGGTTCCCATCATATGAGCGCGCGTGGATCACACCATAGGGTTACTTGTATGTTGATAGGACTATGTATTGGAGGGCAAGAGTGACAGAAGCTTCAACCTAGCATAGAAATTGATGCATACGGGATTGAAGGGGGACCAATATATATTAATGCTATGGTTGGGTTTTACCTTAATGAACATTAGAAGTTGCGGATGCTTGCTAATAGTTCCAATCATAAGTGCATAGAATTCCAAGTAAGGGATGACATGCTAGCAGTGGCCTCTCCCACATAATACTTGCTATCGGTCTAGTAAAGTAGTCAATTGCTTAAGGGACAATTTCGCAACTCCTACCACCACTTTTCCACACTCGCTATATTTACTTTAGTTTCTTCTTTACCTTAACAGCCCCTAGTTTTATTTTCGTGCTCTTTACTATCTTGCAAACCTATCCAACAACACCTACAAAGTACTTCTAGTTTCATACTTGTTCTAGGTAAAGCAAACGTCAAGCGTGCGTAGAGTTGTATCGGTGGTCGACAGAACTTGAGGGAATATTTGTTCTACCTTTAGCTCCTCGTTGGGTTCGACACTCTTACTTATCGAAAACTGTTGCGATCCCCTATACTTGTGGGTTATCAGCCACATGCATATCCTAGCTAGGACACTCACGTGTAATCATGTCTTCTCAAAATAACATGGCCAAAGAAAGCTATCCCTACAAAATCATATAGTCTGGCTATGCTCTATCTTCATAACACAAAATATTTAAATCATGCACAACCCCGATGACAAGCCTAGCAATTGTTTCATACTTTTGATGTTCTCAAACTTTTTCAATCTTCACGCAATACATGAGCGTGAGCCATGGACATAACACTATAGGTGGAATAGAATGGTGGTTGTGGAGAAGACAAAAAGGAGAAGATAGTCTCACATCAACTAGGCGTATCAACGGGCTATGGAGATGCCCATCAATAGATATCAATGTGAGTGAGTAGGGATTGCCATGCAACAAATGCACTAGAACTATAAGTGTATGAAAGCTCAAAAAGAAACTAAGTGAGTGTGCGTCCAACTCGCTTGCTCACGAAGACTTAGGGCATTTTGAGGAAGCCCATCATTGGAATATACAAGCCAAGTTCTATAATGAAATATTCCCACTAGTATATGAAAGTGACAACATAGGAGACTCTCTATCATGAAGATCATGGTGCTACTTTGAAGCACAAGTGTGGTAAAAGGATAGTAGCATTGCCCCTTCTCTCTTTCTCTCATTTTTTGTTTTGTTTTTTGGGCCTTCTCTTTTTTATGGCCTCTTTTTTTTCTCTTTTTTTATTTTTCGTCCGGAGTCTCATCCCGACTTGTGGGGGAATCATAGTCTCCATCATACTTTCCTCACATGGGACAATGCTCTAATAATGATGACCATCACACTTTTATTTACTTACAACTCAAGCATTACTACTCGATACTTAGAACAAAATATGACTCTATGTGAATGCCTCCGGCGGTGTGCCGGGATGTGCAATGAATTAAGAGTGACATGTATGAAAGAATTATGAACGGTGGCTTTGCCACAAATACGATATCAACTATATGATCATGCAAAGCAACATGACAATGATGGAGTGTGTCATAATAAACAGAACGGTGGAAAGTTGCATGGCAATATATCTCGGAATGGCCATGGAAATGCCATACTAGGTAGGTATGGTGGCTGTTTTGAGGAAGTTAAATGGTGGGTTTATGGTACCGACGAAAGTTGCGTGGTACTAGAGAGGCTAGCAATGGTGGAAGGGTGAGAGTGCGTATAATCCACGGGCTCAACATTAGTCATAAAGAACTCACATACTTATTGCAAAAATCTATTAGTTATCGAAACAAAGTACTACATGCATGCTCCTAGGGGGATAGATTGGTAGGAAAAGAACATCGCTTGTCCCCGACCACCACTCTTAAGGAAGACAATCAAAAAATAAATCATGCCACGACTTCATCACATAACGGTTCACCATATGTGCATGCTACGGGAATCATAAACTTTAACACAAGTAGCTCTCAAATTCACAACTACTCAACTAGCATGACTCTAATATCACCATCTTCATATCTGAAAACAATCATCAAGTATCAAACTTCTCATAGTATTCAATGCACTCTGTATGAAAGTTTTTATTATACCCATCTTGAATGCCCATCATAGTAGGACTAATTTTATAACCCAAGCAAATTACCATGCTATTCTGAAGACTCTCAAAATAATATCAGTGAAGCATGAGAGTTCATCTATTTCTTCAAAATAAAAGCACCGACGTGCTCTAAGAAGATATAAGTGAAGCACTAGAGCAAATGACAAACTATTCCAAAAGATATAAGTGAAGATCAATGAGTAGTGGAATAATTATGTAACTATATCAAGACTCTCTAACATTTAAGAATTTTAGATCCTCGTAATTTATTCGAACAACAAGCAAAACAAAAGAAAATAAAATGACTCTCCAAGCAAAACACATATCATGTGGTGAATAAAAATATAGCTCCAAGTAAGGTTACCGATAGACGAAGACGAAAGAGGGGATGCGTTCTGGGGCATCCCCAAGCTTAGGCTCTTGGTTGTCCTTGAATATTACCTTGGGGTGCCTTGGGCATCCCCAAGCTTAGGCTCTTGCCACTCCTTATTCCATAGTCCATCGAATCTTTACCCAAAACTTGAAAACTTCACAACACAAAACTCAACAGAAAACTCGTAAGCTCCGTTAGTATAAGAGAGCAAATCACCACTTAGGTACTATCAAGACAAGATTCATAATTTTTCCCACATGATGCCTACTGTACCATATAATTTCTACAATTTATATCAATAAATATAAGCCATAGAAACTAGAAAACAAGCAAAATACACATCGAAAACAGAATCTGCCAAAAAGAGAACAGTCTGTAGTAATCCGTAAGTCTTGAATACTTCTATAACTCCAAAAATCCTAAGAAATTAGGAAGTCCTAGGCAATTTTTATATTGATCTACTGCAGTTGGAATTGGTATTTTATCATCTCTGGTAAAAAATGAAAATTATTTTCGTGAGCACATACTTACTGTTTTTATCAGCAAGATCAAACAATAATCACCCAAGAAGATCCTAAAGGCTTTACTTAGCACAAACACTAATTAAAACATAAAAAACACAATCATAACAGAGGCGAGATGAATTATTTATTACTAAATAGGAACAAAAGGCAAAGAACAAAAATAAAATTGGGTTGCCTCCCAACAAGCGCTATCGTTTAACGCCCCTAGCTAGGCATGATGATTTCAATGATGCTCTTATAAAAGATAAGAATTGAAACATAAAGAGAGCATCATGAAGAATATGACTAGCACATTTAAGTCTAACCCACTTCCTATGCATAGGATTTTGTGAGCAAACAATTTATGGTAACAATAATAAACTAGCATAGGAAGGCAAAACAAGCACAACTTCAAGATTTTAAGCGCATAGAGAGGAAACTTGATATTACAGCACCCTCAAGCTTGGTATAAACATTAATTGCAGCAAATAAATTCTCGAACATGTCATTCTCATCAAACATAGCATCCGTAAGCTTGGGCCTTTTCATATCTTAAGCATAATCACTCTCATCATTAATATTATGGATAGCACCAATATTATAGCAACTATTATCATCACAATGAGTAATAGGAGCAACATCATTTGGGAGGGATACCTTTTTACCTTCGCTTCTATGTCTTTTCTTTTTCTTCTTCGCATCATGTGTGGGTTTAACCCTCTTTTTGGAGCTCCTTATTAATGAGATTGGTTGGATAGAAGGCCCCTCCTCGTTACCTCATTCATCATAAGAAAAAAAGGAGTATTTTGGGAAATCTCTTCCCTTTCATTAGTATTCTCTTCATATTATGTTTGTTTTCTTGACTTTATGTAATTAGAAATGTAAGGATTTTCAATGCAATTCACCACACAATACATATAAATTTCCTCTAGATCAAAATCAAGAACTTTATCGAGGACAAATCCTGGAAGATCCTTAGTTATACGCTTCATTTCTTCATAACCCACAAGCAAACTAAGTTCATTATGACGTGCAAGGGAAATCAAGTTATCACAATTTTTGGACACGATTTGATCATGAAAAAATTTGCATTGGATATTTAAATGACCACGTTCATTGCAAAGTTCATAAGGATGGCTAAGAAAATTGAAATTTTCAGCACAAACATCTAGCCTTTCTTGCAACCATTTAGTTTCTAAATACTTATGCCTCTTGCAAAATATATCTTCCCTATTTGGTGTGTACTTGCAAACTCTATGCACTCCACAAAAATTGACATGCTTATAAGAGACATTTTCATCATGACTAGTGCAATCATCATTAGTACTATGGATATTCAAAGAGTTCATACTAACAATATTGCAATCATGCTCATCATTCAAAGATTTAGTGCCAAACATTTTAATGCATTCTTCTTCTAGCATTTTGGCACAATTATCGGAATCCTTATTTTCTCCCTCAATTCCATTTTTTGTAGTTTTTTTATAGACTAAAGTATTGATAAAACAAGAAACTAAAAGATTCGATTGCAAGATCTAAAGATATACCTTCAAGCGCTAACCTCCCCGGCAACAACGCTAGAAAAGAGCTTGATGTCTACTACACAACCTTCTTCTTGTAGACGTTGTTGGGCCTCCATGTGCAGAGGTTTGTAGGACAGTAGCAAATTTCCCTCAAGTGGATGCCCTAAGGTTTATCAATCCGTCGGAGGGGTAGGATGAAGATGGTCTCTCTCAAACAACCTTGCAACCAGATAACAAAGAGTCTCTTCAAATAAGTTTTGGATGTACTAGAATTAAAAAATCAAGATTCTCAATGTTTGAAATTTGTTGCACGAGGAGTAAACATGCACCCAGTGATACACATGTGTGTTTGCAATCCATTTAGGTGCACTGTCACGTGTGCATGTAACTCAAATTTGATTTTTGCACATTATACCCGTAGAAAATCAATCAATCAATGTACTAAAACGTCTTAATGATCTCTGTGATTTTTTTGAAATTAAAACATCCCTCCTTTGGTAACATGTATGTTCACCGCGGGATAATTAATTTAACATGCATCGTAGTTGCGGTAGATTCGCGGTGTGTGTGTGGGTGTGTGCGTCTGGGGGTGGCGGGTGGCTTGCAGTACACTATGAGTTGTGAGCCACCGTGTGGGTTGTCCGTTTTGTTAGGCAAGTGTGACGCTCGGATAATCAAGGTACAGTAACCACACACTAATGGTGCCAGGACATCATATTTCAAAATTTGCTAAACCTCAATTGCTTAAAACCAAGTTTAAATTCAAATTCAAATAACAGGTCAGATTATAATTTATTAAAACAGTAGATTAAAAATGTTCCAACAGTTGTAAATAATCACTAACTAATTAAAAATCGTCAACCAAGAATATGGGGAATGTTTATATGCCTCTATGATAATTAAGCAGGAGCAAACAACATTTAAATTAACCTTTTAAGATAAAAAATATTTATCCTTTTCAAAATGATTTGAAACTGTATGCAGCTCTATTATATGAACCAATATTTATGTACCAAATTTTGTATTCAACAAAATTCATTTGATAGCTGGAACTAAATACAAAGTAGAAAAAGGAAAATAAAAAAATAAAAAAGGAATAACCCCTTCCCCGCTGGGCCCCAGCCCAGCTAATCAGTTGGCCGGCACAGCCGGCCACCCTGCTCGCCTGGCCTACTAAGGCCCCGCTGCCACCACTATGACCTAGCCCACGCCCCCACGATCCCCACTCCACCCATCTCTCCCCTCGCTCCCCTCCTGGCGCCGCCACCCTCGCACTAAGGCACAACGTGCGCCGTACAGGAGGCGCTTGCCCCTCGCGCTACCCGACGACCGCTGCTGCCAGGAGCCCCCCTCGTCGGAACCATCTCGCCGCCCTCCCCGCCGGACTCCCTCTGCCTCCTCTCGATCTGGATCGAGGGGATCCGCCCCGCCTCTACCTCACCGACCACCGCCGCCCCGACCGTGAACGTGCACCGTACAGGAGGCGCTTGCCCCTCGCGCTACCCGACAACC
>NC_041390.1:464565590-464573470 GCF_002162155.2 Triticum dicoccoides
CCGACCGTTCCGGCGCCGCCTCCTCGTCCCCTCGCCCAATGGCCTACAGCAGGCCTCGCCGCCCCGAACCCCAGCATCGCTCGTGAGTCGCGCCCCTCTCTTCTTCCCTCTCCTTGCGGTCACCGCGCCGACCCGCCTCGCTCGCGTCGCCGCGCACCGCCGGCCCCACCCATGTTTCGTTGTTACTGCTGCCCGTGCCGAGACCTGCGCCGGCCACACCCCCTGCATCCATGGCATGCCTTGTCGATGCACGCCTGCGCGCCGGCCATGGCCTTGATCGCCCGCCGTGGCCAGCTCCAACTGCTACCGCGCACTGGCCTCGCCCACCCCGGCCCCTCATGCTCCTCGCGCCGCCCCGCCTCCACCGCTTACAGCCGCTCACGCGCCCACGGCCCTGCTCCCTGCCGGCTCCTGCCCGGCTGCAGCTCGCCGCTCCCATGCACGCACACCGGCGCGCGAAACCACGCCCTACGTCGCCCCTAGGGCCGCCACTGCCGGGGCCGCGCCCTACTTCCCCGGCGAGCTGGCCGCCGGCACCCAGTGCCCGTCCCTCCCGTGTCGTTCCAGGCGCCCGTTACCCCGCACCCGCGCGCCCGCTCCAGTGGCCTCTGTGCCACTGGGCAAGGGGCCCCACGCCCCTGAGAATGTTAAAAAAAGGGGAATTAAAAATAAATAATAATTAATTAATTAAAGAGTTAATTAACTAATTAATTAACTTAATTAATCCTGTTTAATTAACCTAATCACTTAATTACATTAACTAATCCTGTTTAGTTAACCTAAGTCAATGACAACTAGGACCCATGCGTCAGTTTGACCAAGTCAACTGACTCTTGACTGCGGACATCACCCTGATGTCATGCTAATATCATAATGGCATTTTCTAATTAAATTAATTCTGGTAATTCTAAAAATGATTTAAATCTTCTAAAAATAATATAAAATAAACCGTAACTCGGATGAAAATGCTTTGTACATTAAAGTTGCTCAGAACGACGAGACGAATCTGGATATGCAGCCCGTTCATCCGCCACGCATCCCTAGCATAGCGAATACACAACTTTTCCCCTCCGATTCATCTGTCCGAAAACGCGAAACACCGGGGATATTTTCCCGGTTGTTTTTCCCCTTCACCGGTAACACCACCTACTACGTTAGGGCGCACCTAGCACCGTTAATTGTCATGTCATGCATCGATATGCATCTGTTTGCATTGTATTCATTGTTTCTCCCCCATCTTCTCTCTGGTAGACTACGAGACTGACGCCGCTGTTGGTGCCCCGACCGACTACGTTGTTGACGACCCCTACTTGGGAGAGCAACCAGGCAAGCCCCCCCTTTGATCACCAGATATCGCCTACTCTTCTCTATACTGCTTGCATTAGAGTAGTGTAGCATGTTACTGCTTTCTGTTAACCCTATTCTGATGCATAGCCTTTCCTTGCTACTACTATTATTACCTTTACCTGCTATCCTAATGCTTAGTATAGGATGCTAGTGTTTCATCAGTGGCCCTACACTCTTGTCCGTCTGCCATGCTATACTACTGGGCCGTGATCACTTCGGGAGGTGATCACGGGCATATGCTATATACTTTATACTGTTACATTACTTATGATACTGTTCGGAGTTGGGGGCTAAAGGGGCAGGTGGCTCCATCCCGGTAGAGGTGGGCCTGGGTTCCTGACGGCCCCCGACTGTTACTTTGTGGCGGAGCGATAAGGCAGGTTGAGACCACCTAGGAGAGAGGCGGGCCTGGCCCTGGTTGCAGTTCGCGGTTATTTCAAGATAACAAGTTTAACGAGATCTTGGTATTTGATCTGAGTCTGGCCACTGGCCTATACGCAATAACCATCTACGCGGGGACAGTTAATTATGGGCACTCGACGTCATGGTATCAGCCGAAGCCTTCGTGGCATCAGCGACTGAGCGGCGCGCGCCGGATTGGACCGTAAGCCTGCTCTTGTAGTAAGGGGGCTAGTTCTGCTTCCGGCCGCCCTCGCAACGTGCAGGTGTGCAATGGGCGATGAGCCCAGACCCCTGCGCCATAGGATTTAGACCGGCGTGCTGAACTCTCTGTTGTGCCTAGGTAGGGCTGCGACGTGTTGATCTTCCGAGGTCGGGCATGACCCAGAAAAGTGTGTCCGGCCAAATGGGATCGAGCGTGTTCGGTTATGTGGTGCACCTCTGCAGGGAAGTTAAACTATTCGAATAGCCATGATCTTCCGTAACAGGACGACTTGGAGTTGTACCTTGACCTTATGACAACTAGAACCGGATACTTAATAAAACACACCCTTCCAAGTGCCAGATATAACCCGGTGGTCGCTCTCTAACAGGGCGACGAGGATAGGATCATCGGTTAGGATTATGCTAGGCGATGCTACTTGGTTAACTACCATCTACTCTCTTCTTCTGCTGCAAGATGGAGGATACCAGAAGCGTAGTCTTCGATAGGACTAGCTATCCCTCTCTTATTCTAGCTTTCTGCAGTTTAGTCCACATATGATACCCCTTTTCCATTTGATACCAATGCATACATATGTAGTGTAGCTCCTTGCTTGTGAGTACTTTGGATGAGTACTCACGGTTGCTTTGCTCCCCCCCTTTTCCCCTTTCTATACCCGATTGCTGCGACCAGACGACAGAGTCCAGGAGCCAGACGCCACTGTCGATGTTGACTACTACTACTCGGGAGGTGCCTACTACTACGTGCAGCCCGCTGACGACGACCAGGAGTAGTTTAGGAGGATCCCAGGCAGGAGGCATGTGCCTCTTTCGATCTGTATCCCAGATTGTGCTAGCCTTCTTAAGACAAACTTGTTTACTTATGTCTGTACTCAGATATTGTTGCCTCCGCTGACTCGTCTATGATCGAGCTCTTGTATTCGAGCCCTAGAGGCCCCTGGCTTGTAATATGATGCTTGTATGACTTATTTTATTTGTAGAGTTGTGTTGTGATATCTTCCCGTGAGCCCCTGATCTTGATCGTACACGTTTGCGTGTATGATTAGTGTACGATTGAATCGGGGGCGTCACAAGTTGGTATCAGAGCCGACTGCCTGTAGGAATCCCCCTTCCACACTCCTTGGCCGAAGTCGAGTCTAGACATTGCAAAACTTTTTACTAACATGGCTGTGTGTCTTACGGGCACACGTCGCCATTGGGTGGTAGTAGGATCTTTTATTCCTCAACCTATACTCTGGGACTCTGACATCTCTTCTATTCGGGTTAAACGATTTTACTAACTCTGACTCTAGGTTCTCGATAATACTTTCTCCCGGGGAGCCCCTTATTACAGATGATCATCTGCTGCACCAGAAGAATCCGAAGGTACTCTCTGATGTTCTCTTGAGACTTTATGGCGTTGCTTTTGCAATTCCCTTCCATTGATAAACCCCTGCAGATAACCACGTATACTCGCCTTTCATATGATGCTTCCCAGCTGATCTTGTTATTACGAGATACCTCGAAATTCTCTCTGTTGTTCCGAGAATCCTTTGAGCTTACTGCCTTGCTGTTCTCTGTCACCTGAATACCCCTACAGATAATTCTTGCACTTATCGAGTATCCGCTCATTCCGAGTTGTTCATGTGTTTCGCCAAAGACTTCAAAATATCATTCGATCTTCCGAAAATCCCGAGCAGCCTATTGCTCTTGAAATTCTCGCTTGCTTGAATTATGGTTAATCCCATAAGTTTCTTAATCTTATTGGCCTCCCTTGTCTTTATCATTTTAAGTCCGTTGATTCAATATGTTGAGGATGCCCGCATTCCTCAGTCGAATCCTAGGATTCATCCTTCCAGCTCAGACGTCATTTGGATATGAGTTGGTTCTTGACCAATCAATGCCTTGATCGTTTGTGCTTCTAAGTCTATTGAACTTATTCATTTTCGATCAGAACGATTTGCTTCTGATCCCTTGATTTGGAAATCATAAAATTTCCTTACATTGAGCTTTGAGTTAGTTAGTTGTTTCTATCAGCTAATCCCCTTGCATTCTTTCTTCTTCTGGTAGAGTACCGATACTCACATCAGCTCCGCTGTGGATCGTCAGATCCATTGTTGGATTTCATCCGACATCGTATTCAATAACCTTGTGAGCCTTTCCACCGTTATATAATACCTTTGGTAAATTGTATCCTCTGCCTTGTCAACCATGCTCTACTTTCGAGCTTATGTTATTTACTCCTGAAGTTTGCGATATATGTTCCTAAGATACCCGATGGTTTGAACTAATGCCTTCCCTAATCTGTGCAAACCTGGAAGATTTCACGGGTCATACTTATCTGGTATTGTACCAGGTAAAACTTTCAACAACTAATGTCATTTTCAAAATACGAGAGGTGAATGAAAGGTTATGCATTGAAGAAGTGGGAGTCAACCATGACCTTTGTGTTCATGCCCATGGACACGATGTAGATCTTATTATTAAAGCTTCTCTTAAATTAATTTTTTCCCTTGGTATAAGTTCTTATATCTGGGATCCGGCCTTTTGCAATCGTGGTTTCGACCATATGTTCTTCGTTGACCCCATTTCACAGGCAAGTTTAAGCACTTGTCTTCTGTGGATCAATACACCAGTCCAACCTTTACTTTGATCTTCTGTCGAGTATTACACCATGGTACCTCGATAATATCAAGTACTACATTCTCACTGATTCCAAATTTTTCACGGGCTCTGAGTTATTAAACACTCAAAAACCGATAACTGAACCGAGTCCGCACTACGGTTCAACAACTTTTGGTAATCTTCTTTACTTACGAGTTTGTACCCGATCACATCCTTCCTACCCTATTTGGCTATCTCATTACTGTGATGATTTTAACTGTGCTACCTGGTCCTTATTCCCGGAGCACAAATTTCGACGATGAGCTAAGCTTACGTCGATCTTCCTCATCATACCACTTTGCCTTAAACAACAAGCTTGGTTTTGAGTTTGTGACATACCCTTGGGTTCAATAACCTTTCGCTTCATCATTCCTGTGGCTTGATGTCATCGCCGACCGATTACATCTTCATGAAATCTCTCAACAATTGTGTCGTGATCATCATCGACATTCTGAGCTCTTCCAGGATGTCAATTGAGTTCATTATGAGAAATACCATCCTTGCTCTCGATGATCTGTGTTATCATCGACCACTTTATTGACTGCCCTCCAACAAAAGCTTATTCGTGTTTTGTGTTATACTTTGAGATCCTTGCTATCCAGCAATTATTCTTCTTTACCTTGGAATATTACCATCTTTTATGTCAAGTATGTTGTGAGAATTTCACCACCTCTTATGAATTATTGATTCAAGTGATGCTTCTCACCATCACCATTCTTTTCATGGCCCCCGTGTTCCAACCGGAGTACCGACAAATGGATTGTGATGTGAAAAATTCAAAACTTCTAGCAACCCTATTGCTTGTAAGTTAATGAACGATAGATACATTCTTTGTGTATTGGATATCAAATCACCCTTTTATCATTGATCTTGCTAACTAAGCCCATACTTCGGGTGCACCGCTCAACCAATGTTTAAATTGTGTATGTTTTCCTCGAGCATACATCATTATCTCATTTGATCTGACAAATGTTATCTCCTTGCTCCCATAATTGAGGGCACCCATCTTTTGGAATTCTCAATGAATTGTCACCGAGTCCATCAACCACCTCTTCATCCTCTCCTTGGTTTAATGATGAACTCTTGTTTCAGAACTTGCTTCCATAGTTCATTGCCCGAGAATCATATAATGTCATCTCGTCAATTGCGTTGCACCTTTTCTTTCTCAGGCATCCTGAGTCTGAGGTATCTTGACACCAATCATATTTGAATCTCGGTCAGATATGATGGTTGGAACGTTTTTCAAGAGTTATAACTTTGGACTTTATATGACCCTGTAAGGTGTTGTCATGCCTAGCACACCTGGCCGGAGGCCCTATTGTTATGGATTCCTTTTCAGCAAGGTTATCCATTCTTCCATGAGGAAATTCTAAAACTTATTCTACAAGTTATTCCTGATGGATCCTTTGTGTTTCCAAAGTCCGGCCTTGCTTGAAGACCATGTCAATGCTATTACAGAGCATGTCTGTGGTACTCCGATTTTCAATAAGAGCATTGAAAGCGCAATGCTAAGTTTTCTGTATCCATTATCCAAACACCGTTGTATAGGTAATGCCATGAAAATTCATCTCCCATTACCTAAAGGGTTTTCTACTTTATATCATGTCATGGATATCATGCTCTCCTTGTCCTTGGGAAGGATATACCCCTGAATTATGTGTTTAAACACATTTTCCTTTCCATCATTCAGTTTAATCTGATGATCACATTTTCCTTTCCATTGTTTGGTTTAACCTTTCTTGTGATCTATATGATCTAAGCAGTATTATTCTCCTGCTTATGTAAACATCTCGGTGTACAATTATGTCAGCAAGACCCTGTTACTATTGTTGATGACATTCCGGTAACCACCGATGGACGAGAACCTTGCCTATTGGCCCGCCTCATTCAACGAGCGGGAAAATGGTTCTCTTCGTCCCTCGCCCTTGGTACCAATGGTTGTTGCCGACATAATCGATAGTCTATCCTCTGACATGCCTTACTTACATGATCATGCAAGACGTCATCCCCCTTCCTACTTTTAACCCACATGGCGGACCCATAACCCATAGGTCCCAGGATCAGAACCTGACTCTCCTGTACCCCTTGTTGTCAAAGATATTCATTGAGCTTGACTTCGTATGTAAATCACGGGCCACCTGCATAGTGATCTATTCTGGTATCAGACGCAATGCTTATTCCCATTGCTCTAAACCCCTTTCACACTTCGTTTCAGGCAACGAACGATTTCCTGTGCGCTTGAAACTTCTATTTTGCACCTTCTTACTTTGCCCTCGATAATCTCTTAAGATTCAATTCGAGAATTACTTTCCGCCACCTTCCCCGATGTTATCGACCAGATAGTCAACCTTACAGAGCTTCGTTCTCCTGGAATACCCACCATTTATTCTTTCGTAAGTATGGCGGAGTTCCCGAAGGATTGATGACGACTTCATCAGGATGACCTAAATCAGAAAAATGAAGGCATCAACGTCTTCGGGAAGAGCAACCAAGACCGACGACACTCGTTAGAATTCATAACCGATACTTTCCCCTCAACTCTACCTCTTAAATCTCGGGACAAGATTTCTTGTAGTGGAGGAGAAATGTGACGCCCGGATAATCAAGCTACAGTAACCACACACTAATCGTGCCAGGACATAATATTTAAAAATTTGCTAAACCTCACTTGCTTAAAACCAAGTTTAAATTCAAATTCAAATAATAGGTCAGATTATAATTTATTAAAACAGTAGATTAAAAATGTTCCAACAGTTGTAAATAATCACTAACTAATTAAAAATCGTCAACCAACAATATGGGGAATGTTTATATGCCTCTATGATAATTAAGCAGGAGCAAACAACATTTAAATTAACCTTTTAAGATAAACAAATATTTATCCTTTTCAAAATGATTTGAAATTTTGTATGCACCTCCATTATATGAACCAATATTTATGTGCCAAATTTTGTATTCAACAAAATTCATTTGATATCTAGAACTAAATACAAAGCAGAAAAAGGAAAATAAAAAAAGGAATAACCCCCTCCCTGCTGGGCCCCAGCCCAGCTAATCAGTTGGTCGGCCCAGCCGGCCACCCCGCTCGCCTGGCCTACTAAGGCCCCACTGCCACCACTATGACCTAGCCCACGCCCCCACGATCCCCACTCCACCCATCTCTCCCCTCGCTCCCCTCCTGGCGCCGCCACCCTCCCACTAAGGCACGACGTGAGCCGTACAGGAGGCGCTTGCCCCTCGCGCTACCCGACGAACGCTGCTGCCAGGAG
>NC_041390.1:464573818-464589083 GCF_002162155.2 Triticum dicoccoides
GCCGCCCTCCCCGCCGGACTCCCTCTGCCTCCTCTCGATCTGGATCGAGGGGATCCGCCCCGCCTCTACCTCGCCGACCACCGCCGCCCCGACCGCACCGGCGCCGCCTCCTCGTCCCCTCC
The DNA here is from genome assembly GCF_002162155.2 of Triticum dicoccoides. Lineage (NCBI taxonomy): Eukaryota > Viridiplantae > Streptophyta > Magnoliopsida > Poales > Poaceae > Triticum > Triticum dicoccoides. Next base: position 464,573,941 of record NC_041390.1, read on the forward strand.
CCCAATGGCCTACAGCAGGCCTCGCCGCCCCGAACCCAAGCATCGCTCGTGAGTCGCGCCCCTCTTTTCTTCCCTCTCCTTGCGGTCACCGCGCCGACCCGCCTCGCTCGCATCGTCGCGTACCGCCGGCCCCGCCCGTGATTTGTTGCTGCTGCTGCCTGTGCCGCGACCTGCGCCGGCCACACCCTCCTGCATCCATGGCACGCTTCGTCGATGCGCGCCTGCGCGCCGGCCATGACCTTGGTCGCCCGCCGTGGCCAGCTCCTACTGCTACCGCGCGATGGCCTCGCCCACCCCAGCCCCTCATGCTCCTCGCGCCGCCCCGCCTCCACCGCTTGCAGCCGCTCACGCGCCCCCGGCCCTGCTCCCTGCCGGCTCCTGCCCGCGTGCAGCTCGCCGCTCCCATGCACGCACGCCGGCGCACGAAACCGCGCCCTACGTCGCCCCCAGGGCCACTGCCGAGGCCGCGCCCTACTTCCCCGGCGAGCTGGCCGCCGGCACCCAGCGCCCGTCCCTCCCGCGTTGACCTCGGCGGGTGCTCAGCGCCCGTTCCAGGCGCCCGTTATCCCGCACCCGCGCGCGCGCTCCAGTGACCTCTGTGCCACTGGGCAAGGGGCCCCACGCCCCTGAGAACGTTAAAAAAGGGGAATTAAAAATAATTAATTAATTTAAGAGTTACTTAACTAATTAATTAACTTAATTAATCATGTTTAACTAACCTAATCACTTAATTAAATTAACTAATCATGTTTAGTTAACCTAAGTCAATGACAACTGGGACCCACGCGTCAGTTTGACCAAGTCAACTGACTGTTGACTGCTGACATCATAATGGCATTTTCTAATTAAATTAATTCTGGTAATTCTAAAAATGATTTAAATCTTCTAAAAATAATATAAAATAAACCGTAACTCGGATGAAAATACTTTGTACATGAAAGTTGCTCAGAATGACAAGACGAATCTGGATATGCAGCCCGTTCGTCTGCCACGCATCCCTAGCATAGCGAATATGCAACTTTTCCCCTCCGATTCATCTGTCCGAAAATGGGAAACACCGGGGATATTTTCCCGGTTGTTTTTCCCATTCACCGATAACACCACCTACTGCGTTAGGGCGCACCTAGCACCGTTAATTGTCATGTCATGCATCGGTATGCATCTGTTTGCATTGTATTCATTGTTTCTCCCCCCTCTTCTCTCTGGTAGACTATGAGACTGACACCGCTGTTGGTGCCCCGACCGACTACGTTGTTGACGACCCCTACTTGCGAGAGCAACCAGGCAAGCCCCCCCTTTGATCACCAGATATCACCTACTCTTCTCTATACTGCTTGCATTAGAGTAGTGTAGCATGTTACTACTTTCCGTTAACCCTATTCTGATGCATAGCCTTTCCTTGCTACTACTATTGTTACCTTTACCTGCTATCCTAATGCTTAGTATAGGATGCTAGTGTTTCATCAGTGGCCCTACACTCTTGTCCGTCTGCCATGCTATACTACTGGGCCGTGATCACTTCGGGAGGTGATCACGGGCATATGCTATATGCTTTATACTGTTACATTACTTATGATACTGTTCGGAGTTGGGGGCTGAAGGGGCAGGTGGCTCCATCCCGGTAGAGGTGGGCCTGGGTTCCCGACGGCCCCCGACTGTTACTTTGTGGCGGAGCGACAGGGCAGGTTGAGACCACCTAGGAGAGAGGTGGGCCTGGCCCTTGTCGTGGAATTGTCATGACAGATGTCCTAGTGTGAGGACTTAGTCGTGAGGCCAACGCATCTATGTGGTAGCTTGAGAGGGGTTGAGCGGAATCGAGAGACGCAACACAAGACAGGAATTTAGACAGCTTCGGGCCCCGGGAAACATCATCCGGTAACAACCCTACATGCTGTTTGAGGCTAGGTCTCATTATCATCATGAGGGAGTCGCCGTAAACCGGCTCTCCTCTTTGTGTCTAGCCCTAAGATTGTTTCTTCTTGCTTGTAGCTTGTCCCCCTTTGAGGAGCCCTACCCCTCCTTACATATGTTGAAGGGGCGGGTTACATGTGGAGTCCAACTCAGACTTTAACTTAAACTATTTTGACTTCCCTTCCTGGGCTTCTTAACGTCCGCTGGTTTAACATTGTCTGCCGGTTTAACACCAGCCGGTTTACCGTCTGTCTTAGCCATCTGTCTTGACTCTCTGTCTTAACTCTCTGCCGGTTTACCATCCGCCGGTTTATCAAGTCCCAGCCGGTTTACAACTCCAGCCGGGTCATACCGCGGGGTATATCCCCGACATTAGCCCCCAGTTTAATTTGGATTTATCCATGTTAAACTAATCCTGAGCATCTTTAAATCCTTGTCATTTCCTTGTAGAAAATCTGAGTCAATAGACCAGCTTCATAATCAACTTGCTGACATTGGTTTGTCATAGATAAATATTGTGAAGAATAACTCCTTTGACTTCAGCTCCCAATGCTTAACAAAAATATTGGCCTTTGAAATACTCATCTGATTTGCAGCCGGTTTAAGAATGTAGAACTCGCTGGTTTGAGAATGTAAAACTGTGCCGGTTTAAGACTTGAACTTGTCGGTTTATCATTACCGGTTTATAAATATTGATGGCACCAGGTCATAATTGTAGTTAACATCAAGCTTGAAAATATACCTCTTATATGCCTATCACTTGTAGCCCCCAAGTCTTAAGAAGGTAACATAACAACAGCTTAAGACTTGCTTCAATATGAATGTCACAATCTTGAAGAAATCCAGGTTGTTCATTTCAATCACCAGTCAGAACTGAGTATTCCACATATGTAGCCCCCAAGTGCCGGGTTGTCATGCTTGGAGCAACCTGGGACTTGAAATTGCTAATGTCCAAGGGCCGGGTTATTATGCAATAATGAGTAGAGACTTTGTAAATATGATCATGTAAACTTGAGTAGCGATATGTAGCTCCCAAGGGCCGTCTCAATAAGATAATATTGAGCTGGGACTTGATATATTTTTCAATGAAAATAATATCATATGATGTAACCCCCATCATGGGGCTTGAACCCCCGTCCACAAGGTTAAGAGCCTTGTGCTTTACCAACTGAGCAGTGGATCCTTCAATAATAGATGAAAATCTGTGTACCTTGAATTGTTGACAGGAGCAATTGGTAGCCCCCAAGGGCCGGCTCATTATGATGTGATGAGTCGGGTCTTCAATGAGGTGAGCAAAAAATGACTTTGCATTAGCCCCCAAGTGTCATGGTGCATGCTTGCAGCGACATGAGACTTGTGTATTTGATGTGATTTCAACTGAAATAATGTAGCCCCCAAGTGCCGGGTCGTAAGCCTGCAGCAACTCGGGACTATTCCTTCAATTGTAGAATAAATCATATCTATTGATAACATGATAGCCATTGCGCAAAAGCGACTTTGGAAACCTTAATCATAATACTGTTCATAATTAAAATCCAGCCATGTTGGCTATTTGAATAATATACCCAATGATTTATAAGCGCATAATTCCAATGGCGCAATCCAAATATATACTAGCGACTTATAGTCCAAAGCCAAGCCGGGTCAATAAACACCGGATTATAAGTGATTATGTACTGACAACGTGTAGTTGAAAGTCGAGCCGGGTTAAAGAACACCGGGTTAATTTGATGACTGATAGTCATGCCGGGTCGAGAGACGCCGGTTCAACATAAAATTTATCAAAAGAGAAAAATCTTGACAAAGGCAAATAAAACCGTGTAGTCGAGGCTTTTCAAGGGCTGCCAGGCCCAAATTCGAGGCTTTTCATGGGCTACCAGGCCGCTGAGTTAAACCATTTTGTAAAGCCTTTTAAGATGGGCCTCCAACTAACCAATCATCGTTTTAACTTTGACAAGTTCAGGGTTTGTATAAGATTGACTTGTCAAACGTTCGCTGGGTCATGCCAGGATTACCTAGATAGGAGTGGCTTACTTGATGAAGGCAGGTTAACCCGGGGTTTTAGGTGAATATACCAGGCTTCCAAGCCGTGGCTTGATAGCCAATTACAAGGGTCCTTTCAAACTCTTTATTACTTTGCACAAAGAGCCCCCAAGTAACTTTGTGAGCTGTGCTCAATGGGTGTCTATGTTTGAGTTGGTGCTTTTTGCAACACTCTCTTTGACCCCTAACTGATTTCCCCGGTGGCCTTACGCTGATCAAGAGGTGTAGCTATGGTTCGAATACGACCAAGCCCCCAAGTGATCAATAATATGATAAGCCAATAAGGCAGGATACCCATGTTTGAACCGCGCATCATGGCAATAGATCCTCTTTGGCAACCTTTAACTTTTTGTAAGAGATAAATTCTTCTTGAACTGGTATTTTGAACCAGCTATCGAAAGCTTCAAAGCTTTGTGGGAGATAACTTTCCCTTAAACCGGATATTAAACCGGAATCCTTCTTTTTAAGTCAGAATTTGTCGGCTTTTAAATTTACACCAATATGGCGGTTTAAGGTCCTACATGAAATATCTTTGCAAGCCGGAGTAATTGCTCTTTTAAAGAAAGCAATATATAATATAAAAAATATATTGGATAGATTTCACCTGCTATGTTAAGCCGAAATTTATCCGTCATGGAACTTAATAATTACTTCAGCAAAGCTGAGATCAATCTCGGGTGAGTCAGAGTAGTTTGGGTCGCAGGGGTGGCGTCTTGCGCACGTCCATTGAGCAGCTTTGTATGAACGGGTGTGATCCTGATATGCCGATATGGATTGGTCTGCAAGGGCAACAACTTGGGTGCTTCTATTGAGTGGCACAGCAAGGACAAATTTCCATGATATATCGTCATTTGGAAATAAATAATTGCCCTGCACATAAAAAAGATACAGACCGAAGTGATTGTTTCTTTGACAAAAACAATATTGTGCTAATAAAATAGATGGATATCACCTGATTTTTTTTCCGACGGATTATGTGTCTGTAGATAATTTTTCAGTAGTGTTACTGAATTCCCTTTGATTCACATATTTATCCAAAGCACATTTGTGCTGATGCTGCCGATCTTCTTTATTATTTGATCTCCATGTGGGTCGTAGCAGTACTGACTGATTTTGCTTTCCGGTTTTAAGCACCCCTTTTGCGTTGCACCAACGAAACGGGCAGCGATTTGTGGCCGCAGGAGTAAAACGACGACATGAGACCAAGGCGGGGCGAGTCACGGTGATTATCCGCACCAGCGGGGCGTCTTGGAGACTCGAAGTATAGCAGTGGCCGAGATGGGAAACTTAGCCCGGTGGTTTAATCACAAGGCTGGGCCGGCTTAGCTCCGCTACGGCGAGTCAACGGAGGCAGAGACAGGCTCAGCGGTGGCTCATGGCGGTTCACAAACCGGGCCGAGACCACGGCGGCTCTCGGCGGTGAAGTGCCCGAAGGTGAGGAGCCCTGAAGCGCGGGCAGCAACTCATCCGCGTCGGAAGCGGAGCAGCGATTTAGCAGATGACCCGTAAGCGGGGCGACGGTGGAGACGAACCGACGTAATAGCTCGTGGCCACGGCGGGTCAGATGGCCGGTTTACGGCGCAGATGTGGACTGCTCGCCGACGGCGGAGGTGGCGACTTGACGATGGTGGCTCGAAGACGCTGGGCGGACCACTGAGGCGGTCCAGCGAGGAGAAGCAGAAAGCAAGCGGTGGCTCGCGGCCGCTAATGTTGGGGCAGCTCAATGCGTGATAGCAGAGACGACAGGACCGACTCGACGCTTGACGATGGAGGCGGCTTGTCGGCGGCGCAAGGCACAGTGCGTACAAACCGGCCCTGCTCGGAGACAAGGAGCCCCGCTAGGTGACGGTGAAGTGGTGCCAGCAGACACACGCACCCGGCGAGTCAAACCGGAGTCGGCTTGAGGCGCGGGGTCAACAAGGCGGGGCCTGCGGCTGCGTCGACGAAGGCGGCCGGTGACGTGTGATAGACAAGCACTGCGGTGTTTCGGATGCAACCGCGGGTGTGACGGCAGTGACCTGCCGTGGCGAGGCGACGGAGGTGGAGGCCGCAGAAGTCCGGGGCAACCGAGGCGAGTCCGGGGCGGCCCGGCACCGGTTCGGCGGTGGCTTGAAGCGGCAAGCGCGAAGCCACGGTGACGGAGGTGACTTGCTCGGTGGACCAGGCCGACGAGGAGCGTCGGATTTCTGCGGAAACAAGGCGCGGCAGCTCGATGTAAGACAACACGAAACAGGCGGCGGCTCTTTGCGCGGCGGAAAGGGCGAGTCAACGGGTTCATCCACGCTGGCGGCAGGTTAGAGCAGCCCAGTCACGGCCGGTTCAATGCGACAGCCGGTTTGAGGGAGAGGACGCCGACCACGGCAGAGGTGGCTTGGCGTACGGTAAAGCTTAGCAGAAGCGAGGCCGTGGATGCGGTCGCGGCGGATTGAGGCAGTGCGGGGTCAGCAGGCCCGACTCGGAGGCAGGGCCACCCGGCGAAGGCAACTTGACCACGGCATGAGGCGCGGTGAAGGTGAGCAAGCATCGGTACTCTCCTCTGACGGCGAACCTGCACTTTTGACAAAACAAGGACTCCAGCCATACTGATTTTGCTGATTTACAAATCAGGACGTTTTGGATGAATGGCGGTTTGACTTCTGTTGAACTCAGATCTCATACTGCCAGCCTCAAAGCTGACCAGCAAAATTAACCCGGCTGTCGATCTGCCCAAAATTGTCCAACCTTGTGGTATCCCGTGTGATCGTGTCGGCTTTAATTCAATCAGCGTGACGCGATGAGATAGCGGCAGGCGCGGAGGTAATGACCGCAGACGGCGGCGGTTCAAGCAGAGGCCGCGGCAAGGGGAGCCATGGTGGCTCAGGACGTGCGAGGGGCGCCGTCGGTTTAAGATACTGCTGAGAGTCTCGTAGGTCTCGAACCAAGATTTGGTTGCAAGTTGTTTTTAAATCGGTCCAACTCCGAACGATGTATACCTTGGGCCACCTGCTGCAGTTTCTACAATCACTAGTATGAGTGACTGGATTTTGTTTTCCGTGAATAGTATAGACCCTATTGGTCTTTTGTAGTATTATTAGTAGTCAGTACAGTTGATGGATATGACTCGGAAGTAGCACTAGCAGTAGCGACCAAACACTTTGGGATTCGGCGTGCTGGTCAAAACGTGCTGCAACAGGAAACCATGGTTTCGGCAACTTGATCATTGCATTAATAGATTGCGGATACGTCCTAAACTTGCAGCGGCGACAGTGCAATCAGCACAACCATACTTTTCTTGATCTTTTAATCTTCCAAACCATGAACTCAGACTGACAAACTACGGCTCGGCATCGGCGAATCCGTATTGTGGTCGTTAATTTTCCAATCATAACTGTCTCCGTTCGTGGTCTTGGCCCTTCTCGAGCATCACATATCAAAAAACTTCATCGATTATAAATCTGGACTGATGAATTTGAAGTTGATGGAGATCTTTCAAACCGGCTCTTCTTCATACAAAAAATTGCGAACTTCTCAAACCGGCTCTTCTTCATACAAAAACCGGTGACTTGTAACTTTTTGGCAGGCCCTTTATGGATCCACCTCAGGACAATCCTTGTACAAACAGATCTCACACATAGCTTTTAGCTGACCAATGTAGTGCCCGATGGGCTTTCCTATTAATTGCAGCGACTTGTGACTCTGTTAATCTCGGCGACTTGTAGTAGCGCACCGATCCTGCCTTAACTTTTTTTTGAACTTAAATTCACAGATCGTAAAGCTGGATCAATGAACATAAAGCTGACGCAGATCCTCCTCGGGTGTTTCTTTATTCGAAAAATTACGAACTTCTCGATCCCTGGGAGAGATCCCTCCAAGAACTCAACACCACCATGCGCAAGCCCCACGGTGGGCGCCAACTGTCGTGGAATTGTCACGGCAGATGTCCTAGTGTGAGGACTTAGTCGTGAGGCCAACGCATCTACGTGGTAGCTTGAGAGGGGTTGAGCGGAATCGAGAGACGCACCACAAGACATGAATTTAGACAGCTTCGGGCCCTGGGAAACATCATCCGGTAACAACCCTACATGTTGTTTGAGGCTAGGTCTCATTATCATCACGAGGGAGTCGCCGTAAACCGGCTCTCCTCTTTGTGTGTAGCCCTAAGATTGTTTCTTCTTGCTTGTAGCTTGTCCCCCTTTGAGGAGCCCTGCCCCTCCTTATATATGTTGAAGGGGCGGGTTACATGTGGAGTCCAACTCGGACTTTAACTTAAACTATTTTGACTTCCCTTCCTGGGCTTCATAACGCCGCTAGTTTAACATTGTCTGCCGGTTTGACATTGTCTGCCGGTTTAACATTGTCTGCCAGTTTAACATTATCTGCCGGTTTAACACCAGCCGGTTTACCGTCTGTCTTAGCCATCTGTCTTGACTCTCTGTCTTAACTCTCCGTCGGTTTACCATCCGCCGGTTTACCAAGTCCCAGCCGGTTTACAACTCCAGCCGGGTCATACCGCGGGGTATATCCCCAACATTAGCCCCCATTTTAATTTGGATTTATCCATGTTGAACTGATCCTGAGTATCTTTAAATCCTTGTCATTTCCTTGTAGAAAATCCGAGTCAATAGACCAGCTTCATAATCAACTTGCTGACATTGGTTTGTCATAGATAAATATTGTGAAGAATAACTCCTTTGACTTCAGCTCCCAATGCTTAACAAAAATATTGGCCTTTGAAATACTCATCTGATCTGCAGCCGGTTTAAGAATGTAGAACTTGCCGGTTTGAGAATGTAAAACTGTGCCGGTTTAAGACTTGAACTTGTCGGTTTATCATTACCGGTTTATAAATATTGATGGCACCAGGTCATAATTGTAGTTAACATCAAGCTTGAAAATATACCTCTTATATGCCTATCACTTGTAGCCCCCAAGTCTTAAGAAGGTAACATAACAACAACTTAAGACTTGCTTCAATATGAATGTCACAATCTTGAAGAAATCTAGGTTGTTCATTTCAATCACCAGTCAGAACTGAGTATTCCACATATGTAGCCCCCAAGTGCCAGGTTGTCATGCTTGCAGCAACCTGGGACTTGAAATTGCTAACGTCCAAGGGCCGGGTTATTATGCAATAATGAGTAGATACTTTGTAAATATGATCATGTAAACTTGAGTAGCGATATGTAGCCCCCAAGGGCCGACTCAATAAGATAATGTTGAGCTGGGACTTGATATATTTTTCAATGAAAATAATATCATATGATGTAACCCCCATCATGGGGCTTGAACCCCCGTCCACAAGGTTAAGAGCCTTGTGCTTTACCAACTGAGCAGTGGATCCTTCAATAATAGATGAAAATCTGTGTACCTTGAATTGTTGACAGGAGCAATTGGTAGCCCCCAAGGGCCGGCTCATTATGATGTGATGAGTCGGGTCTTCAATGAGGTGAGCAAAAAATGACTTTGCATTAGCCCCCAAGTGTCATGGTGCATGCTTGCAGCGACATGAGACTTGTGTATTTGATGTGATTTCAACTGAAATAATGTAGCCCCCAAGTGCCGGGTCGTAAGCCTGCAGCAACTCGGGACTATTCCTTCAATTGTAGAATAAATCATATCTATTGATAACATGATAGCCATTGCGCAAAAGCGACTTTGGAAACCTTAATCATAATACTGGTCATAATTAAAATCCAGCCATGTTGGCTATTTGAATAATATACCCAATGATTTATAAGCGCATAATTCCAATGGCGCAATCCAAATATATATTGGCGACTTATATACCAAAGCCAGGTCGGGTCAATAAACACCGGATTATAAGTGATTATGTACTGACAACTTGTAGTTGAAAGTCGAGCCGGGTTAAAGAACACCGGGTTAATTTGATGACTGATAGTCATGCCGGGTCGAGAGACGCCGGTTCAACATAAAATTTATCAAAAGAGAAAAATCTTGACAAAGGCAAATAAAACCGTGTAGTCGAGGCTTTTCAAGGGCTGCCAGACCCTAATTCGAGGCTTTTCATGGGCTGCCAGGCCGCTGAGTTAAACCATTTCGTAAAGCCTTTTAAGATGGGCCTCCGGGAAACATCATCCGGTAACAACCCTACATGCTGTTTGAGGCTAGGTCTCATTATCATCACGAGGGAGTCACCGTAAACCGGCTCTCCTCTTTGTGTCTAGCCCTAAGATTGTTTCTTCTTGCTTGTAGCTTGTCCCCCTTTGAGGAGCCCTGCCCGTCCTTATATATGTTGAAGGGGCGGGTTACATGTGGAGTCCAACTCGGACTTTAACTTAAACTATTTTGACTTCCCTTCCTGGGCTTCTTAACGTCTGCTAGTTTAACTTTGTCTGCCGGTTTAACATTGTCTGCCGGTTTAACTTTGTCTGCCGGTTTAACATTGTCTGCCGGTTTAGCATTGTCTGCCGGTTTAACATTATCTGCCGGTTTAACACCGGCCGGTTTACCGTCTGTCTTAGACATCTGTCTTGACTCTCTGTCTTAACTCTCCGCCAGTTTACCATCCGCTGGTTTACCAAGTCCAGCCGGTTTACAACTCCAGCCGGGTCATACCGCGGGGTATATCCCCGACAGCCCTGGTCGCCGTTCGCGGTTATTTCAAGATAACACGTTTAACGAGATCTTGGTATTTGATCTGAGTCTGGCCACTGGCCTATACGCACTAACCATCTATGTGGGGACAGTTAATTATGGGCACTCGACGTAATGGTATCAGCCGAAGCCTTTGTGACGTCAGCGTCTGAGCGGCGCGCGCCAGATTGGACCGTAAGCCTGCTCTTGTAGTAAGGGGGCTAGTTCTTCTTCCGGCCGCCCTCGCAACGTGCAGGTGTGCAATGGGCGATGGGCCCAGACCCCTGCGCCATAGGATTTAGACCGGCGTGCTGACCTCTCTGTTGTGCCTAGGTAGGACTGCGACGTGTTGATCTTCCGAGGCCGGGCATGACCCAGAAAAGTGTGTCCGACCAAATGGGATCGAGCGTGTTGGGTTCTGTGGTGCACCCCTACAGGGAAGTTAAACTATTCGAATAGCCGTGATCTTCGGTAACAGGACGACTTGGAGTTGTACCTTGACCTTATGACAACTAGAACCGGATACTTAATAAAACAGACCCTTCCAAGTGCCAGATAAAACCCGGTGGTTGCTCTCTAACAAGGCGACGACGAGAGGATCATCGGTTAGGATTATGCTAGGCGATGCTACTTGGTTAACTACCATCTACTCTTCTTCTGCTGCAAGATGGAGGATACCAGAAGCGTAGTCTTCGATAGGACTAGCTATCCCTCTCTTATTCCGGCTTTCTGCAGTTCAGTCCACATATGATACCCCTTTTCCATTTGATACCAATGCATACATATGTAGTGTAGCTCCTTGCTTGCGAGTACTTTGGATGAGTACTCACGGTTGCTTTGCTCCCCCTTTTTCCCCCTTTCTATACCCGATTGCTGCGACCAAACGATGGAGTCCAGGAGCCAGATGCCACTGTCGATGTCGACTACTACTACTTGGGAGGTGCCTACTACTACGTGCAGCCCGCTGACGACGACCAGGAGTAGTTTAGGAGGATCCCAGGCAGGAGGCCTGCGCCTCTTTCGATCTGTATCCCAGTTTGTGCTAGCCTTCTTAGGGCAAACTTGTTTACTTATGTCTGTACTCAGATATTGTTGCCTCCGCTGACTCGTCTATGATCGAGCTCTTGTATTCGAGCCCTCGAGGCCCCTGGCTTGTAATATGATGCTTGTATGACTTATTTTATTTGTAAAGTTGTGTTGTGATATCTTCTCGTGAGTCCCTGATCTTGATCGTACATGTTTGCGTGTATGATTAGTGTACGATTGAATCGGGGGCATCACAGCAAGCCGGTGCCACATTAGAGTCGTGAAATCATTATTTAAAACATTACACAACCCTATCACACATAAAGTTTTTGTCCACATGCAGTCGATGGTTGTCCTACACGACACTCGATACTCGCGTGTGACGCTTTCTATGGGCTCGCGAGGTCGTCATCCATCACTTTGACGAACAGCCGGCAGTGAGGTTAATTTGACCAACAAGGTAGAATATTTTTTGTTTGTGTTATGGTGGTATATAGTACGCATCGTAGAGGTGGGAGGGGACTAGCATATATACTATACGTACGCGTCCGTGAACAAGTACACATCACTCAGTGTTAGGACTTTTTGTTTTCCGAGGCACATGCCACATCAAAATTGTGAAATTGGTTATTCAAACATCACACAACACCTTTTGGGCCATATGCATATCCTAGCTAGGACACTCACGTGTGACGCTTCCATATGTGGGCCCATGAGGCCATCGTCGATGCATGCATGCATCACTTTGACCTACATCGGGAGAGGTTAATTAATTTCACCATTGACGAGGATTATTTTGAGTTGTACACGACATGAGCATATAGTATGCAGTGAAGAGGGGAAAGGGGACCATCATATGTAGTACGCTTGATATGAACCTCGCTCTCTGTGGGTGCAGGGTTTACGGTTTTTGAGGCATGTGGCACATCAAAGTTGTGCATTTTGGGTATTCAACATATATATGTTTGGCCCACATGCAAATCGGTGGTGGTTCTCTTCTCGCACCCACTTAAGCGGTTATCAGGGATATCGATGCTTTCCATTTGTGGGACCGCTTGGTTGATGTCTACTACACAACCTTCTTCTTGTAGACATTGTTGGGCCTCCAAGTGCAGAGGTTTGTAGGACAGTAGCAAATTTCCCTCAAGTGGATGACCTAAGGTTTATCAATCTGTGGGAAGCGTAGGATGAAGATGGTCTCTCTCAAATAACCCTGCAACCAAATAACAAAGAGTCTCTTGTGTCCCCAACACACCCAATGCAATGCTAAATTGTATAGGTGCACTAGTTCGGTGAAGAGAAGGTGATACAAGTGCAATATGGATGGGAGATATAGGTTTTTGTAATCTGAAAATATAAAAACAGCAAGGTAGCAAGTGGTAAAAGTGAGCGTAAACGGTGTTGCAATGCTAGGAAACAAGGCCTAGGGTTAATACTTTCACTAGTGCAAGTTCTCTCAACAATAATAACATAATTGGATCATATAACAATCCCTCAACATGCAACAAAGAGTCACTCCAAAGTCACTAATAGCGGAGAACAAATGAAGAGATTATTGTAGGGTACGAAACCACCTCAAAGTTATCCTTTTTGATCGATCTATTCAAGAGTCCGTAGTAAAATAACACGAAGCTATTCTTTCTGTTCAATCTATCCTAGAGTTCGTACTAGAATAACACCTTAGGACACAAATCAACCAAAACCCCAATGTCACCTAGTTACTCCAATGTCACCTCAAGTATCTGTGGGTATGATTATATGATATGCATCACACAATCTCAGATTCATCTATTCAACCAACACAAAGAACTTCAAAGAGTTACCCAAAGTTTCTACCGGAGAGTCAAGACGAAAACGTGTGCCAACGCATATGCATAAGTTCACGAGGTCACAGAACTCAGAAGTTGATCACCAAAACATACATCAAGTGGATCACGTGAATACCCCATTGTCACCACGGATAAGCACATGCAAGACATACATCAAGTGTTCTCAAATCCTTAAAGACTCAATCCGATAAGATAACTTCAAAGGGAAAACTCAATCCATTACAAGAGAGTAGAGGGGGAGAAACATCAAAAGATCTAACTATAATAGCAAAGCTCGTGATACATCAAGATCGTGCGATCAAGAACACGAGAGAGAGAGAGAGATCAAACACACAACTACTGGTACATACCCTCAGCCCCGAGGGTGAACTACTCCCTCCTCGTCATGGAGAGCGCCGGGATGATGAGGATGGCCACCGGAGAGGGATTCCCCCCTCCGGCAGGGTGCCGGAACAGGTCTAGATTGGTTTTCGGTGGCTACAGAATCTTGCAGCGGCGGAACTCCCGATCTAGGTTATTTTCTGGAGGTTTCCGTATTTATAGGAATTTTTGGCATCAGGAACAAGTCAGGGAGGTGCCTGAGTCGTCCACGAGATAGGGCGGCGCGCCTAGGGGGGTAGAGTGCGCCCCCACCCTCGTGGATGGCCCGGGACTCTTCTAGCCCACCTCTTTTACTCTGGGGCTTCTTTTGGTCCAAAAAAACGGTCAAAAATTGGCACGTCAATTGGACTCCGTTTGGTATTCCTTTTCTGTAAAACTCAAAAATAAGGAAAAACAGAAACTGGCACTAGGATCTAGGTTAATAGGTTAGTCCCAAAAATCATATAAAATAGCATATAAATGCATATAAAACATCCAAGGTTGATAATATAATAGCATGGAACAATCAAAAATTATAGATACATTGGACACGTATCATTGGTCCATCACTACTTTTTGCCTGACAACAAGAGAGGTTAATTTGACTTAGGAGGGGATTATTATTTATGCTCTGGGATGACATGCGTGGTATAGCTTGAGCACACACACATGCATGTGTACACATGAATCCCTCCCATCGAGTCGAAGTGGCTAGTACAACGACACATCATGAACCGATCTGGCTCTGTGTGGGGAGCTAGTGTATGATTTTTGACACACGCGCCACATCAATGTTATGTATTCAAACATGCATGCATGCATCACCTCCATACATATGCGTGTAGTGGTTGCCTTCAAACGGTACACTCCCTCGCGTGGTTATCAGCGACAAGCCTGTATATTCGTGGGCCCGCGTGGACATCCATGATCACGTGACCAACAACAAGATAGGTTACCATGGCGTATTCTTCATTTGGTTCATGTTATCGTAGTATAGGTCATGGTGAGATTCAGACCTAATTATGTTTGAGCGCATATACTATGCATGCATGCATGCATGAATCCCCGTTGTTGGCTTGAAGTGTGGTGTAACATACATATGCATCGTCAACCTAACCCTCACTCAGTCTGGGGATTTCTAGTTCGAAATCACGATGCCACATCAAAGTTGTTCCATTGTTACTCAAAAACACACCTCGCCATACATATGTTTGGGCCACATGCATGCAGTGGTTGTCTTTAGGGACTAGCTACTTGCGTGATTATTGGCGAGCTAGCCCATCTCCAGGGTCACATGGACGGCCATCACTTTGACCAACAACAAGAGAGAGGTTGTACGACCAAGGTGGATTATTCTTGGTCCATTTTACGATCCATCTTGGTGAGATATATGCCTCTCTG
>NC_041390.1:464589920-464636931 GCF_002162155.2 Triticum dicoccoides
CGACACGAGGGAGGAGGGGGCTGCTAGCTACTTCGCACTTTGCTAGGTGAACCTCGGTTGGGGGGAGGGGACATGCATTCATAGCTTAGGATTCCCTTCGTGCCGACACGAGGGGGTGGGGGGGTGGGGGCAAGCAATACAGTGCGCTTTGCGAGAGAGGTGCCACATCGAAGTTGCATTTGGTATTTGAAAATCAAGCCACCCTTTTGATACGTAAATTTTGTCCACATGCAAGTGTGTTCGTGTTCTGACCCTCTCCCGCGTCATTTTCACCAAATTTATGAACATTAGATAAGTCGGATGACACAACAAACACGGTTCACTCAAACTAACTACGTGCCACGCCGGTGCACCTGTCACACACACCCGCATAGTACATTGGGCTCCACGAGGCTCCCCCTCTCAAAAATATATGCCTGCCTCGAGGGTTTTTCTGTTTCATAACACACGGTTGTTATCTCCAGACCGTGTGCGATTTTTCTTGTTCCCAATCCCGCCTGCATCCCTAGAAAATATCTTCCTGCCTCAAGGGTTTTTCTGTTTCATAACACATGGTTGTTATCTCCAGACCGAGTGCGATGCACTATCATCAAAATTTTCAATAGCTCGGCATTTCAATCCCGCGTAGTAAAATTTTCAGCACCCGCGTCATTTCCTCAAACACCCCACGCCCCCTCCACACACACACACACACACACACACCCCAAAACCTCCTCGGGCGTGCGCGCACACACACACACACCCTCCCTCGCTCGAAACCCTAGCAAGGTCCCCACCGCCGCCGCAATGCCTCCATTGTCAACATCTGCCGGTTTGCCCGTGCAGCTTACCCACCGATCTCCATACCCAGGCCGCCCTTAGTTTCTTAGATGACGCCTGCCAAACGCCCCCTTTCCCACATATCCCCATCCCCATTCCCCACTCCAGAGCGTCGCAGCCTAAGCCCGGCTACACTTCTCGTGGAGCTCGAGGAGCGACTGACCCAAAAGAGGTGTATAGCTGTCTCTTCGCCCGACGTCGCCAAGGAAGCTGACAACCATTACTGGCAGCAAGCACTCAACCAGAGGGCTAGAGTATGTGGGCATGTCTCGTCCGCCGTCTATGACATCGAGGTCATCGACGGCCTGAGGCGGGCTATGTCACAGGTTAAGTGGCCCACCCCAACCCCTCAGGTTCAACCGCCGTCGATCTCATCCATGGCCCCGCCGCTGATCTCCTCTCGCTCGTTGTCAACAATTTGCCATTCTACATCGCCATCGAGCCCCTTTTGTCATTTCTGAAGGACATGTTCTGTGACGCTGGCTTGGGATCCATAGCTACCAAGTTAGACCTCATCGACGGCGACAACGAGGAGGGCACCCTCTTCGGTTCTTCCAAGGGGAAAGATCCCATCTGATCTTCCAAGGGGAAAGCGCCCGTCCACGATATCAGGGAGGGCACCCTACAGCCGTGCTCTTCCAAGATGAAGGAGCCCATCTGCGACAACATGGAGCGCATCCAGGATTTGTGCTCTTCCCAGGGGAACGAGCCCATCTGTGACAAGTGAGGAAACCCATGATTTGTTTTGTTGTGCCTCTTCACAGGGGGAAACCCATGATTTGTTTTGTCGAGTCCCTTTTGTAGTGTAGTGAGAATATGTCCAGTTTTAATTGCGATATCTGGTTGTTTGCAGTATGCCTTGTTTATTTCAGTTGTTCACAATGTGATGCTCTATATGTGCAATTATTTCCTATGCAGTACATTTCATAAATCCAGTTTTAAACATACCGATAGGAATGCATATATTTGCTTGTTGTTAAGCCTGTTATATCTAGCATATGCCTCTTTTAAAGTTTTTTGATTGTTCGGTTGTTTGTAGTTAGCACATGTCCAGTTTCAAATGCTATCTTTGGTTGTTCGTAGCACTACTATAGGATGGTCCAAACGCGACACTACGATCAGAGACCCTTTGATGAAACTGTGTGCGATGCCATAATCGCAAATGATGGTGTAAAAGAACTGTCAAAAAAGGTGCAAAACATTTGCGATGGCGGAACTATCAAACACGGTTGGATTTTAGATACGTGTGCGATGCAGGGCATACGGTTCAGCTCAATGAACTGTTTGCGATGAGGCGGAACAAAAGAAACGGGCAGCCTAATGAAGGCGTGTGTGATATGGAGCATACGGTTCACTCGGATGAACTGTTTGTGATTAGGCAACACAAAAGAAACGGTCAGCCAGATCAAGGTGTGTGTGATACGTGGCAAACAGGTCTGTAATCAGAAATGTGTGCCAAGACCAATAATAACACAGATGATTGCTGCTAATAAGCCGTGTGATTTTCTCTGTCTACACTAGAATAACATGTATATATAACTAAAATGAACATCCAATTACATAAGTGACTATACAGATCATTCGCACACACTTCAACAAACAATTACGTGCATTCTAAAGTAGGAGAAACGATCGTCTAGTCATCTACTTCTTGTGACGCTCCCGCCACTGCTATGTAGATCGATCCCTCGTCTGGGTCAGGAAGAAGACAGTTCCTCATGTCAACGATCCGCCTATACATCTCGTAGCTTGTGTACGTGTCCATGGCCGCGTACTTGACATGTTGTTCATCTAGTCTCTTATGCCACACACTGTGCCAGGCGTTCCTGTTCTTATTGCTCTCATTCTTCATCTTCATGTAGTAGGGGTCGATGATGGCCGAGGCGAGGTCAACCAAGGAGTCCAGTTTGTTTTTGTCGTTGCCCCAGACCTTGTAGTGGCTTTGGATGTTGACAAGATTCGGACATTTCAAGTCCGAAACCTTGAGCGCTTTTAGATCGTTGGTGGTGTCCACCGTAGGGAAACTGTAGTCGGAGTTGTTGATAAACCTAGAGAAACGCTCACAAGGCCTTGTGGCAAGGTGGTAGTGGTAGACGAGGACGTCATGTCACACGCACAACTGGGCGATGATAACCTTCTAATCATGCCCGGCACGACCGATGGTGTACTCGAGGTCGAAGCCAACCACTTGGTACTTGTCCTCGGCAAGGAACTGCTCCATAGTTCGGATGGAGCTCTCCACCGAGACCGGATTGTTCGTGTACACCACCGAGAGGGCCTTCCCCCTCATGTGGGTGTCTACTATGTGATGCATGGTGAACTGCCCGCCGTTGTCGTCGTTAGCCGCTGGGAGCGCCATTGGAACCGCTGGATGTCCTCTTTGTATGTGTCCTCATGGGTGTGCTTATTGTGTCGTGTGAGCCGAGAGATGAAGGTAAATGGCCGCATGAATAAAAGGGGGCCGGGCGGCGTGGATGTAACGCCCCGAGACCGATGTGCCAGGTGTCTTCCAGTTATTCGCCGTTGTTGCCTTGTCATTGCTTGCGTGTCTTGCATGTCATATCATGTCATCATGTGCATTTCATTTGCATACATGTTCGTCTCATGCATCCAAGCATTTCCCCCGTTGTCCGTTTTGCAATCCGGCGCTTCTATGTCACCCGGTGTCCTTTTCTACCTCTCTTCGTGTGTGGGTGTTAAATGTTTTCGGATTAGACCGAGACTTGTCATGCGGCCTTGGTTTACTACCGGTAGACCGCCTGTCAAGTTTCGTGCCATTTGGACTTTGTTTGATACTCCAACGGTTAACCGAGGGACCGAAAAGGCCTCGTGTGTGTTGCAGCCCAACACCCCTCCAAAGTGGCCCAAAACCCACCTAAACATGTTCCTTCATCTAGAGCGTTCGATCATGATCGCGTGGCCAAAAACCGCACCTCATTTGGACTCTCCTAGCTCCCTCTACCTATATATATGTGGCTCTCCCCGAAAAATCCCCCAGTCCAAACCCTAACCGTCTTCCTCCTTGCGCCGCCGGACATGTCCAACCGCGTCGGACATGTCCACCGAACACGTCGCGCCGGCCAATCTCCTTGCGGCACCTCAGCAGCTCCGCCTCCGCGCCCAATCCCGCGTCGACACCTCAGCCGACCGCTCCTCTCTCTCTCTCTCCTCCGCACCCGCCGCCGTCCCGCGGGGCCCGGAGCCGGCCCGCTCGAGCCGCAACCAGGCCCGAGCGCCCGCTCCCCCACGTGCCGCCCGCTGCCTGCTCCGCCCGACGCCACCGGTCGCAGCCTCCACCGCGCGCCGCCCCGCCGCCGCTGCGCCTCCTCGCCGTTGCGCTCGTCGCCGGCGCCGCCGCCTTCATCTGTGCCGCCCCGCTTGTCTCCGATCACTGGCGCCATCTGCTGCCTCGCCGGCGCCATCCACCGGCGCCGCCCCCGCACGCTCGCCGGATCCCGACCCATCCCGCCGGAGTACGTCCTCGAGCTCGCCGGAGTTACTCCGGCCGGATCCGGAGAGAGTGGGACGAGATCCACCACTCCCCCGATCCAAACATGCCTCCGTCCAGATCCGGATCCCTCCGTCCCACACGTCTGCGTCCCGGGTTGACTTTTCACAAGAGGTCGAAATTCTTCTAAGTCCCCAGATTCCAGTATTTTTATGCATTTTCATCGCATCATAACTCCCTCGTCGTAGCTCCGATTCGTGCGTGTAGCATATCAAAATGTCCGTCTCGACAAGTACATCATTTCATCTCATTACATCATTTTCTTTTGAGCTCATCTTGATGCCCGAAATGCTGTTGGAAGAGGGCTATGTGAGGAATATGTCAGATCTGTTTCAGCAAATGGCCTTTTGTCATTTTTGCCATGATTAATGTGTGCATGCTATGATCTTGAGATCTACATGTATTTTGTTATATGCCATGCCATCTTTACAGTGGTGTATGTCATGTATTTTTGTGATCTTTTTGGTGACTAGCACAAGCATGCAAAGTAGCGTAATCGTCGATGTTGATTTCAGGGACTTATAATTTCACTAAGTCCTTGTCCTGATTTTGTTGTTATGCCATATGTTCATGTTGTTTCCTAGTGATCCGTGCCTCTTTTGAGGATGATCAGTAAGGATGTTTTGTTAATATTGTGGTGCTCTGTCCATCCATGTCTTTGTTTGCAATTATGGAGGACCCTAGCTTGAGTCAATCAAGCTCTACTTTTGCTATAAATTGTTCCTGGCAGATTGTTAACATGTTTAACAATTTTTCCGAGCTTGTTGTCGTTGATCCGTGCATGCTATGTTGTTGTTCTTGACATGTCTAGCTTCTATGCCATGTCTTCTTGATGGGTGTATGCTTAGTTTGTCATGCCATGTTTAGTAGTGAGTGCATCGAGCTCGTAAACATGCCTACTTGTTAAACTGTTTTGCATGCTCTAGTTTTTCACTAAGTCTGAATCTGTTTATCTTTTTGCTATGTTCACATGCTTGCAATTGTATTTTCTGATCCCTTTTGGCTTATGGTCACTAAGGGACTTTTGTTATATGTTTTGAGTAGCTTCATGTCATGCCTTGCTTTGCCATGTTATGTTCCGGTAGCATGTAGTTATCATGCTCGTAAGATTGCTTCCTGATGATAATTTCCTGATTTGTTGTTATATCACTAAGTCTGAAACCTGTTATCTTTTGCACTTTTGCCATGCTTGTTTGAGCTTCCTATTGAGTGAATTAGCCGTAGCTCAGTGTTCATCTTTTGTCAAGAATCATGAGTGGATCCCTGCCATGTATTTTGTTGTCATGTTTGAGCGCTGTAGTATATTTATCTTGATGCATTTAGATGACTACTTGTTGTTTATCGCAGACTGGTGCCATATTTGTTTTGCTTGCCATTTCCAAACCGTGCATCCGATTCCGGTGATCTTTATATCGATTTCGACTGAAATAAACTCACCTTTCCAGTGGCACTCTTGGATTTCCAAGTTGAGGCCAGGTTCAATCATTCCTTTCCAAATCATGCATATGCACCGCATATCGCATCCCGCATATCATACCATGTTCGTGTGTTGGTTGTTTACTATGTTGTGTGCTTCTTTCCGGTGTTGCTTCTTTAGGTTGGTTCCGAAAACGTCGCATTTGTGAGGACCCGTTTGACTACTTCCGTTTGTCTTCTTCATGGACTCGTTCTTCTTCCTTGCGGGATTTCAGGCAAGATGACCATACCCTCGAAATCACTTCTATCTTTGCTTGCTAGTTGCTCGCTCTTTTGCTATGCCTATGCCGCGATACCTACCACTTGCTTATCATGCCTCCCATATTGTTGAGCCAAGCCTCTAACCCACCATGTCCTAGCAAATCGTTGTTTGGCTATGTTACCGCTTTGCTCAGCCCCTCTTATAGCGTTGTTAGTTGCAGGTGAAGATTGGAGTTTGTTCCATGTTGGAACATGGATATTTTGTTGGGATATCACAATATCTCTTATTTAATTAATGCATCTATATACTTGGTAAAGGGTGGAAGGCTCGGCCTTATGTCTGGTGTTTTGTTCCACTCTTGCCGCCCTAGTTTCCGTCATATCGGTGTTATGTTCCCGGATTTTGCGTTCCTCACACAGTTGGTTTATAATGGGAACCCCTTGACAGTTCGCTTTGAATAAAACTCCTCCAGCAAGGCCCAACCTTGGTTTTACCATTTGCCACCTAGCCTTTTCTTTTCCCTTGGGAGTCGCGCTCCCGAGGGTCATCATTATTTTAACCCCCCGGGCTAGTGCTCCTCTGAGTGTTGGTCCAACCTATCAGCCACCAGTGCCCACCAGGGGCAACTCTGGGCTGGCATACCGGAAGTTTGGACAATCTGAGTGTGCCCTGAGAACGAGATATGTGCAGCTCCTATCGGGATTTTTCGGCACATTCGAGCGGCTTTGCTGGACTTGTTTTACCATTGTCGAGGATGTCTTGTAACCAGGATGCCGAGTCTGATCGGATTGTCTTGGGAGAAGGAATATCCTTCGTTGACCGTGAGAGCTTGTGATGGGCTAAGTTGGGACACCCCTGCAGGGATTGAACTTTCGAAAGCCGTGCCCGCGATTATAGGCAGATGGGAATTTGTTAATGTCCGGTTGTAGAAAACCTGAAGTTGATCTTAAGTTAAAATACATCAACCGCGTGTGTTACCGTGATGGTCTCTTCTCGGGGGGAGTCCGGGAAGTGAACACGGTGTTGGAGTTATGCTTGACGTAGGTTGTTCTAGGATCACTTCTTGATCATAGATTCTCGACCGTGCTTTGCCTTCTCTTCTCGCTCTCATTTGCATATGTTAGCCACCATATATGCTAGTCGCTTGCTGCAGCTCCACCTCATACCTTTTACCCTTCCTATAAGCTTAAATAGTCTTGATCGCGAGGGTGTGAGATTGCTGAGTCCCCGTGACTCACAAATACTTCCAAAACCAGTTTGCAGGTGCCGATGATACCGTGCAGGTGATGCAACCAAGCTCAAGGAGGAGCTCGATGAAGATCTTGTCCTTTGTGTTGTTTTGTTCTAGTTGATCAGTAGTGGAGCCCAGTTGGGGACGATCGGGGATCTGTGTAGCTTTTGGGGTAGTCTTCTTTTAGTTTGGTTCCGTAGTCGGACCTTGATTGTATCTGGTTGATGTAATGCTTTATTCATGTAATTGTGTGAAGTGGCGACTGTAAGCCAACTATGTATCTCTTTCCCTTATGTATTACATGGGTTGTGTGAAGATTACCTCACTTGCGACATTGCTTTCAATGCGGTTTTGCCTCTAAGTCATGCTTCGACACGTGGGAGATATAGCCGCATCGAGGGCGTTACAGTGGATTCTCGGCACGTCCGCATGGCAGTTTTTGCAACAGGTAACTGCATCGTCGCGCCGCGCCCGGCGCAACCGCTTGCACATGAACATGCGTGATTGTGCGCTGGCCCCAAACATTGGCAGCGCGCGTGGAGGGATGAGGGCAGAGCACCTGGAGGGACGCGAGAGTAGAGCACGCGCCGCGGCCGCCTGAATCACAAGCAACCACACGCATAGAGCAGTTGAATAGGCAAGAAATGGTTGCCTACAAGCCGGCCGATAGTTGCATCGCTGTGTAGAGAGCGGCCATGTGCTACCACCTCTGTCTAGTCTATAGTCTCCTTTATATTTTGTGCCATACTTTGCCCTCAAATTTAACCAACAAAATGTTAATGCATGTTTTAAAAATTATATAATTGGAAACTATGTTCAAATACAAATCCAACTATATAATCTTTGGCGACATGTATTCGTATTTTATTAGTTAAATCATACTTATAAACCAGAACGGTGATACATTAGGTAATTAAATTGCAAACATTTTTTATTAACCGTATGTGTACATGGCCTTTCGACCTCCTCTCACACGTCTTGTCACCCCGCTGCCGCAGACGTCTTACAGCGCAAGCTTGCGCAGTGCGTGGGGGCGTTCTTTTGACCAAACGGTGGCGCCAATGAATCGTCGGTGAGCCCGTCCCCGCGCAACCTCGCAGGTTCCCGTGCAAGATTCCCGCCCGACTCGGTGAAATCCCTCAAAATCCCAATGCTTACAGGCCTGCTATAAAAACCCTCACGGCCGGCGACTCCTGCGTCGCATTTTTCCCTCCCTCCCTGTAGCTTATCTCGTCTACTTCTCCCACAATCGCCAATGGCACCAGTCCATCGTCGTCGCTCAGCCACTCCGTTGTCATCAGAGGACAGCTCCAGCTGGGAGGCTACACCGCGGCAGCAGCGTAGTCCCCGACGCAGTGGAGTGCGCGTGGCGTCCCTGTTGGGTGTGCACAGAACACCCACCACACTCTCCGTCGCCGGTGCCCATCGGCAGCTATTGCCGGCCGCCATTGCCGCCACACCACCGTCAAAAACCAGGGCCATCACGCGCCCCACCACCGTGGCCCGAAGGTGGGAGGTGGCCGTCATGGCCTCCACCCCACTGCCGGCCACTATGGACATCACCCGCTCCGCCACCGCGGCCCGAAGGCGGGAGGTGGCCACCACCCCATCATCGGTCGCCGTGGCCGCTAGACCACCGTCGACCGCCGGGGTCATCACCAGCTCCACCACCGCCGCCCGAAGGCGGAAGGCGGAGGTGGATGCCCGCACGTGCGTCAGCGACCTTGCGCGCTACACCGAGTTCCTATGGGAGGAGGAGGAGCGCCTCGTCGGGCACGCAAAGAGCCTTACCGCCATCGTGGCTGCGGCACACGCCGCCTCAGAGGCGAGAAATCAGGAGATCTATGGGGAGAACCACTGCTTCGAGAGGGGTCGTCTAGAGCGGCAGAGGGCGTTCGAGGTGAGCGTCACTAAAGCTGCAACAGTGGCAGGCACCGTATTGCGGTTTCCCAGCTCGTCGGTAGGCTCCTCCTCCTCCACCTCTTACTGAGCGTGCTCGGCAGAGGAGAGGCAGCCGGAAGTAGTACCAAGCCCCTCCGCAGTAGTAGTAGTATTTAGGGTCTATTTTGTTCAGTTCATCTAACTATAGATGTGGTGGAACTGTACAACGTAGTTAAAATTAACTAGTATATATAGTTGAACTAGCTATTTCAGTACGTGGTTGGCAAAAATTGGGGAAAAGTTTGGTCGGTTCAGCTATCGAGTTGAACTGTTTGTATAAATTAAGAACGACTGCTTAATCTATGAATGAAATCTATGCTTAATTACTGAATTTTAGTTGCAAAAATTAGATACTGCTAGTGATTTTTAGCTTCATATTTTAAAAAATTGCAGTGTTACAAGGATTGACAAATCTTACCAAATTGTTTATATGTGGTTGCACACGGGTCATCCAAAACAGCCGTTTGCATTGAAGGGATGCACAAATCCTGTGTTGCTCTCACTTTGCATACGGGTGTTCTATCTAAAACGTTTGCAATCAAGAGCAGCAGAAATCCTGCTCGACACATTTTCATTTGGCTTCATGGGGATGCTGTCGGTTTGCATACGGGTGTTCTAACTAAAATGTTTACGATGATTGTTTTATATTTAAAAAGCGAATTAAACTGCGGCTTGGGCGCCATTAATGGAGAGGATGCGAGCAAGGCGGGTAGCCATGAAGTCAAAGGGAGCGTTTCCCAGTGAGCCTACGCAGCGTACAACTCGTACACTTCCCGGTGAGCCTGCACATTCGAGGACAGCTTGCACGCCTCTCGGTTAGCCTATGCACCAGGCGGCGCTCGCACGCCTCCCCTTCAGTCAAGGTCAAGAAGCTGTCCGCACGGCACCTCCTACAGCCATTAAAACCAAGACACGTGGCGTCACGTGAATGGTTAACAGAGTGCACACGGTTTGAATTATACAAACGTTTGAGATATTAAAGTGGCAGCTATTTTTTCAAAATGCCTTTGTTGGCTGTCATTATTCGAGTGTGCCTTCTCTCAAAATGGACACGAAAATTACCACAGCATGTTGGGTGCCATTCCATGATAGCATGCCAAGTTTCACGAATTTCAGACGGGTTTTGGATTTACTAGGATTTAAAAACCCGGCATCTCAATGTTTTGCTGGCAATCAACAGTGCCCCGGTGTTTGAAATTCATTCCCATTTCTTGCATGGGACTTAAGCATGCACCCAAGGACACAGATTTGATTTTCAACCAATTTATATGCACTGGAGCATGTGCATGTAGTTCAAATGTGAATTATGCACATAAATGCATTGAAAACTCAGTTAATGCATAAAAATGTCCAAACGAACCCTGAAAAATCACAAATATTTACACAACACTCATGTTGTTCTATATTGACGTGAGAAAAATTTGGAAGCAATAAGAGGCAATGGATATCATTTCGTCCCCAAAGGTGGGATGTTCCCTACCGAAAGCATGATGCCTGTTGTGAGAAGCTCTGGTTTGTGAGAAGCATATACCCAAACCTGCCCCAACCGGGACAAATTTTTTACCATGGCATGTTGATGCCGCTCCATGAAAGCATGCCAAGTTTCATGAATTTCAGACGGGTTTTGGATTTACTAGAATTTAAAACCGAGGCATCTCAATGTTTTGCCAGCAATCAACGGTGCCCTGGTGTTTGAAATTCATTCCCATTTCTTGCATGGGACCTAAGCATGCACCCAAGGACATAGATTTGATTTTTCAACCAATTTATATGCACTGGAGCATGTGCATGTAGTTCAAATTTGAATTATGCACATAAATGCATTGAAAACTCATTTAATGCATAAAAATGTCCAAACGAACCCCGAAAAATCACAAAAATTCACACAACACTCTTGTTGTTCTATGTTGACACGAGAAAAAAAATTGAAAGCAATAAGAGGCAATGGATATCATTTCGTCCCCAAAGGTGGGATGTTCCCCACCGAAAACCATCATGCTTGTTGTGAGACGCTCCGGTTTGTGAAAAGCATATACCCAAACCTGCCCCAAATGGGACAAAAATTTACCGCAGCATGTTGATGCCGCTCCATGATAGCATGCCAAGTTTCATGAATTTCAGACAGGTTTTGGATTTACTAGAATTAAAAAACCAGGCATCTCAAATTTTTGTCGGCAATCAACGGTGCCCTGGTGTTTGAAATTCATTCCCATTTCTTGAACGGGACATAAGCATTCACCCAAGGACACATATTTGATTTTTTAACCAATTTATAAGCACTGGAGCATGTGCATGTAGTTCAAATTTGAATTATTCACATAAATGCATTGAAAACTCTGTTAATGCATAAAAATGTCCAAACAAACCCCGAAAAATCACGAAAAATTGACACAACACTCATGTTGTTCTATGTTGACACGAGAAAATTTTTGGAAGCAATAAGAGGCAGTGGATATCGTTTCGTCCCCAAAGGTGGGACGTTCCCTACCGAAACCATGATGCTTGTTGTGAGAAGCTTTGGTTTGTGAGAAGCATATACCCAAACCTGCCCCAAACGGGACAAAATTTTACCACGACATGTTGATGCCGCTCCATGAAAGCATGTCGAGTTTCATGAATTTCAGATGAGTTTTGGATTTACTAGAATTTAAAAACGAGGCATCTCAATGTTTTGCCGGCAATCAACGGTGCCCTGGTGTTTGAAATTCATTCCCATTTCTTGCATGGGACCTAAGAATGCACCTAAGGACACATATTTGATTTTTCAACCAATTTATATGCGCTGGAGCATGTGTATGTATTTCAAATTTGAATTATGGACATAAATGCATTGAGAACTCTGTTAATGCATAAAAATGTCCAAACGAACCCCGAAAAATCACAAAAATTCACACAACACTCCTGTTGTTCTATGTTGACACGAGAGAAAATTTGAAAGCAATAATAAGCAATGGATATCGTTTTGTCCCCAAAGGTGGGACGTTCCCTACCGAAACCATCATGCTTGTTGTGAGAAGCTCCGGGTTGTGAGAAGCATATACCCAAACCTGCCCCAAATGGGACAATTTTTTACCATGGCATGTTGATGCCGCTCCATGATAGCAAGCCAAGTTTCATGAATTTCAGACGGGTTTTGGATTTACTAGAATTTAAAAACCAGGCATCTCAATGTTTTGCCGACAATCAACGGTGCCCTGGTGTTTGAAATTCATTCTCATTTCTTGCATGGGACCAAAGCATGCACCCAAGGATACATATTTGTTTTTTCATCCAATTTATATGCACTGGAGCATGTGCATGTAGTTCAAATTTGAATTATGCACATAAATGCATTGAAAACTCAGTTAATGCATAAAAATGTCCAAACAAATCCCGAAAAATCACAAAAAATCACACAACACTCCCGTTGTTCGATGTTGACACGAGAAAAATTTTGAAAGCAATAAGAGGAAATGGATATCCTTTCGTCCCCAAAGGTGGGACCTTCCCTACTGATACGTCTCCAACGTATCTATAATTTTTGATTGCTCCATGCTATATTATCTACTGTTTTGGACATTATTGGGCTTTATTATCCACTTTCATATTATTTTTGGGACTAACCTATTAACCGGAGGCCCAACCCAGAACTGCTGTCTTTTTGCCTGTTTTAGGGTTTCGAAGAAAAGGAATATCAAACGGAGTCCAAACGGAATGAAACCTTCGAGAACGTGATTTTCTCACCGCATACAACTCAGGAGACTTGGACCCTACGTCAAGCCAATTAACAGGAGGCCACAGGGTAGGGGGCGCGCCTACCCCCCAGGCGCACCCTCCACCCTTGTGGGCCCCCTGTTGCTCCACCGACGTACTCCTTCCTCCTATATATACCTACGTACCCCCAAACGATCATATACGGAGCCAAAACCCTAATTCCACCGTCGTAACTTTCTGTATCCACGAGATCCCATCTTGGGGCCTGTTCTGGAGCTCCGCCGGAGGGGGCATCGATCATGGAGGGCTTCTACATCAACACCATAGCCTCTCTGATGAAGTGTGAGTAGTTTACTTCAGACCTACGGGTCCATAGTTAGTAGCTAGATGGCTTCTTCTCTCTTGTTGGATCTCAATACAATGTTCTCCCCCTCTCTTATGGAGATCTATTCGATGTAATCTTATTTTTGCGGTGTGTTTGTTGAGACCGATGAATTGTGGGTTTATGATCAAGTCTATCTATGAATAATATTTGAATCTTCTCTGAATTTTTTATGTATGATTGGTTATCTTTGCAAGTCTCTTCGAATTATCAGTTTAGTTTGGCCTACTAGATTGATCTTTGTTGCAATGGGAGAAGTGCTTAGCTTTGGGTTCAATCTTGCGGTGTCCTTTCCCGGTGACAGTAAGGGCAGCAAGGCACGTATTGTATTGTTGCCATCGAGGATAACAAGATGGGGTTTTCTTCATATTGCATGAGTCTATCCCTCTACATCATGTCATCTTCCTTAAGGCATTACTCTGTTTTTAACTTAATACTCTAGATGCAGGCTGGATAGTGGTCGATGAGTGGAGTAATAGTAGTAGATGTAGGCAGGAGTCGGTCTACTTGTCTCGGACGTGATGCCTATATACATGATCATACCTAGATATTCTCATAACTATGCTCAATTCTGTCAATTGCTCAACAGTAATTTGTTCACCCACCGTAGAATACTTATGCTCTCAAGAGAAGCCACTAGTGAAACCTATGGCCCCCGGGTCTATCTTTATCATATCAATCTCCTACTACTTAGTTATTTACTTTGCCTTTATTTTACTTTACATCTTTATCATAAAAATACCAAAAATATTATCTTATCATATCTATCAGATCTCACTCTCGTAAGTGGCCCTATAGGGATTGACAACCCCTATTTGCGTTGGTTGCGAGGATTTATTTGTTTTGTGCAGGTGTGAGGGACTCGCGCGTAGCCTCCTACTGGATTGATACCTTGGTTCTCAAAAACTGAGGGAAATACTTATGCTACTTTGCTGCATGATCCCTTCCTCTTCAGGGAAAACCAAAGCAGTGCTGAAAGAGGTAGCAAGAAGGATTTCTGGCGCCATTGTCGGGGACGTCTATGCAAAAGTCAACATACCAAGTACCCATCACATACCCTTATCTCCCGCATTACATTATTTGCCATTTTCCTCTCATTTTCCTCTCCCCCCAATTCACCCTTGCCGTTTTATTCGCCCTCTCTCTCTATCCTCCCTCTCTTTCTCTATTTGCCCCCTTTTGTCCGCTTGCTTCTTGTTTGCTTGTGTGTTAGTTTGCTTGTTTGTCGCGATGGCTCAAGATAATACTAAATTGTGTGACTTCACCAATACCAACAACAATGATTTTATTAGCACTCCGATTGCTCCTCTTACCGATGCTAAATCTTGTGAAATTAATACTGCTTTGCTGAATCTTGTCATGAAAGATCTGTTCTCCGGCCTTCCTGGTGAAGATGTCGCTACCCATCTAAATAGCTTCCATGATTTGTGTGACATGCAAAAGAAGAAAGATGTGTATAATGATATTGTTAAATTGAAGTTATTTCCTTTTTCGCTTAGAGTTCGTGCTAAAGCTTGGTTTTCGTCTTTGCCTAAAAATAGTATTCATTGATGGAACAAGTGCAAAGATGCTTTTATCTGTAAGTATTTTCCTCCCGCTAAAATCATCTCTCTTAGAAACGATATTATGAACTTTAAGCAACTTGATCATGAACATGTTGCACGAGCTTGGGAGAGAATGAAATTAATGATACGTAATTGCCCTACTCATGGTTTAAATTTGTGGATGATTATACAAAATTTTTATGCCGGATTGAATTTTGCTTCTAGAAATCTTTTGGATTCGGCTGTGGGAGGCACTTTTATGGAAATCACCTTAGGAGAAGCTACTAAACTCCTAGATAATATTATGGTTAATTATTGTCAATGGCATACTGAAAGATCTACTAATAAAAAGGTGCGTGCGATAGAAGAAATTAATGTTTTGAGTGGAAAGATGGATGAACTTATGAAATTATTTGCTAATAAGAGTGTTTCTTCTAATCCTAATGATATGCCCTTGTCTACTTTGATTGAGAATAATAATGAATCTATGGATGTGAATTTTGTTGGTAGGAACAATTTTGGTAACAACGCGTATAGAGAAATTCCAATCCTAGGCCTTATCCTAGTAACCCCTCTAATAATTATGGTAATTCCTACAACAATTCTTATGGAAATTATAATAATATGCCCTCTGATTTTTATTCTAATATTAAAGAATTTATTACTTCGCAAAATAATTTTAATGCTATGATTGAAGAAAAATTGCTTAAGATTGATGATTTGGCTAGGAACATTGATAGAATTGCTCTTGATGTTGATTCTTTGAAACTTAGATCTATTCCACCTAAGCATGATATCAATGAGTCTCTCAAAGCCATGAGAATTTCCATTGACGAGTGCAAAGAAAGAACCGCTAGGATGCGTGCTAAGAAAGATGCCTTTATAAAAGTGTTTTCTTCTAGTTCCTATGAAAATAATGTTGACGATCTAAAAGTTATTGATGTGTCCCCTATTAAATATTTGTTTTGCAATATGAATCTTGATAATGATTGGACTGAATATGATCCACCTTTACCTAGAAGGCGTTCCAAGAATTCTGGATCTTTTGATCTTGATGCTAAATTTGATAAAAGTGGGATTGAAGAAATTAAAACTCTAGATGTTGCTAAACCCACTATTATGGATTTGAAGGAATTTAACTATGAAAATTGCTCTTTGATTGATTGTATTTCCTTGTTGCAATCCGTGCTAAATTCTCCTCATGCTTATAGTCAAAATAAAGCGTTTACTAAACATATCGTTGATGCCTTGATGCAATCTTATGAAGAAAAACTTAAATTGGAAGTTTCTATCCCTAGAAAACTTTATGATGAGTGGGAACCAACTATTAAAATTAAAATTAAAGATCATGAATGCTATGATGTGTGTGATTTGGGTGCTATTGTTTCCATGATTCCAAAGACTTTGTGTGATTTGTTAGGTTTCCGTGATTTTGATGATTGCTCTCTAAACTTGCACCTTGCGGAATCCACTATTAAGAAACCTATGGGAAGAATTAATGATGTTCTTATTGTTGCAAATAGGAATTATGTGCCAGTAGATTTTATTGTTCTTGACATAGATTGCAATCCTTCATGTCCTATTATTCTTGGTAGACCTTTCTTAGAACGATTGGTGCAATTATTGATATGAAGGAAGGAAATATTAGATTCCAATTTCCGTTAAGGAAAGCCATGGAACACTTTCCTAGGAAGAAAATTAAATTACCTTATGAATCTATTATGAGAGCTACTTATGGATTGCCTACCAAAGATGGCAATACCTAGATCTATTCTTGCTTGTTATGCCTAGCTAGGGGCGTTAAACGATAGCGCTTGTTGGGAGGCAAACCAATTTTATTTTTATTCCTTGATTTTTGCTCCTGCTTAGTAATAAATAAATTATTTAGCCTCTGTTTTTGTTGTGTTTTTTGTGTTTAATTAGTGTTTGTGCCAAGTAGAATCGTTGGGAAGACTTGGGGAAAGTCTTGTTGAACTTGCTGTAAAAAACAGAAACTTTAGCGCTCACGAGAACTGCTGTCATTTTTATTTTGAAAGTTCTATTTAGTTAATTATTTTTGAAGATTATTAATAGATAAATTCCTCACGTCCAGCAATTTATTTTAGAATTTTTGGGGTTCCAGATCTTGCACTAGCTACATATTACTACAGACTGTTCTGTTTTTGCAGATTCTGTTTTGAGTGTGTTGTTTGCTTATTTTGATGAATCTATGGCTAGAAAAATAGTTTGTGAACCATAGAGAAGTTGGAATACAGTAGGTATAACACCCATATAAATAAATAATTAGTTCATTACATTACCTTGAAGTGGTCTTTTGTTTTCTTTCGCTAACGGAGCTCACGAGATTTTCTACTTTAAGTTTTGTGTTGTGAAGTTTTCAAGTTTTGGGTAAAGATTTGATGGATTATGGAACAAGGAGTGGCAAGAGCCTAAGCTTTGGGATGCCCATGGCACCCCCAATATAATCTAAGTACACCTAAAAGCCAAATTTTGGGGATGCCCCGGAAGGCATCCCCTCTTTCGTCTACTTCTATCGGTAACTTTACTTGGAGCTATACTTTTATTCGCCACATGATATGTGTTTTGCTTGGAGCGTCTTGAATGATTTGTGTCTTTGATTATTAGTTTATCACAATCATCCTTGCTGTACACACCTTTTGAGAGAGCCATACATGATTTGGAATTTGTTAGAATACTCTATCTGCTTCGCTTATATCTTTTGAGTTATATAATTTTTCTCTAGTGCTTCACTTATATCTTTTAGAGCACGGTGATGGATTTGTTTTATAGAAACTATTGATCTCTCATGCTTAACTTAGATTATTTTGAGAGTCTTAATAGCATGGTAATTTACTTAAAATCCTAATATGCTTGGTATGCAAGATTAATAATAAAACTTTCTTATGAGTGTGTTGAATACTAAGAGAAGTTTGATGCTTGATGATTGTTTTGAGACATGGAGGTAATAATATCAAAGTCGTGCTAGTTGAGTAGTTGTGAAATTGAGAAATACTTGTGTTGAGGTTTGCAAGTCCCGTAGCATGCACGTATGGTAAATGTTATGAAACAAATTTGAAACATGAGGTGTTATTTGATTGTCTTCCTTATGAGTGGCGGTCGAGGACGAGCGATGGTCCTTTCCTACCAATCTATCCCCCTAGGAGCATGCGCGTAGTACCGAGGTTTTTGATGACTTGTAGATTTTTGCAATAAGTATGTGAGTTCTTTATGACTAATGTTGAGTCCATGGATTATACGCACTCTCACCCTTCCATCCTTGCTAGCCTCTTCGGTATCGTGAGTTGCCCTTTCTCACATTGAGAGTTGGCGCAAACTTCGCCGGTGCATCCAAACCCCGTGATATGATACGATCTTTCACACATAAACCTCCTTATATCTTCCTCAAAACAGCCACCATACCTACCTATTATGGCATTTCCATAGCCATTCTGAGATATATTGCCATGCAACTTTCCATCATTCCGTTCATCATGACACATTCATCATTGTCATATTGCTTAGCATGATCATGTAGTTGACATAGTATTTGTGGCAAAGCTACTGTTCATAATTCTTTCATGCATGTCACTCTTGGTTCATTGCATATCCCGGTACACCGCCGGAGGCATTCATATAGAGTCATCTTTGTTCTAGTATTGTGTTGTAATCATTGAGTTGTAAATAAATAGAAGTGTGATGATCATCATTTTCTAGAGCATTGTCCCAAGTGAGGAATATAAAAAAAGAAAAAAAGAAGAGAAAAGGCCAAAAAAAAAGAAAAAATGGGAGAAAAAGAGAGAACAAGAGAGAAGGGACAATGTTACTATCCTTTGCCACACTTGTGATTCAAAGTAGCACCATGATCTTCGTAATAGAGAGTCTCTCATGTTATCACTTTCATATACTAGTGGGAATTTTTCATTATAGAACTTGGCTTGTATATTCCAACAATGGGCCTCCTCAAGTGCCCTAGGTCTTCGTTGACAAGCAAGTTGGATGCACACCGACTAGTTTCTTTTGTAGAGCTTTCATACATTTATAGCTCTAGTGCATCCATTGCATGGCAATCCCTACTCCTTGCATTAACATCAATCAGTGGGCATCTCCATAGCCCATTGATTAGCCTCGTTGATGTGAGACTTTCTCCTTTTTTTGTCTTTGATGACCCACAAGTATAGGGGATCTATCATAGTCCTTTCGATAAGTAAGAGTGTCGAACCCAACGAGGAGCAGAAGGAAATGATAAGCGGTTTTCAGCAAGGTATTCTCTGCAAGTACTGAAATAAGTGGTAACAGATAGTTTTGTGATAAGATAAATTGTAACGAGCAACAAGTAACAAAAGTAAATAAAGTGCAGCAAGGTGGCCCAATCCTTTTTGTAGCAAAGGACAAGCCGGAACAAACTCTTATAATAGGAAAAGCGCTCCCGAGGACACATGGGAATATCGCCAAGCTAGTTTTCATCACGTTCATATGATTCGCGTTCGATACTTTGATAATTTGATATGTAGGTGGACCGGTGCTTGGGTGCTATTCTTACTTGAATAGGCATCCCACTTCTGATTAACCTCTATTGCAAGCATCCGCAACTACAACAAAAGAATTAAGGTAAACCTAACCATAGCATGAAACATATGGATCCAAATCAGCCCCTTACGAAGCAACGCATAAACTAGGGTTTAAGCTTCTGTCACTCTAGCAACCCATCATCTACTTATTACTTCCCAATGCCTTCCTCTAGGCCCAAATAATGGTGAAGTGTTATGTAGTCGACATTCACATAACACCACTAGAGGCTAGACAACATACATCTTATCAAAATATCAAACGAATACCAAATTCACATGACTACTATTAGCAAGACTTCTCCCTTGTCCTCAGGAACAAACGTAATTACTCACAAAGCATATTCATGTTCATAATCAGAGGGTTAATAATATGCATATAGGATCTGAACATATGATCTTCCACCAAATAAACCAATTAGCATCAACTATAAGGAGTAATCAACATACTAGCAACCTACTAGCACCAATCCCGGACTTTGAGACGAGAATTGGATACAAGAGATGAACTAGGGTTTGGAGATGAGATGGTGCTGGTGAAGATGTTGATGGAGGTTGCCCTCTCCTGATGAGAGGAGCGTTGGTGATGACGATGGTGATGATTTCCCCCTCTCGGAGGGAAGTATCCCCGGCAGAACAGCTTTGCCGGAGCTCTAGATTGGATCCGCCAAGGTTCCGCCTCGTGGCGGCGGAGTCTCGTCCTGAAAAGTTCCTTCCTATTTTTTTCTCATCGAAAGACCTCATATAGGAGAAGATGGACGTCGGAGAGCCACCAGGGGGCCCACGAGGTAGGGGGGCACGCCCTAGCGGGGGGGGCACCCTCGTGAGCAGGGTGTGGGCCCCCTGGCCTTCATCTTTGATGATGATTTTTCTTTATTTATTTTAAGATGTTCCGTGGAGTTTCAGGACTTTTGGAGTTGCGCAGAATAGGTCTCTAATATTTGCTCCTTTTCCAGTCCAGAATTCCAGCTGCCGGCATTCTCCCTCCTTATGTAAACCTTGTAAAATAAGAGAGAATAGCCATAAGTATTGTGACATAAAGTGAAATAACAGTCCATAATGCAATAAATATCGATATAAAAGCATGATGCAAAATGGATGTATCAACTCCCCCAAGCTTAGACCTCGCTTGTCCTCAAGCGAAAAGCCGATAACAATAAATATGTCCTCATGTTTAGAGGTAGAGGCATCGATAAAAATAAAATACGGACATGAAGGCATCATGATTATTCTCATAACAACAACATATATAGATTTTGTCATATGATTACTTATGTTCAAGTGATGATCTATTCACAATGCAAAAGTATAAATCATAAACCTTATTGGGCTCCGACAAACTATAATCTCAGTCACTGAAGCAATTGCAATTTATCATAACATCGGAAAGAGACTATGTCAGAGCTAAAAAGCAAGTCCACATACTCAACTATCATTTAGTCCTCCATAATTGCTAACACTCACGCAATACTTGTGGTTATGGAGTTTTAATCGGACACAGAGAAAGATAGGGGCTTATAGTTTTGCCCCACAACCTTTTACCTCAAGGGTAATGTCAATAATAATGGTTCATGCTCCCCTACATCCAATTATATATATATATATATATATCATGTTCTTTCCAACATGCTGAGCTTGCCAAAGGATAAAATGAAAAATAAAAGGTGAGGATCACCATGAATCTTGCATAAGGTAGAAGATAATAATAAAGGACAGGCCCTTTGCAGAGGGAAGCAGAGGTTGCCATGCGCTTTTATGGTTGGATGCATAAAATCTCAATGCGAAAGAACGTCACTTTATATTGCCCCTTGTGATATGAACCTTTATTATGCAGTCCGTCGCTTTTATTACTTCCACATCACAAGATCGTATAAATCTTATTTCTCCCACACCAATCAATCATACATATTTAGAGCAATTTTTATTGCTTTGCACCGATGACAACTTACTTGAAGGATCTTACTCAATCCATAGGTAGATATGATGGACTCTCATGGCAAAACTGGTTTAAGGGTATTTGGAAGCACAAGTAGTATTTCTACTTGGTGCTGAGAATTTGGCTAGCATGAGGGGGAAAGGCAAGCTCAACAAGTTAGAGGATCCATGACAACATACTTTATCTCAGATATAAGAAAGACATGACTCATTATGTTGTCTTCCTTGTCCAACATCAACTCTTTAGCATGTCATATTTTAATGAGTGCTCCCAATCATAAAAGATGTCAATGATAATATATCTATATGTGAAAACCTCTCTTTCCTTATTACTTCCTATTAATTGCAACAATGGCCAAAGCTATATCTGCCAACTCCCAACAACTTTTAATCATCATACTCTTCCTATGTGAAGTCATTACTCTCAATAAGATCAATATGAACTTTTTGTTTCTTTTTATTCTTTTTCTCTTTTCTTTTATTCACCCAAGATCATGGCAAAATAATCAAGCCCTTCACTCAACACTAATCTCTATTATATATAGCTCACGGACTCGATTACAAAGAGAGATCATAAAGCAAAACTCAAAACTAGATCATGCCACAAACTTTATTCTACTAGATCAAGATACTACTAATAGGATCGACCTAAGAAAAACGATAAAGATAGGAGTTGTGATTGTGATACGATACCGGGGCACCTCCCCCAAGCTTGGCAGTTGCCAAGGGGAGTGCCCATACCCATGTGATTATATCTCCTTGGTTGGTGAAGAAGGTGGGGGTGTTGTTGATGATGCAGGCTTGTCATCCATCTTCCAAGGCATAGGTTCACCATCATAGAAGGATGACCGAGTCTCCGGAATCCTCGAATCTACAGCCAAACTCATTCTTTTGAATCTATATTCATACTCATAGTTTTGGTTTTGCAGGTCATGGATTTGGGCTTGGAGGTGCTCGAACTTCTCATATAGCTTGAAGATGGCCTCCTCGGTGTTCTTGGCATCTGGCTTGTAGTTGTTAGTGAACTCCACGAGCATCGTGTGGCTAGCATTGATTCCACGCTCCACCATCCCCTGGCACTTGAAAACTTGTTGCTCCATTGCTTCGAGCCTCGTCTCCACGCTTCCGGTTCCCTTTGGTCCCTCAACATTGCGGATGTGCAACAACCCATCACGCATCTCAATGGTTTGAGGGTGTCGCAGCACCTCCGCGAGGTAAAGGTTGATGACCTTCTCGAAGAACTTGTCCTTAGAAGCACTTGGGGACGTCATGATAAGCTAGATCTGTCAGAAAAACAGCTCAAAACAAGAACAGAGAATAATTGCGTGATACGGGGGTCAAAACCTTCGGGAGAATATATAATGAATTTTTACCGACCAAAATACGTAACGTGCAAGAAAACAGAGTCCGGAAGGCACACGAGGTGCTCACGAGGTAGGGGGCGCACCCACCACCCTCGTGGGGCCCTCATGTCCTTCCCGGGCTGCTACTTATTTTTCTATTTTTCTAAATATTCCAAAACGGAGAAATATTGCGTAAAAAAATGTTTTGGAGTCGGTTTATTTACCGTACCACATACCTATTCCTTTTCGGGGTCTGAAACGTTCCGGAAAGTGTCCCTTATGTATTCCTCCGGGGTTACGGTTTCAATAATATTGGTTTCAACATTTATGGGATTACGTGAGATATAATGTTTAATTCTTTGACCGTTTACCACCTTCAGATTTGTGCCTTCGAAGTTGTTGATCTTTATGGCACCGGAACGATAGACCTCTTCGATAACATAGGGGCCTTCCCATTTAGAGAGAAGTTTTCCTGCAAAAAATCTTAAATGAGAGTTGTATAGCAATACATAATCACCTACATTAAACTCACGCTTTTGTATCCTTTTGTCATGCCATCTTTTAACTTTTTCTTTAAACAACTTGGCATTTTCATAAGCTTGGGTTCTCCATTCATCAAGTGAGCTAATATCAAATAACCTCTTCTCACCGGCAAGTTTAAAATCATAGTTGAGATCTTTAATAGCCCAATATGCCTTATGTTCTAGTTTGAGAGGTAAGTGACATGCTTTTCCATAAACCATTTTATACGGAGACATACCCATAGGATTTTTGTATGCAGTTCTATAAGCCCATAATGCATCATCAAGTTTCTTGGACCAATTCTTTCTAGACCTATTAACAGTCTTTTGCAAAATTAATTTGAGCTCTCCATTGCTCAACTCTACTTGACCACTAGACTGTGGGTGATAAGGAGATGCAATTCTATGATTAACATCATATATAGCAAGCATTTTATGGAAAGCACCATGAATAAAGTGTGAACCACCATCAGTCATTAAATATCTAGGGACTCCAAACCTCGAGAAAATAACTTCTTTAAGCATTTTAATAGAAGTGTTATGATCAACATTACTAGTTCGAATAGCTTCTACCCACTTCGTAACGTAATCAACAGCAACTAGAATATGTGTTTATCCATTAGAGGTAGGAAAAGGTCCCATATAATCAAAGCCCCAAACATCAAACGGTTCAATAAAAAGAGAATGATTCATAGGCATTTCTTGACGTCTACTAATATTACCAATTCTTTGACATTCGTCACAAGACAAGACAAACTTACGGGCATCCTTGAAGAGAGTAGGCCAATAAAAACCAGATTGCAATACCTTATGTGCAGTTCTATCTCCAGCGTGGTGTCCTCCATAAGCCTCGGAATGACACTTGCGTAGGATCTGTTCTTGTTCATGCTCAGGTACACAATGTCTAATAACACCATCTACTCCTTCTTTATAAAGATGTGGGTCATCCCAAAAGTAATGTCTCAAGTCATAGAAGAACTTTTTCTTTTGTTGGTATGTGAAGCTAGGTGGTATAAACTTAGCAACAATATAATTAGCATAATCAGCATACCATGGAGTACTACGAGAAGTACTTATAACATTTAATTGTTCATCAGGAAAGCTATCATTAATAGGTAGTGGGTCATCAAGAATATTTTCTAACCTAGACAAGTTGTCTGCAACGGGGTTCTCAGCTCCCTTTCTATCAACAATATGCAAATCAAATTCTTGTAGCAAGAGAACCCATCTAATAAGTCTTGGTTTAGCATCTTTATTTTCCATAAGGTATTTAATAGCAGCATGATCAGTGTGAATAGTTACTTTAGAATCAACAATATAAGGTCTAAACTATCACAAGCAAATACAACTGCTAAAAGCTCTTTTTCAGTAGTAGCACAATTTCTTTGAGCATTGTCTAGAGTCTTACTAGCATAATGAATAACATTTAATTTCTTATCAACTCTCTGCCCTAGAACAACACCTACAACATAATCACTAGCATCACACATAATTTCAAAGGGTAAATTCCAATTAGGTGGCTGAACAACAGGTGCAGAGACTAATGCTTTCTTAAGTATTTCAAATGCTTCTACACAATCATCATCAAAGACAAATGGTATATCTTTTTGCAATAAATTAGTCAGAGGCCGAGAAATTTTTGAGAAGTCCTTAATGAACCTCCTGTAAAATCCGGCGTGACCAAGGAAACTTCTTATACCTTTGATGTCCTTGGGACATGGCATCTTTTCAATAGCATCAACCTTGGCTTTATCAACTTCAATACATCTTTCAGAAACTTTATGCCCCAAGACAATACCTTCATTAACCATAAAGTGGCACTTTTCCCAATTCAAGACAAGATTAGTTTCTTCACATCTCTGCAAAACTCGATCAAGATTGCTCAAGCAATCATCAAAAGAGGAACCATAGACGGAAAATCGTCCATGAAAACCTCACAAATATTTTCACAAAAGTCAGAGAATATAGCCATCATGCATCTTTGAAAGGTAGCAGGTGCATTACATAAACCAAAAGGCATACATCTATAAGCAAAAGTACCAAAAGGGCATGTAAAAGTAGTCTTTGATTGATCTCTAGCCGACACAGGTATTTGAGAGAAACCAGAATAACCATCTAAGAAGCAATAGTGTGTATGTTTGCATAATCTTTCTAGCATTTGATCAATAAAAGGTAAGGGGTAATGATCTTTCTTAGTAGCTTTATTTAATTTGCGGAAATCAATTACCATCCTATAACCTGTGATAATTCTTTGTGGAATCAATTCATCTTTATCATTAGGAACAACAGTAATACCTCCCTTCTTAGGGACACAATGGATAGGACTTACTCACTGACTATCAGCAACGGGATAAATTATACCTGCCTCCAAAAGCTTGAGTATTTCTTTTCTTACCACTTCTTTCATTTTAGGATTCAGACGTCGTTGAGGATCACGAACTGGTTTGGCATCTGCTTCCAAATTTATTTTATGTTGAAATAGAGTGGGACTAATGCCCTTAAGATCATCAAGAGTATATCCAATAGCAGCATGATGCTTCTTCAGAGTTTTCAATAATCTTTCTTCTTCATGCTCTGAAAGGTTAGCACTAATAATAACAGTATATATCTTCTTTTCATCAAGATAAGCATATTTAAGATTATCAGGCAAAGGTTTAAGCTCAAACACGGGATCACCCTTGGGTGGAGGAGGATCCACTAAAATTTCAACATGCAAATTGTGTTGCAGAATAGGTTCCTGTTTAAAGAATACTTCATCTATTTCCCTTCTTTCATTCATGAACATATCATTTTCGTGGTCTAGCAAATAGTGTTCTAAAGGATCACTAGGAGGCACGTCAATAGAAGCAAGACCAATAATTTCATCCTTACTAGGTAATTCTTCCTCATGATGTTGTTTACTAAATTTAGAGAAATTAAACTCATGAACCATATCATCCAAGCCAACAGTAACAACATTCTTTGTGCAATCTATGGTAGTATTGGCAGTATTTAAGAAGGGTCTACCAAATATAATGGGACAAAATCTATCTTGTGGGGAACCAAGAACAAGAAAATCAGCATGATATTTAGTTTTCCCACACAAGACTTCAACATCTCTAACAATTCCCATTGGTGAAATAGTATCTCTATTAGCAAGTTTAATAGTAACATCAATTTCTTCTCACTCAATAGGTGCAATGTCATGCATAATTTCTTTGTATAAGTCAATAGGTATTGCACTAGCACTAGCACCCATATCACATAAGCCATGATAACAATGATCTCCTATTTTAACAGAAATAACAGGCACGCCTACCACAGGTCTATGTTTATGTTTATCACAAGGTTTAGCAATTAGCAGTTTCACCTTCGAACTGAATAACATGTCCATCAATATTATCAGACAAGAGATCTTTAATAATAGCAATATTAGGTTCTACTTTAACTTGCTCAGGAGGTGTATAAGTTCTAATATTGCTTTTACGAACAACAGTTGAAGCTTTAGCATGATCCTTTACTCTAACAGGGAAAGGTGGTTTCTCAACATAAGAAGTAGGAACAATAGGATCATTATAAGTGACAGTCTTTTCTTCAACTTTAATAGGTGCAGATTCTTTTACTTCTATGGGAGGATGTTATTTAAACCACTTCTCCTTAGGGAGATCAACATAAGTAGCAAAAGATTCACAGAAAGAAGCTACTATCTCAGAGTCAAGTCTATATTTAGTGCTAAACTTACGGAAAATATCGGTATCCATAAAAGATTTAACACAATCAAACTTAGGTGTCATACCTGACTGTTTACCTTCGTCGAGGTCCCAATCTTCATAGTTGCGTTTAATTCTATCCAATAAATTCCATCTGAATTCAATAGTCTTCATCATAAAAGAGCCAGCACAAGAAGTATCGAGCATGGTTTGATTATTATGAGAAAGCCGAGCATAAAAACTTTGCATAATTATTTCTCTCGAGAGCTCATGATTGGGGCATGAATATAACATTGATTTAAGCCTCCCCCAAGCTTGAGCGATGCTTTCTCCTTCACGAGGCCAGAAATTATATATATAATTGCGATCATGATGAACAAGATGCAAAGGGTAATACTTTTGATGAAATTCCAATTTCAATCTTTTATAGTTCCATGATCTCATATCATCACATAGCCTATACCATATCAATGTGTCTCCCTTCAAAGATAAAGGGAAGACCTTCTTCTTAGCAACATCATCGGGTATACCTGCAAGCTTAAATAATCCACAAACTTCATCCACATATATTAAGTGCTCATCAGGATGCTTTGTTCCATCTCTTGTAAAAGGGTTAGCTAGCAGTTTTTCCATCATACCCGAAGGAAATTCAAAAGGAGTTTCATTTTCAATAGGTTCAGTAGGTTGAGGAGCAACTCTTTGCTCTACTGGACAGGGTGAAGATATACCGAGCAAGCCCCTCAGAGAATTACTTTCCATAGTAACAAGTGACAGTAAATTTCAGCACACTATATAACATTTTCCTAACCAAATTCCACCTACCAAAGGCACTACACTCCCCGGCAACGGCGCCAGAAAAGAGTCTTGATGACCCACAAGTATAGGGGTTCTATCATAGTCCTTTCGATAAGTAAGAGTGTCAAACCCAACGAGGAGAAGAAGGAAATGATAAGCGGTTTTCAGCAAGGTATTCTCTGCAAGTACTGAAATACGTGGTAACAGATAGTTTTGTGATAAGATAAATTGTAACGAGAAACAAGTAACAAAAGTAAATAAAGTGCAGCAAGGTGGCCCAATCCTTTTTGTAGCAAAGGACAAGCCGGAACAAACTCTTATAATAGGAAAAGCGCTCCCGAGGACACATGGGAATATCGTCAAGCTAGTTTTCATCACGTTCATATGATTCGCGTTCGATACTTTGATAATTTGATATGTAGGTGGACCGGTGCTTGGGTGCTGTTCTTACTTGAACAAGCATCCCACTTATGATTAACCCCGATTGCAAACATCCGCAACTACAACAAAAGTATTAAGGTAAACCTAACCATAGCATGAAACATATGGATCCAAATCAGCCCCTTACGAAGCAACGCATAAACTAGGGTTTAAGCTTCTATCACTCTAGCAACCCATCATCTCCTTATTACTTCCCAATGCCTTCCTCTAGGCCCAAATAATGGTGAAGTGTTATGTAGTTGACATTCACATAACACCACTAGAGGCTAGACAACATACATCTTATCAAAATATCAAACGAATATCAAATTCACATGACTACTAATAGCAAGACTTCTCCCTTGTCCTCAGGAACAAACGTAATTACTCACAAAGCATATTCATGTTCATAATCAGAGGGGTAATAATATGCATATATGATCTAAACATATGATCTTCCACCAAATGAACCAATTAGCATCAACTACAAGGAGTAATCAACACTACTAGCAACCTACTAGCACCAATCCCGGACTTTGAGACAAGAATTGGATACAAGAGATGAACTAGGGTTTGGAGATGAGATGGTGCTAGTGAAGATGTTGATGGAGATTACCCTCTCCCGATGAGAGGAGCGTTGGTGATGACGATGGTGATGATTTCCCCCTCCCGGAGGGAAGTATCCCCG
The DNA here is from genome assembly GCF_002162155.2 of Triticum dicoccoides. NCBI lineage: Eukaryota > Viridiplantae > Streptophyta > Magnoliopsida > Poales > Poaceae > Triticum > Triticum dicoccoides. Next base: position 464,618,673 of record NC_041390.1, read on the forward strand.
GCAGAACAGCTTTGCCGGAGCTCTAGATTGGATCCGCCAAGGTTCCGCCTCGTGGCGGCAGAGTCTCGTCCCAAAAAGTTCCTTCCTATTTTTTTCTCATCGAAAGACCTCATATAGGAGAATATGGATGTCGGAGAGCCACCAAGGGGCCCACGAGATAGGGGGGCACGCCCAGGGGGGCGCCCCCCCACCCTCGTGAGCAGGGTCGGCCCCCCTCGCCTTCATCTTTGGCGAGGATTTTTCTTTAATTATTTTAAGATGTTCCGTGGAGTTTCAGGACTTTTCGAGTTGCACAGAATAGGTCTCTAATATTTGCTCCTTTTCCAGCCCAGAATTCCAGCTACTGGCATTCTCCCTCCTTATGTAAACCTTGTAAAATAAGAGAGAATAGCCATAATTATTGTGACATAAAGTGAAATAGCAGTCCATAATGCAATAAATATCGATATAAAAGCATGATGCAAAATGGACGTATCAGTCTTCTCCACATAACCCCCCCTCATTATATTCTATTCCACCTATAGTGCTATTCCATGGGTCGCGCTCATATATTGCGTGAAAGTTTATAGGTTTGAGATTACTAAAGTATGAAACAATTGCTTGGCTTGTCATTGTGGTTGTGCATGATGATAGCATTCTTGTATGACGAAAATGAAACATGACTAAACCATATAATTTTGTAGGGATGAACTTTCTTTGGCCATGTTATTTTGAGAAGACATAATTGCTTAGTTAGTATGCTTGAATTATTATCATTTTTATGTCAATATGAACATTTGTCTTGAATCTTTCAGATCTGAATATTCATACCACAATTAAGAAGAATTACATTAAAATTATGCCAAGTAGCACTCTGCATCAAAAATTCTGTTTTTATCATTTACCTACTCGAGGATGGGCAGGAATTAAGCTTGGGGATGCTTGATACGTCTCTAACGTATCTATAATTTTCGATTGCTCCATGCTATATTATCTACTATTTTGGACATTATTGGGCTTTATTATCCACTTTTATATTATTTTTGGGACTAACCTATTAACCGGAGGCCCAGCCCAGAACTGCTGTTTTTTGCCTGTTTTAGGGTTTCAAAGAAAAGGAATATCAAATGGAGTCCAGACTGAATGAAACCTTCGGGAACGTGATTTTCTCACCAAATGCAACTCAGGAGACTTGGACCCTACGTCAAGCCAATTAACGGGAGGCCACGAGGTAGGGGGGCGCGCCTACCACCCAGGCGCGGCCTCCACCCTCGTGGGCCCCCTATTGCTCCACCGACGTACTCCTTCCTCCTATATATACCTACGTACAACCAAACGATAAGAGACGGAGCCAAAACCCTAATTCCACCGCCGTAACTTTCTGTATCCACGAGATCCCATCTTGGGGCCTGTTCCGGGGCTCCGCTGGAGGGGGCATCGATCATGGAGGGCTTCTACATCAACACCATAGCCTCTCCGATGAAGTGTGAGTAGTTTACTTCAGACCTACGGGTCCATAGTTAGTAGCTAGATGGCTTCTTCTCTCTTTTTGGATCTCAATACAATGTTCTCCCCCTCTCTTGTGGAGATCTATTCGATGTAATCTTCTTTTTGCGGTGTGTTTGTTGAGACCGATGAATTGTGGGTTTATGATGAAGTCTATCTATGAATAATATTTGAATCTTCTCTGAATTCTTTTATGTATGATTGGTTATCTTTGCAAGTCTCTTTGAATTATCAGCTTGGTTTGGCATACTAGATTCATCTTTCTTGCAATGGGAGAAGTGCTTAGCTTTGGGTTCAATCTTGCGGTGTCCTTTCCCGGTGACAGTAAGGGCAGCAAGGCATGTATTGTATTGTTGCCATCGAGGATAACAAGATGGGGTTTTCTTCATATTGCATGAGTCTAGCCCTCTACATCATGTCATCTTGCTTAAGGCGTTACTCCGTATTTAACTTAATACTCTAGATGCATGTTGGATAGCGGTCGATGAGTGCTATAATAGTAGTAGATGCAGGCAGGAGTCGGTCTACTTGTCTCGGACGTGATGCCTATATACATGATCATACCTAGATATTCTCATAACTATGCTCAATTCTGTCAATTGCTCAACAGTAATTTGTTCACGCACCATAGAATATTTATGCTCTCGAGAGAAGCCACTAGTGAAACCTATGGCCCCCGGGTCTATCTTTATCATATCAATCTCCTACTACTTAGTTATTTACTTTGCCTTTATTTTACTTTGCATCTTTATCATAAAAATACCAAAAATATTATCTTATCATATCTATCAGATCTCACTCTCGTAAGTGGCCCTATAGGGATTGACAACCCCTATTTGCGTTGGTTGTGAGGATTTATTTGTTTTGTGCAGGTGTGAGGGACTCGCGCGTAGCCTCCTACTGGATTCATACCTTGGTTCTCAAAAACTGAGGGAAATACTTACGCTACTTTGTTGCATCATCCCTTCCTCTTCGGGGAAAACCAACGCAGTGCTAAAAGAGGTAGCACCAACCGAAAACCATCATGCTTGTTGTGAGAAGCTCCGGTTTGTGAGAAGCATATACCCAAACCTGCCCCAAATGGGACAAATTTTTTACCACGGCATGTTGATGCCGCTCCATGATAGCATGCCAAGTTTCATGAATTTCAGACGGGTTTTGGATTTACTAGAATTTAAAAACCAGGCATCTCAATGTTTTGCCGGCAATCAACGGTGCCCTGGTGTTTGAAATTCATTCTCATTTCTTGCATGGGACCTAAGCCTAGACCCAAGGACACAGATTGATTTTTCAATCAATCTATATGCACTGGAGCATGTGCATGTAGTTCAAATTTAATTTATGCACCTGAAATGGCTAAAAACCAATTTAATGTATAAAATGTTCAAACGAACCCGGAATAATTCCGATTCTTTTACGAAACACATATAGTTGCATGTTCACGCTAGATAAAAGGTCTAGCAATTCAAACACCATCCATAGCTGCTGTGACCCCATTATGTAATTCAAATCAAGATGAAAAATCAAGTAGATCGCACACAGTTTATTATCAGCAACCGTGTGAGGTGCAGCACAAAATATCCTGGAGCACCGTCAGTGTATAGTACGCCTATGGCTTACGCAAGAAGGAGCGTCGGCTACAGTCCACAGCCGGCGTCTCAAGCACACTAGCTCGCTCCCCAAATATCATTTCACTGTTCATTCGTCGTCGGTGAAAGATGGGCACGTGGACCCGCGTCATGAGGGCAACTTCGGTAGCCCACTCCGCCGAGAGAGCGACCTCAGCCACCATCCGCGTGCTAACAAGGTGCATGAGCGCAGCCGCAACCTGCGACCGGGCGACAAAGGCAGCCCAAACGGCCGTTGTTGCTTCTCAGATGGTGGCAGCAACATCTGCCTCGGGGATAGCAACTGCCGAGAGCGGCACAACAGCTGTCCATTCCACAGCGGCGGCCTTCGCCCTGATGGAGGCCGCTCACTGATAACCCACACATATAGGGGATCGCAACAGTTTTCGGTGCTAAAGTATTCAACCCAAATTTATTGATTCGACACAAGGGGAGCCAAAGAATACTCTCAAGTATTAGCAGCTGAGTTGTCAATTCAACCACACCTGGAAACTTAGTATCTGCAGCAAAGTGTTTAGTAGCAAAGTAATATGATAGTAGTGGTAACGATAACAAAAGGTAACAGTAGTAAAAGTGATGTTTTTGGTATTTTGTAGTGATGATAGCAATAGCAACGGGAAAGTAAATAAGCGAAGAACAATATATGGAAAGCTCGTAGGCAATGGATCAGTGATAGAGAATTATGCTGAATGCGGTTCATCATGTAACAGTCATAACCTAGGGTGACACAGAACTAGCTCCAGTTCATCAATGTAATGTACGCATGTATTCCGAATATAGTCATACGTGCTTATGGAAAAGAACTTGCATGACATCTTTTGTCCTACCCTCCCGTGGCAGTGGGGTCCTTACGGAAACTAAGGGATATTAAGGCCTCCTTTTAATAGAGTACTGGAACAAAGCATTAACACATAGTGAATACATGAACTCCTCAAACTACGGTCATCACCGGTAAGTATCCCGATTATTGTCACTTCGGGGTTAACGGATCATAACACATAATAGGTGACTGTAGACTTGCAAGATAGGATCAAGAACACTCATATATTGATGAAAACATAATAGGTTCAGATCTGAAATCATGGCACTCGGGCCCTAGTGACAAGCATTAAGCATAGCAAAGTCACAACAACATCAATCTCAGAACATAGTGGATACTAGGGATCAAATCCTAACAAAACTAACTCGATTACATGATAGATCCCATCCAACCCATCACCGTCCAGCAAGCCTACGATGGAATTACTCACGCACAGCGGTGAGCATCATGAAATTGGTGATGGAGGATGGTTGATGATGGCGATGGCGACGGATTCCCCTCTCCCACTACAAAAAAAAGACACATCCGTGACATTTTGGGCCGAACGAATTTTTTTTCTGTCATACATATGACACTTCTATGGCGATAATTGTGACAAAACCCGGTATCATCATAGATGTGGTGGGCTCCTACTTCTATGACAAAAAATCATAACAGAAAATGGGCTTTTCGTCCTGGGCGGGCCGGAGACGCAACTGCATGACATTCTTTGGGCCGTCCATGACGGAAAAAACCATGGTAGAAGCGAGGGCGAGAAAAATTTCGGGGATTTCCCGGTTACGGTAGGAGGTCGGGGGCCGAGCGATGAGCGTTTCTCTCGTACACGTACGCGCGTGTGTGCGAGGCGTTGGCTCTAACTGAACCCGAGCGAGGCGTTGGGCTCTAACTGAACCCGAGCGATTGCACTGCGGGCTACGCGTTACTGAACCCGAGTGATCGATCGATGGCTGTTAACTGAACCCGATCGAGCAATTCCTTCACTACTGCTGCTATCTGAAGCCGATCGATTGGATGAACAGTGAGCGTTGCGGGGGGTGGGGGGGTTGGATGAACAGTGAGCGGTGGCGTTGCCTCTGGATGAACAGGACCCCGTGGTGTGGAGGGCTGGATGAACAGTAGATGGTGGAGGGGTGCCAGTGGAGGGGTGGTTTAACAGGACCCTGTGGTGTGGAGGGCTGGATGAACAGTAGACGGTGGAGGGGTGGTTGAACAGTAGCCGGTGGAGTAGCGCGTGGTGGAGGCTGGATGAACAGGAGCCCGCGGAGGCTGGAGGAGGCCGACGGTGGAGATGAACAGTATCTCGTGGAGTCCCGTTTTGCAGTACGCCACACCCCTCCCGATGAACAGGACCTCCGTTTCGACCGTAGGAGGTCCGTTTCGTCCATTTTATGGTACGCCACACCCCTCCCGATCAATAGGACCCCCGTTTCGACCGTAGGAGGTCCGTTTCCTCCATTTTGCGGTACGCCACACCCCTCCCGATCAACAAGAACCCGGTTTCGACCGTAGGAGGTCCGTTTCCTCCGTTCTGCGGTACGCCAGGCCTTGTTTCCATCGCATGTTCCGTCCAAGCCCTCCCGATGAACACGACCACGCATTCCGTTCCGACCCAGCCGGTTGGCTCCCACGCGTTCCGCTGCCTCCCGATGAACACGACACATTCCGTTGCCTCCCCATGAACACGACGCATTCCGTTGCCTCCCCATGAACACGACGCATTCCGTTGACTCCCCATGAACACGATGCATTCCGTTGCCTCCCCATGAACACGACGACGATGATGTTTCTCTGTTCTGACCCAGCCATGTACACGAGACCTGGCCGTATGTATGTGCGAGTAGGCGTTCGGGACCCTTCCCGTATGTACACATACGTGGCCGTATTTTCTTTCTTGCACCCTGGCTGCTGTACGTACGTGTACATGCTATGTGCGCGCCTCTACTACGACACGTGCGTGCCTCTACTACGACACGTGCACACCTCTACATCAACCAGTATGTACGTACATGTTCGCGACTAGAATGACAACGCTACGTACGCTTCGACCAGGTGGGTCCCGACTGTCAGGCACTTCCTTGCCTGCAAAGAAGTAGCTGGTGGGTCCCAGCAGTTAGGGGGCGAATCGTTTTGTTTTTTTTGCCCGGACGCACTTCATTGCGTGCGAAGGTGGAGCTGCTAGGTCCCAGCAGTCAGGGGGCGCATCGTTTTTTTTGCCCAGACGCACTTCCTTGTGTGCGAAGGTGTAGCTGGTGGGTCCTAGCAGTTGGGGGGCGAATCGTTTTTTTCCGGACGCATTTCCTTGCGTGCGAAGATGTAGCTAGTGGGTCCCAGCAGTCAGGGGGGCGAATCATTTTTTTTCGGACGCACTTCCTTGCGTGCGAAGGTGTAGCTCATGGGTCCTAGTAGTCAGGGGCGAATAATTTTTTTCGCGAAATACGGTGGCCCGTCCGGTGGGTCCCCGCTGTCAGGTGGAGGAATAATTATTTTGCGCGTAATAAGGAGGCACTTCCTTGCGGCTGTCGTGGACCCAGCTGTCAGCCTCTCCACGTACTTTCCACGTCCGATGGACATCCAACGGCCACTGCTGCTAGAACCGTGTTGACTATAAGTTGACAAAGCCTTGCATACGCGTCAACTCTGTTTTTTTAGGGGACGCGTCAACTTAGTAAGGCCAGAAGTGTGTGGCAGAGAACTTATAGCCCATTTGAGATTTGTAAGAATGTGTAGCCCATTTTTGAATTCTAATGGAATTTACTATAGCCCATTTACAGATTGTTAAAAGTACAGCCAATTTCAACCAACCGTTCAAAACAGAATTCAATAAAATTTCCCACATTTTGATGGGATCCGAAATATTTTTATCCCGAAATTTCTAGTCAAATTAAATACAATTTCAATATAAATTTATATTACGTAAAAATCCAACGAAACATTGCGCTCGCAAAAATTGATGAAATTAAAATTTTCAATATCCAAAAATAATATTTTATAAAGTAATCACATGTTTGGTGCATTTTTTATAGTTACTGCCCAGTTTTTATAATTACATCCCATTTATTATTTCTTAAAGCCCATTTTCTTGTTAAGCCTAATGCATCCCTCCTAGGAAAGATTTGTAGCCCAGTGGGGCGGAGAATAACAACTTGACCTTGCCTGGGTATTCCTAAAAAAAGTATAGCTGGGCTAGCCATTTTCAGCTTGAAAGAAATTAATATCTGGGCTGGATATGTGGCCTGGGCTAGACGGGCCACAACCCGCCCAGTTAATACCTGCAGTGATGTTTTTGTTGTTGTTCAGAGGAGAAAAATTAATATCTGGGCTAAACATCGAAAAACTCCGCAGTGCTCACACCTCAAAAACACAAATACTGCTCGAGCTGCTTGGTCCCAGCTGCCGGCCGCTTCTTGTGCAATTCTCTCGTTTATTGACTACTCCCTCCTTTCCGGTTTATAAGGCTCAATTCAAAAATCTCACCAACCAAGGTAGATGATGAGTGGTGGAATATGTTTTGTAGTTTGCAAAAGCACCCAATTAATGCTCTTGTTTTCCTCAAAAAAGTATGTTTATGAATGCATTAATTGCAATGCATGCATGCATAAAGTGCATGCATTGGTCAGTTTTCTCTTAATACTTGCATGCAATGATTTAATGCACCTTGAAGTCTGAACATGTGATGGGGAACAACCAAATTGAGCCTTATAAAATGGAAAAACTAAATTTTTGAGATAAGCCCTATAAACCGGAAAGGAGGGAGTACTACATAGGTTGACAATGGTGTGGGACCGTGATGTCTGGAAACCAGGAGGAAGCAAAATAAATTATAGTTATATATATATATATATATATATATATATATATAATAAGGAGGCACTTGCGTACGTGAGGCTATGGACCTGGTGGGTCCCCATTGTCATCCTCTCTAAGTAAAGTCATCTCCTTGCCCGCGCGCGCTTTCCGCCCGAAACAGTCAGCGCCACCCGCCCCGCTTCTCGGTGCAGGTGATTGCTCCGCCTTCAAACGACACAAGTGGTGTCCGTCTGTCCGTCCATCTGCCACCCACATTAATGATATGCGGTTGCCAAGGTGGCTACTCCGGCGCCACACGTCCGTCCCTCCGCCCGCCCACCATTGCTATATAAACTGTTGCGCCGGCCATACCTGCAATCATCCGCATCCGTTCCCTTTCTCCTGTCCACACCACTACTACCCACCATGGCTTCCTCGCGCTCCAGCGCTCTTCGAGATGGGCGGACGACGGACCACAAGGAGATGGCAGCCATTGCCGCCGACCGGCTGGCCGGCAGGCGGCCAGCCGGAGGACGACGACGTCCCAAAGGAGAACATGGTAGTCGACGATCTGGCGCCAACCCCCTCCTCCGCACCATCCTCGGCGGTGCATTGCACCATGACCATCGGCGAGGCCCGTGCCCAATATATGGACAGGGTGAGCAAGATGCGTGAGGAGCAGTTCTGGGAGGCGCAGGCTGACGCCACCTACAACCACCATCTCCTCCAGGAGCACCTGCAGGCGGAGGAGCAGATCACCGTGAAGCGGGCGGAGCAGGAGGCGCTGCTCGACTTGTACTGCTCCGCTCACAAGGGCTGCCTCGAGCGCTGGCGGTATCGCATGCAGGTGGCAGAGGCTGCGGCCGCCTAGAAAGAGGCTAGCAAAGAGGGCGATGAAGCGGGCGAGGCGTTGTTTGGCGAGACCGAGGACGACGCAGAGGACAATGCCGGCTCCGACGAGTCCCCGCTCCGCTGGCGTCGACGAGGCCCTGCTCTGCCGAGGCCCCGTGGCGCCAACAACGAGGCAGAGGACACCGCCGGCTCCGCCGAGGCCCCACCCCGCCAACAACGAGGCAGAGGACATCGCCGGCTTAGCCGAGGCCCCACCCTGCCGGCAACGAGATAGAGGACATCGCCGGCTCTGCCGAGGCCCCGCCCCACTGGCAACGAGATAGAGGACATCGCCGGCTCTGCCGAGGCCCCGCCCCACTACCAACGAGGCCGCGCCACACAGAAAATGAGGAAGAGTAGAACACGGCAGGTCACTGCCGCTCGGGTCCAAGTAAGGCCACCGTTGCTACCCTCCGGTTGAAGCCAAGCTAGGCGGGTTGACCATTGACGGCCGGTTAGCTTCTTGGCAGCAACTTGGAGTCGGAGAGTTGCGCTGGAGAAGAACGCTGCTTCTACTTAACTGCTGTGCAGTTAGCTGACTGACACGCGGGCCCAACAGGCCACATGTCAGTTACGCAACTGCACCTGTAGTTAAGTCACTGAAGCTTCTGTTCGGCTCAGCGGGACACAGGTGGGTAGCTTCGGTTAATTAATTATACCTCCAGTGCACCCCTTTTTAGTTGAAGAATGTATGAAATGTAATGAAATCCGGCATGTTTATATGAAATTCGACCGTGTATGAATGAATTTATTTTGATTAGTTCGAATTCCTATATCACTGGCATTGGATGAACATGCAAAACAATACGTACTAGCATTATTCCCATGGTGATCACCTCATTTGCAGCAGTTTCACATGTACTCCCTCCGGTCCTTTCTAGTCTGCATACAAGTTTTGTCTGCAGTCAAAGTATCTCTACTTTGACCAATCATATACAAAAAAGTATGCACTTTCACAATGTGCGAAGTAAAAAGGAACAGAAGGAGTACAAAGAGTTTGAGCAGCTTTTTAGCGTTTCTGTACATTGCAATCAAACACACAGGCCTGGCAATTCATAGAGAACATTCAAAACAATCGATGATTATGCATCTCAGCGACTCACATGTTAGAGGAAATATTTACTTCACAACTAAAGAATAAAGAAAAAATTAATCGACGCTGCTGACAGCAAAGGGCGTCCAATTTGAAAATATCAAACGGATGTCTTGCTAAAATCAATGAGCAAAATTTGACAAGGTTGTCCCATTCCAAAATATCAAATGCCTATGATTGTGGAATGGGCAGGGTTTGCCATCAGTTCGGACATTGACATGGCACCTCGTGCTAAATAAACCAGTTGTTCTTTTTGTGCAGTTCCACCAAAATCAACCAAATTCGTGCGTAGCTTGTATGATTTCGCCCTTATATGTTGCAACGCCTTGTACTTATCGGCACCTCCTTTCTTGTGGTGGAAATGAATGATTCGATGTATTCATGAACATTTTGTGCAGTTCCCATTGAAATCAAGCTGAGCACCCCTGTTTGCACAAATACAAAAAAGTGATTAGTATAAAGCAAACTGTACTATGAATTGATAGTTTCAACAGGCACATACATGGTCCATGTAGAGCACACTTTTAGAAAAATGGAACTCACCAGAAAGAATCCTAGAACAACATTGTACTCATGCATCACAGCAAAAAAATGGAGATTTGTCAATCCTTCTAAGCTGAAGTTAGTTTGGTTGGGGAGTAATGTAACCATCCTTCAACTGCTCCTTCTAATGAGAAGATAGACAGGGCTTCTTCATCCTGGCATAATCGGAACTAGTCACTTCACGTACTCCATATTCTTCTTCAGATGAAGATGATCCTGTTGTGCAAAGACAAGAGGACTACTAAATGCTAGCATCCCTGTTTGCTCGGAAAAAAAGAAAGGAAATATTTAAAACAGCACAGATGAAGCACTTCTCAAGGACAATACCACTTTTTCATGACAGTATCTAAACAGTAGCAGAATACCAATAGAGATGACAAAGCTCAATCATATGGATGAAATCAGTGGGCGAGTACCAACCTTTGTCAGGAGGCTTATTGTGTAGAGCATACAGATGAAGCACTTCTCCGGAATCATCTGTTGCTATCTACGGTGGTGGCCATGCTTACTATATACTCCTCGATTAGTTTAATGTTTCCAACATCCTCTTGTGCAGTTCCACTAAAATATATGGTATCTTCAAAGAAGATCCTTGTTTGCACAAGTTGAGATAATTACATATTACATTAAGAGTGGCATCAAATCAGTGGCAAAACAATTGCTCGTTCCAGCCATAGCAATAAATTAAGATGCAAAACTATATCATTACTTGTGTCATCATAGTTCCAGTGCTTCATTACAGCACCGGGAGTTGATTTTTGTTTTTCTTCCGCTTGTTCTTCCCCTTCATCACTTGGTTCAATAACAAACAAGCTTCGCCTTCAATGTAAGATTTGGCATGTCAATTAGGGAGCACAAGTATAGTACTAAACTTAATTTTCTGACGAAAGTGGCAAAATACAGGCCAACAATTGTGAAATATCCTTATCTTACCTCAATGGGATAGTACGGTGCACATACAGATTGGAAGTCTTGTCTCCATTTGTGCAGTTCACTAAAATCAAGCAACATTATCGTATAAGTAGCACAACATATGAAAGCACACTGCAGAATCATGTGAAAGAAGGCTAGTACTGACCTCTCATGATGCGGAATTCAAACAACTCACAAGAAGAAGATCTGAACCAAATTCGCCTTAATGGATAGGAAGTAAGATCTCCTCTTATGCAGTTCCACTAAGATCAAGCAATCAAGCAATATTGTCGGTGTGACATTTTGGTTGAACTACACAAAACACTCTTAAAACAAAAGTGTTTTGTGCAGTTCAACAAAAGGTCACAATGGCAACGAGGTGAAGTAGATAACCCTGTTTACACAGAGGTGCAAAGGAAACAATTAGTGGTCAATAACGATGGATGACACAGAAGCCAACAAAAAGACAGTAGCATTTCTCAAACGGTGGCATTGATTAATATTAACATAGAGATTATATTAACAATAAAATTTGCTAAACATGTAATTTGCTTTTAACTGTGGCATTGCATCAATTTTCCAGCGGCAATATTAGAGGGTGTTTGTTTACATGGACATTTTGGTGTAGGGACTAAAAAACCTCCGTGTCAGTCCCATCTAAACCAAACAGGAGGGACTTTTAGGGACTAAAAGTGGACATTTGGGACTAAAGAAAGAAGACCCCGAGGGAGTCTTTTTGGGACTTTTTCCAACAGTTGCCCCTACCACGCATCGCACCTTGTCTCTATTAGTTCATTACTAGGGGTAACATGGTCTTTTAGCATATCATTTAATAACCTCTAGTCCATGTTTAGTCCCTGGAACCAAGCAGGTAGGGACTATGGAGTTTTTAACCAAACAGGGCCTTAGATTAACAACATCTAATGAGTTGACAGGGACAGTGGACGCACCAGCACCATGTGCATCTACCGATGTACTGTGGTCATGCACAGTCTGTTGCAACAATGAACAAACAACCAAGGAGCATATTTGTGTTGGTCCTAGTTTTGTTATCTTTAGACGCCTTTCCCTATGTGAGCGCAGAAAATCTAGTCATGCTCAAACTCTACAGCCTTGTCCCTTACTTTCCTTTTTGAACTAGTACTTTTTCCCCTTCCTTTCCTCTTTGAACCACGTCTTAGATTTATGCGATACAACTTTCCCCACTACTTTCCCCCATTACCTTCCTCTTTGAACCACGTCCTAGATTCATGCTATACAACTTTCCCCCTTCATTTCCTCTTTGGACCACGTCCTAGATTCATGCTATATACAACTTTTCCCACTACTTTCCCCCACTCCTTTCCTCTTTGAACCACGTCCTAGATTCATGGTATACATGTAGCTAGAGCAATGCATGTGGAGTAAGTAAATCATACCTTAAGTTTCTAGGGGCGTGGTTCGGTGGGCGACAGGACGGCGGCGAAGAAGAAGGGGTCGGAGGCCCTCCCACGCCGCCGCTGGGTGGAAAGTGAACAGCTGCGCCGGTAGTCCCTCGCCGACGGCGATAGCGTTAAGCCTCCTTCCCTTCCCGGCGGATGGATCCTGCCGGTTCTTTGAGCAGCAGTGAGGGGAGAGAGAGGCCAACGAAGTCTTGTTTAGATCTGGAGAGGGCGAGAGAGTGTGAAGAGAGCAACTACAAGTGCTGAGGCTCCAGCGGGAGAGGGCGAGAGAGTGTGAAGAGAGCAACTACAAGCGCTGAGGCTCCAGTGTGTATATATATACTGGAGAGAGAGTGTGAAGCATGCAAACCCTAGAAAACATTTTGACCAGTCAAAGAATCCTCCTGGCACAAATTATGCTCAAGTGTAGTTATCGAACCCGAGACCTCAAGTTTGATGACCGAACAGGCTAACCAGCTACACAACCCTCCCGTTATGTTCAACGAGAGGGAAATAACCTTTTATACATTCCTGCATTCGTGTGACAAGCATGTCGTGTTTTTGTGTGTGTGTGGGAGTCATTGGGATTTCAATCATAATCGTGTCATGTGGCTTTGGTGGTAAGACTATCCACAGTGGTGCAGAAATAATGCAGCCCTAGTCACCTTACCTCTCTCCATGTAGTACGTTGGGTCCCACCAGTTAGAGGGTGAAACAAACAAATTAATAAGAAAAATTAAAAGCGCCAACGGTGTTTCTTACCTCACACATCTCGCTACTGCTCGGGAACACTGTCCAATTGATCCCTCTGTTCGCTCACGTACTATTTTAAGTGAATCCTTATTATAACATGCACACAAATTTTGGGCACTTGTATTCGACTTAAGTCAGTGTGCCACCGTATCTCGTATACTTACTACTCCCTCCGTCTAGGTGTAACAAGTCACGTTAGAAGGTGCAACGGGACCAAGGTGCGTGCGTGTGCATGTGCGTGTGTGTGTGTGTGTGTTTAACAGCATGTGTGTTAGAGAGAGAGAGCGACAAATCGACCTACTCCTACAGAGAGATGTTGTGTAGTGTAGAATTTTAGCCGCGAGAGTCGGTGCATCCTCTCATTTCCGGGCATGTCCGGTAGGGACATGCGGACAACTGCCACGCCCGCTCCTGACCAGCCTGGCCCACCCAAAGCCCCTCCATCGCCCACGCGCGCATCCCGCCCAAAACGGGCAGCGCCGCTCCAAAGAATCGGTGCCGCATTCATGTCCGGGCAGAGCGGACGCGGCCTCTCACTGGCGCAAGAGTGATGGTTGCTTCGTCCGTCCAACTTATTGCTGGGTCTATGTGATTTGACGGCTCATTGGTCTTTATTACTGAGGTGGTAGGATTGCTGGATGTCCCACGCTTTCAGCGAAAGGAGGTACTACTACTAGATTACAATTTTCTCTATTCTTACAGCGGAGGCGTGCAAGGGCAGTGAAAACATGCAGGCTCAGTGATTACATGGCCCACCTCACACTATCACCGTGCGACACCTAACTCTTTACATAGTACTCCCTCCGTTCCTAAATATTACTAGATGAGTCCCCGCGCGTTGCCGCGGAACATCAGTATATATCTCTGCGCAAAATTATCGATTTCATAGAACTAAAAAAACTCTATAACCGCATGACAAATGTGGTAGCCAAACTAAATAAACTCCCATCATCATTTAGATCATCCCACGTAAGGAAAAAAGATCAACCAACTCCTACTGCATAATGGGATTATATTTTTCTTTTTGACATGTTAATGGGACTTAAAAGCTCACTTACATGCATGCTACCGGTGCATGCTTGCATGCAGACATGTTGATGTGATTTAAAACTCACTCACATGCATGTGCCACGGTATTTCTGCATGCTTGCATGTGGCTTAGTGCGGAGCCTCTCAAGGTCTAGATCATACGGCTATTATGGACTGATTTACTTCATCTAACGGCTACATCAATTTTGATGATGTGGCTCAAGGAGAGGATAGAGAATTCCTAGTAGTGGGGGCTAGCTATTACTAGTAGATAAGTCTTTGTAGGGATTCCACTACATACGGAACAAAATGAATGAATCTACACTTAAAATGCATCTATATATCCGCATGTGGTTGATGGTAAAATCTCTACAAAGACTTATATTTAGGAACGGGGGAGACGGCGTACTAAGCAAGCTTCTCCTCGTTCTGCGAATTGACGGGACACATCAAAAGTACTCTAGTGTATAGACCCTTGCATCTAAGGTAGGCCCCACATGGTTTGCCTCTTTTTTTAACATAACACATCAAGTCGCAATTTGTTTGTTCACCCGTGGTAGACGATCCTCCCTCCACCAAGTGGACAACCAGTACACGTGCCAAATTACCACATGGGCTGCCTTTTTCGTACAGAAATGAGCTCCACCATGTACCCGCGCGGGTGTGGTTGGGAAAGAGACGGGAGTACGTGCGCCGTGCATGCACCTCTTCTCTTCGTGCATGCCCCCCACCTACGTGGGTGTGTGTGAGAGATACAAACCGCGTTTGTGAGTGTTTTTTGTTTTGGGGTGGGGGTGGGGTGGGGGGTTGATTTCGTGAATTATTTGTGGGAATATGTGTCGATGACATCTCAAACAAAATTTTGCATGCAATGTGTGTGAAATGGAGGCCTATCCATATCATACATAGAGGGTTGGGTAATACACGAGAAGAGAGGGAGGGGTCATAGCTATCGATAGAGTCAAAGAGAGGATCAAGTGGGTGGGTGCGAGATCGATGAAGAGAGCCATCGAAATTGTGTGTGTGTGAAAGTCAAAGATATAGGGTGACTGGCCTACCGGAATGTTAGAGGGCACATGTCAAGTTTGTGTGTGGCAGGGAGACATGACTAGAGCGCTCGATGTATCGGTGTGTGTGGGGGGAGGGGTGGGGGGAGGGGTAGGCAGAGGCCTAACTATAGAGGTAGAACGACTCGTATATGTGTTGAGAAGGAGAGACCCAGCTATGTCTTGAGGGAGATCGGTCGACATCCATACATAACTGAAGGACGGGAAATATGATGGGACAGAGAGGAGAGAGGGAGGGAGGGAGAGGGAGGGAGAGGGGTAGAGTGCCGGATGGGTGATGGAGTTGCTTCTCGAAGATGGTGGGAGAGGCCTACTAGACAAACTGAGGGTGGAACTGCAATGTTATCAATAAGAGTGGGGATGTGTTTCTGTGTGTGCCTGTGCATGATAGATCTGTCGGGACGCATCCATGGATGATGAAGGGGAACCATGTGTTTGGTAAGCAAACCTAACTAGATCGGTAGATCAATTGTTGTTTGTCGGAGGAAGGGAGAGACACAACTAATGAGGTAGATCGATTGACGTGTGGGTAAAAACGAGTTATAAGGACCTAGCTAGCTATATGTATAGCGAGAGATCGGTCGGTGTACGTCCATTTGTTAGAGGCAAATAAGGCCCAGCGAGACGGATAGACAGAGAGAATGGAGCTAGGAGGTGGTGCGAGAGGCCCAACTACTAGCTAGATAGGGGGAGGAGTGTGCGGTTGTGAGATCGATGAAAAGAGGGGCAAGAGTTTACACGTGTGTCTGACCGTATGAGAGACACGAGGCAAGGACACATAAAGGAGGAGATTGAAGGTGTGTGTGTATGTTGTAGGCAGGCATCGCTGGAGAGGTTTATCGATCGGTGTGTGTCGGAAAGGAGTTATGGAAACTCTGGGAGAACGACCTAAAGAAAAAATGAATGTGCCCGGTGTATAGAATGCCGAGGGAGGGGGAGGGCGAGGAGGGCGTGTGCAAGCACAAGAGAAAGTTAGTGGTAGCTACAAAGGTTAGAGGATTGTGTGGGTGTAAGAGACTAACAAAGATCATAATTTGATATGAAAGCAGATTCATATATTTGAATAGGAGATCATAGTGTTTTAAACATTGCATGGATGAATATAGCGGTGATACACGTGTTGTGCACATGTTATACCATAATGTGATAATGCATGGCGTTTGCAACTAACAGCTAAATGCCGAACAATCTAAACCATACTATACATCAAACAATCTCACATTTTATTTGAATTTGTGGTAATGTGTGGCGTTTGCAGCTTACAACTAAATATCGAACAATCTAAACAATACTATATATCGAACATTCCCACATTTTATTTGAATTTGTGGTAATGTGTGGTGTTTGCAACTCACATCTAAATACTTGTAGGTGTAGGGGGCGGGGCACCGTACATAATGTGATAAACACATTATACATATGAGACATGGTTTAGATTATGAAGATCTAGCTAGAGCTAGAAATGTAATGTGATTTGAAATCAAAATAAAGTGGATTCAAAAAATCTAGTTCAAGTTCATATAGTACACATAGTTCATATGTAACTCGAGACTAATCATGTGGCGTGCTATGAAGATAATACACAAACGATAGTTTAACTTGACAATAATGATGATTGTAGATCTTATTAAAACAGATAAATGAATTCAAATACTTTGACTTCACAACAATCATTACTGTAGATCTTACTCAAATAGAGAAACAAATTCAAATTTAGTTCATATTGAAGCGGTAGTATATACGTTTGGAATGCACTAAAACGTTCATTTGAGTAGTAGGTTGCATGCATTATACACATAGAGAAATATTTTAATTGAACATTACATGAATTCAAAGTTTTGAATGACATTAGTAGTGCGCATTGATTTGGTACAGTACACGTTAGGCTTGTCCGGAAATTTCAACCCACGCCTTGTTAGCCTGAAATATTTAAGATATATCCTTGTCTCGTTGTGCTCCGACAACTCCCTCCATCTCAACCCGCGCCTTGCTATTCCGAAATTACAATGCGCGCGAAAACTCCCACCTCCTGTGAAATCCCGACACGCGAAATGCCCGTGGTGCCCCTGAACCGAAAGAACCGCCTCAAATCGGTGGGGGTACTTTCGTAACTTACCCCACATTTTGGACAAGCGCGTCTCTAAGCCATGGTTCCCCACCTCCATCCCATCCGCCCACTCATTCGTATACCAAGGCCGCGAAAACCCACGACGAAACCCCACACCCTGCTTCGTCCGCCACCCAGCCGGAGCCTCTTCCCCGATGACGTCATCCACAGCAACACCTCGACGTCCCTCATCCACCATACCGGATGAGGATCCGTCGTCGATCTCATTGTCCCGCCGGTTCAGCCACCCCGTCCTCCACCTCCAAGGAGCTGCCCCGACGTTCCCCTCATCTTTCGCGCCACCTCCATTCCCACACCGCCATCTTCACCTGCACCACCGTAAGAGCATCATCATCATCGTTTCCTCGGATGAAGCTGCGGCCTAATCGGCGACACCAAAGAGGTTGTACACTAATCGCCGCATTTTCTTCTTGATTCGATCTCAAGGTGCTGCTAGCGCTTGGTCCCGAGCCGACACGGCGCGGCTCCATCCACGGCGGCGTCGCCGGCCACTTCCTCCACAGCGTCGCTCCCTCAGCGGCGACGTCCACATCAGTAGGAGCTGCTGCTGCTTTAGCTCTCGCTTGCGCTGCTGCTCTGCTCTTGCTCATGGTCCCCTGCCTGGTCTGCTCTTGCTATTGCTCTTGCTCGCGCTGCTGCTCTCGCTCTTGCTATTGCTTGCGATGTTGCTCCGATTTAGCTACACTTCAGTCGACTGAATCGA
>NC_041390.1:464637719-464640033 GCF_002162155.2 Triticum dicoccoides
GAGGGATGGCCGGGGCGGCGGCGGACCAGCGGTGGGGAGTGTTTTCGGGGTGGGCGGGGCGGCGCACCGCAGGCCGTGGGCGGCGGGAGGCTGCTGTTTGGCCGGTGGTGGCTGGCAGCTCAGGGGGGTGGAGGTTGAAGATGAATCGCAGGCCCTTGATTTCGTATCCAATGGCTGCAAAATCGACTGACCAGAGATGAAAAAGTCAGTCGACCGACGTGTAGCCTCACATTGCTAGTGTGTTCAGTTTCGACAGCAAAATTCAGTTTCGACAGCAAAATTCAGTTTTGACAGTTAAGTTCAGTTTTGACAGTTAAGTTCAGAGATGAGCGACTGATGTATTTTACATCTAGCACTTTGTGGTTATGTATTTTACGTCATGTATTGGAGATGCTATTAGAATTCCACTCAGGTTAACGTTGTTCGTTGTCTCTCTTGTTCTGCTTCAGCCTCGGTGTCGTACAACTCACCGGAGCTGCTCCAACAACGAAACCCTCCATCACAGCGGAGCAGTACCTCGGGCTCCATCTCCAGACGCCTAAGATCTTCTTCCCCTCCTCCAACAGAAAAGTCAGCCGGAGCATCCTCACCGGCCAACCCAATCACGCTGAGATCGACATGGCTTCGCCAAAGAGGTTGTACACTTGTTGCATCTCTTTTTTACTCTACATGTTATATATATTGTCCACTAAGCACACGGATTTTTTCCTTTAGTGTCTCCTTGAAAGAAAAAACGTAGGAATTTTAATTTTCACTTGTCCTCCTTTTCAAATTCCTATTCATGAAGCACAAGACTAAGAGATAGTAGCATAATAGCATTATAATCGTACATTTTTCTTGTGGTTTAACTTAATCTCACCATGCTTCTTTGCATCCTGTGATCTTCCAATTGTTGTGAATCAAACACACAGATTGGCAGAAATCATGTGTTTTTAAATTCTCTGTTTTACACGTGCATTCCTATCCTATTCCTGTCTTTTTCCTCTCACTGCATTGTTGGAATCCTCCAATTCAAACAAGCCCTTACAGAATTACTTCTCTTACAGATAGTTGT
The DNA here is from genome assembly GCF_002162155.2 of Triticum dicoccoides. Lineage (NCBI taxonomy): Eukaryota > Viridiplantae > Streptophyta > Magnoliopsida > Poales > Poaceae > Triticum > Triticum dicoccoides. Next base: position 464,638,774 of record NC_041390.1, read on the forward strand.
CAAAGAAAACCTTGCGTGGTTTGTCCCGCTCCTGCTGCGCCGTCGTCCACCCCAGCTCAGCTGCTACAATGACAGAAGGGTCTAGCACAGCAGGGATCCAGCCTCCAGATTGTCTTTCGTCGCCTCAGATCTTCTTCCCCGCCGCTGGCAGCCATGAAAACTCCATTACCATCATCAACCGAGCAGATGACCTCGAGGACTACACGGGTCCGCAAGAGAGGTTGCACTCTTTCATGTCTGCTTACGTTATGCATCGCTTAATATTACATGCTACTTTATCGTCCTGTTCACCAATTAGACTCTGAGTCAGCTCCAAACTAATGGTCAAACTTGAGTTTTTAAATGGTTGTGGGGTACATATCAGGGCCGCTATCCATAGTATCTATCTACTATCTGGTTAATCTCTGGTGTCTACTATGAGTTTCATGTTGGGTGGGAAACAAACAGTAAAGAAGCCATTATCTATATTTTTTAACTGAAGCCATTATCTGCCTGCTATTATTGGTTTTGGGTTTATCCACAGGTTGCTACCATCACTCTAGATTTCTGCATGCACTCCTTACATAATCTCACTATGTTTTATTCCTATGCATGACAGTTATTGTAAACAATGGAACTGAACATGTAGAGCAAAAGAGATGAGCCTTGCGTGGCAATAAAATTTAATGCGGACATCGCTCCTTGGTAGGCGCAAAGGCAGTCCCCCCTCCACGCATTTCGGATTGTAATCGAGAGGAAGATATCTGTTCTGAGGGGGATTCAGAAGGAGAAGACAACTCCTATTTACCCCCTGAGGTCTTCGCTCTAACTTGGCATGCTGATGTTGATTATATCATGCATATGTTGTCTTGCATTGCTTACTTTATACATCAAATATGTCATCTTCTTAGTTTAGACATCCTTTGTGCGAATGCCATCTGTTTAGTTTATTCATCGTTTATGTGAATTATGCAACGCCATCTTGTTTAGCCAGGCATCATATATGTGAATTTTGCAATGCCATCCTGCTTAGCCAGTCATCTTATATGTAAATTACATCAGGCCATCCTTTTTTGGTTACATATTACATTTGTCAACAATGTTAGCACATTCAACTGCTCTTCGTGTGCATCAGCCATTTGACACGGTGATGGCAAATTCTGGAGTGAAAACAAGGTCTTCAGAGCAGACTATGCTATCTGACGAAGCGCATATCTCGCTGGTTACGGATAGCTCCTCAAAGGAGGATTCAGAGACAGATGACCAGTCCTATCCACCCCC
>NC_041390.1:464640246-464714232 GCF_002162155.2 Triticum dicoccoides
GCACTAACTTGGCAGGGTTATGTTGCTCATATCGTGCGTATGGTGTCTCGCATTGCTATGTCATTTGATTAGTTTAGACATGCTTTGTGTGAATGCCACATTTTCAGTGTCTAATTACCATATATGTGAATTATGCATTGCCATCTTGTTGCAAGACATTATATATGTGAATTATACAATGCTATCTTGTTGCAAAGGCATTATATATGTGAATTATTTAATGCCATGCTGTTTAGCCAATCATAATGTATGTGAATTATATCATGCTATCATTTTTTTGTATTACGTGTTCCATTTGTCGACAATGTTTGTATATTCAACTACTCTTCCTGTGAATCAGCCATTTGAAGCGGTGATGGAAGTATCTGGAGTGAAAACAAGGTATTCAGAGCAGACAATTCTACCTGCTGAAGCAGACATCTTGCTGGTTACAGAGAGCTCCTCAGAGGAGGATTCAGAGACTAATGACCAGTCCTATTTCCGCCTGAGGTCTATGCTCAAAGTTGGCAGGGTTATATTACCCATGTCATGCATGTTGTCTTGCATTGGTTAGTTTTTACATCATATATGGATTGCCATCTGCTTACTTGCTTACTATATAAATCATATATTTGAATTATATCATGCCATCATGTTTAGATAGTACATACACATCATCTAGATGAATTATGGCATGGAAACCCATTTAATAAAGACATCATATAGTTATATCATCTCATCATGTTTAGTGTTTACAGTCATCATATTTTGAATTATGGCATTCTATCCGTGAATGTATGTGAATTATGGCATGCCAACCTATTTAATAAACACATTATATAGTTATGTCATGTCATCTTGTTTACATAGTCTCATATTTTGAACTATGTCTTTCCATCTTTTTTAGTTAGCCATCATAATGTGAAATTGTGTCATGCTATCCTGTTTAGTTAGCCATCATATATGTGAAATTGTGTCATGCTATCCTATTTGGTTAGAAAACATAAATATGAATTATTTCATGCCCACTTTTATTCCCCAATATCCATTGCACCTGTCTATCATACAATGTCTATACTTTCAATTACTTTTCTTGTTTATCAGCCATTTTAATTGGAGAGCGTGATGGCAATATCTAAGGGAGTAACAACACGGTCTTCAGAAAAGATAGTGCTACCAGTTGATGCAGATAGAACCACGGTTGTACTTGCCCAAGGACTAGATCCACCACACATAACCCAGACTCTCACAGATTGTACCCCTACCTAGTTGGACAGAGAACCAGCTACACCCCTTCTAACCCCAACCCCAGCAGATAGTAACCCAGTTCCAGTTGACACAGCACCGTCTCCACCACAGAGCACCCAAACACGAGCAGTTAGTAAGGGAACTGCAGTGCCCAAAGCACGAGGACCACCACTCCGAATCCCAACTCAACGCTTAAAGGAGAATAAGATTTGTTCTCAGGTCAGGTTCTGTAGCTATGGTTCATACTCCTTTGCTCCTGCATTACTGTATTTACTCATACCAACTATTTTCAAATTTGAAGGATGGAATTGAAACTCTAATGGCGCAACAGGTATGTTTTAAACCTGTTTCTTTAACTGGTTTGCTGTTGTAACCTGCTCTATGTTGATTTCAGTTCCAATTGAATAAACAGTTATGTTCTCATGTCATGCACATTACAAGTGTTGTTATTTCTCTATAGTTACCCACACTTATATTTTGTCTATTCTGCTTTGTCTTGAACAAATATTATTTGAACTGTGTCTCTATCTTGATTTGGCAACAAAAACTAGAATGATATAGACCATAAAGTGACCATGGTACATAGATATATGTTTGTTTCATGTTGTTATCCTGTCCACTTTACTACTGAACTCATTTACCAAAATGAGTTTCATATACAACATGGTAAACATGTGATGTGTCTGCTTGTTTCTCTTTTAGAATGCGGACAAAATATTGGAGAACAGTACCGCATTATCCAATGGTAAAGGAAGTAATGCAGATAAGGTTCAAGATAGTGAGACATCCCTGTTGGTCTTCAAGAAAGCTGATAAAAACTATCTTGATGACAGTGAGGGAACCCAAAAGTCCTGTCTTGATGTAGTGTTCGAGTTACTGGCCACTACTGCTAGCACAAGCTCTTCGAACTCGCTGCCTGAATCAGTTCGTCTTCTTGAGTCTCAACTTCAAGTTGAAAGACATCGATCAGATGTGCTGTGACAGGAAGCTGAAGGACTGAGGAAGTCCCTGCAGAATTCAGATGCATATTTTCTGGTGCAACAGCAAGCGCTGGAGGATTTAAGCGCCAAACAAGAGAAAGTTAATAAGCTTGCTAAGCATCTTGGTAGCATTATGGGTACCCAGGATACTGTTTCTTGAGATCTTCTGAAGTGGTTTTAGTTCTGGATTTGTTTTGCTGCGGCGTTTATTTGCGCTGGTCGCGAACTTTGACAACCAGTGTATATGATATGCCGCTTTGTTCCCTATATTTGCACTGGTGGCGAACTTTGATGCCCAGTGGATGTAATATGTGTAATAGCCGTGATAGCCTAGCGTTAGTTGCTTGCTTATTTATTTCCTTGTTGTCTTGTTTATTTGTTTGCTTGTAGTCATTGCAGTTCTTTTTCTGCGGTTAGCTAGTGGCTGCAATAACCTATTTTTTAAAACTAGGCCACAATAACCATGGGCTAATATTTACTATAGTGACACTGGGCCTCCTACTGGCCATAGAAACAGTGGGCCTTCTATGGGCCGTAGAAACAATGGGCCTTCTGTGGGTCGTATCATCAATGGGCCTTATACGGGTCGTATGATCGATTGGCCAAACATGGGCCAAACAGACTGCATTATGGCAGTAAACGGGCTAGAGTTGGAATCGTCCGTTCATGGGCCGACCATAATGGGCCATCGTTAATAGGCCGTATTTGATGACGCTATGAAAACGACCCAACGTATTAACGGACCACAAACGGGCCGACTGTAACCACGGGCTGAATTTGGCCCACAAGCAGAAAATGACAGTAATGGGGCATAAGTGAACGAATGCTGGGAATGAGCCCAAGAATAAATGGGCTCTGAGAAGGCCGAAAGATAACATGGGCTGGAAACGGCCCAACGGAATAACGGGCCGTTAATGGGTATAAAGTGATACATTGTTCATTATGGGCCAGTTTCACCACGGGCCGTTAATGGGTGTGAAGTGATACACTGTTCATTATGGGCCAGTTTCACCACGGGCCGTTAATAGGCCAAGAGTTACATAGGCCTCATATGGGCCGAAAGACGTCATGGGCTATACATGGGCCAAAAGTGAAAACGGGCTGGAATCATATTGGGTGGCCCAGATGACGCTACTAGGCCTAATTCGGATAGGGCATAACGGGCCTTGGGTTAGCGGGCTGTAAATGGGCTATATGCGAATAAGCCGTTAACAGGCTTTACATGGGCCGGCCCGCCACCTTTTGACCAAGTCAAATGGGCCGGCCTTTTCACAGGAATGGGCCTCTGTTGGGTCGTGGCACATGTCGACATATCATAGGCGCCTTCTGTCCAATGAGTGGATGACATCTGTCCCAACAATGAGCCGACACGTGTTTCCTCCAGCCAATGATGATTTTACATGTGGAAAATCCCCATTGGTCGGGGCTGTTAACGGGTTATCGGATCCAAAACCCGACCTGATAGCTTAACGACATTCCGTTAAGGTGGATGCCACGTGTCGGTCACCCTTGACGAAAGCACTTCTGTGACGCGGGATTTATCATCATGGAAGTGGACACTTCCATGATGATAATTTTGGTAATGTCATGGAACACTTCTACGACAAAACAGGTATGACTATCTTGATTCCATCATAAAATCGTCATGGATGTACATGCATGACAGAAAATGCGACCTACTGTGACAAACACGTATCATCACGGAAGTGTATTTTTTTGTAGTGTCCGGAGCCCCGAACGGACTCCAGATCAACCCTCCCGAGAGGTTTTTGGGCTTGGCGGCGGCTCCGTATCGTAAAACACGATGAATTCTTCTCTCTAATTTTTATCTCCCCAAAACACAATATATAGAGTTGGAGTTGGAGTCGGAGAGGCACCAGGGGGCCCATGAGGTAGGGGGCGCGCCCCCACCCTCGTGGAGAGGTGGTGGGCCCCTGGCCTATATCTTTTGCAGGTATTTTTATATTTCCCAAAAAGTTGCTCCGTGAAGTTTTAGGTCATTCCGAGAACGCTTGTTTCTGCACATAAATAACACCATGGTAATTCTGCTGAAAACAACGTCAGTCCGGGTTAGTTCCATTCAAATCATGCAAGTTAGAGTCCAAAACAAGGGCAAAAGTGTTTGGAAAAGTAGATACGACGAAGACGTATCACTCACATACATGTCGAGGCCACCCATGCCCAGCTCCTGGCAGTCACTGCACAAATCAAACGAAGCTTCTCCGACAACGGTCGGCAACCCACGGCAGAAGAGCTAGCAATCACTGAGAGCGTTCGAGAAGCCATCCGTTCCTCCGTCGCATACCTTGCGACGACGGAGCCCGTCCAAGCCCAGATCGCGCCCACCCACGCCCAGCTCGTGGCAGCCATTTCCAAAGAGATGGCAGACGCGGATGGCGAGATGCTTGCCGAGTATGGTGCGATGGATGCCATGGAGCCCCTTCCCCAGGAGACCGTCAGGCGCGAGCTGGACATGGAGGCGGCGGCGGAGATCGATGAGCACCAGCCGTAGTAGTACTCTTTGTTTTGTTTAATTAAGAGCGCCGGTCTTTAATTTGTTAGAGTAATGTTTAGGTCAGCTAGCTCTGTTTAATTGCTGAACTTGCTCGATTAAGAAGTGTAGGTGTGTTTTAGTCTCCTTTGTGTACCCAAATTGTGCAATGATGTGGATGACCACCGTAACCACGGAAATTCGAACCAAAACTTTTGACGTTCAAACTCATCACACATGGGTGAAGCTATCTAAATCGTTATGATGTCCACATATCGTACACAGTTTTGAATAAGGGACCGTGTCTGATGACACTTTACGCGCCAATTTTTTGGCTGAAGTGATTCCAAATTTTCGGCTTCCGCGGAAATATCTACCTCCCTGCCCCTCCCCCTTACCAAAAGCCACATTACCCCTCTTTCTGCCTTCCTTTCCAAGTTGAAACCTTCACTCCTTGCTTGCAGCACTGCCTCCTCATCAGCGACCCTCCTTCACGCTGCTCGGACTCGTCTATCCAGGCAGGTAATCCACACCCGACCCCCATCCTCCTCCTCCTTCCACATCCCACATGCCCCGACCGCCGGCGCGAGCGCGACACCTTCCACCCAAATCACTGACCCCTCCACCAAATAAGCGCCGCCCTAAGCCATGGTGCACACAGTATAGCCAGGATCCCAGGAGCATTTGGCAGCGGAGAAGCAAATCGCAGCCGCACGCGCGGATGAGGTCGCGATGGCTGCCATTCGTTCCGACCCCCAGATCTTGGAGGAGCACCTTGCCATTTGCTAGCTATGCCGGTTAAGCATGCTCGGTTTACCCGTTGCGTGTGCTGCTCCAGCCTTTCCTTCACAAATTCTAGTGAATTGTGCTATCTAATTTTACCATGCAATCTGTTGCTCTAGTGTATATGTTCTATATGTCGAGCAGTGTGGTGCTCACTTATTAATTGTTTTGTTAATTAGTTGTCGTCTTCAGTTAATTGTTTGGTTCAATTCTGCAAATATGATATTCAATTCTTTAGGCTGCAATTTTGTATTGTCTTCCATGTGAGAAATAAATTGAATTTATCTTTACAAAATACATGAGAAATGAATACAATTGCTACATTTCCAAGTTGTCAAGCATGCTTGGTTTGGTTATACATTGTGCAATGTGGTGCTCAGTTAATGTTTGGTTCATTTGTGTAGTGGTGTTTAGTAAATTGTTTGGTTCAATTCTGCAATGCGATGTTCAATAGTTGTGGGTGCATTCTATTATTATATACCATGTGAGGAATAAATTGAATTTGGCTATAGTAAATACATGAGAAACAAATACGATTGCTACAATTGGTTGTAGTTAACTATTTGGTTAACTGTCTAATCTTCTATTAGGAGTATGTTATATTGTGCAATGTGGTGCTCAGTTAATGTTTGGTTCATTTGTTGTGGTGTTTAGTTAACTGCTTGGTTCAATTCTGCAACGTGATGTCTAATTGTCGTGGGTAGAATTTTGTATTGTTGTGCATGTGAGGAATGAATCGAATTTGGCTGCACTTAATACATGAGAAACATATACAAGTGCTATATTTCCTAGTTCTTAATCATGCTTGGTTTGGGTAAATGGGTTTTCCGTGTGGCTTGAATTAATCTAATGAATCTGCAATGTGCTTATTTTTCATCAACATATTTTACTGATAGCATGTGAACCCTTACTTAACCTGATGACTAACTACCTTATATGTGTTGCAGGGAAACAATGGGAAGCACTGAGGTTTACAATCGATATTAGCACGTGCATGGTCCGTTCTCTAATAGCACATTATTGTACAATTGCAGGAACCATTCTAATATTTTGGTTTTTAACAATTTGTTCTTGCACATGTAGGTCCTGCTGTTAGAGGTTTTAATCCACTATTCGACCCTTTTTGCATATGGGGAAATGAGTTGTCCATGAATATCAATCAAATCAAGAAACTCAGAAAGATTGTTAGGATAAAGAAATTAGCGACAAAAAACAACAAGATCTTTGTCTGCATAATGAAGAAGACATCAGTTCACTACAAGATAGTACTAACTATTATACCTGGCCTTTTTTTCCTTTGCCCCATTTCCAATATTGAGAAAATATTTATGCACATCCTTGTTTTCAGGCCTTTCCAAAGCAGTTCACTGATGATTACCTCTCAAACCACCTCTATGGTTAGGAGGCGAGGAAGGTATTCATTCAACACCCACGGTTCAATATTGAAGTGTTCCTGAAGAGGACCAAGGATGGACGGTCAATCATCCACAGGCACTGGCCTAAAGTTGCAAAGACCTTCAACATGAATAAAGTCTCAATATTCGCCTTCCTCTTCAGCAGTTTTCCAGATGAGATGCATATGTCTATATACCATCTATGATGCTAATTTCGAAAGGTTCTACATGTTGCATGTGGAACTTGCTGTTGGTGCAGTTGTGTAATGGGGTAGCTGAGTGCTGAAGCTATATCATGTTGTACTCTGATGTATTTCAATTTTGAAATTATGTTTCCTTAATATGGAAATGAAATATATTGTGTGCTTAATATGAAATGTCAATTAGATTAATAAATGGATTATGAATAATCGGATAATTTGCCTACTAACGGCGAATTAGACTGCTAATTGGGTTTTGCTATTCCAAATGGTTGTTGAAAAAATACCGTGGGCGATGACCTTAGGCAACACACACAGTTTCTAGGAATAAACCATGTTGGATGAATGAACAATCACACACGACTTTCTCTTGAAAACTGTTTGTGTTAGGCCACCTTGCGCAAATGTTTATCACATAAAAACTATGTGTGATGGATAGCCTTTGCGACACAGTTTCTTCTACGGACCGTGTGTGATACATTCAATAACGCAGACCATTTTACGAGAAAAATTGTGTGTGATGTACCTGTGAACGGAAACGTTTTCCTTGGAGCGACTGTGTGGGATGTACATACGAACGGAAACATTTAGCGGGGACTGACTATGTGGGATCTACTTGCGACCGAAACAATTTCGCCATATAATTGTATTTTTTTAGCTCTACTATACGTATTTCCGTATTTGAGCAATCGTCGGTCGCACATGTTCTCATTTTGCCGAGCGTGCGTGCCAGGAGGGCATATCCCCGATGGTTTCTGGGTCGTGTGGGAAGGACTCCCCTATCGCCCACACTCACTTGGTGACGGTTCCAAATGCCGTTGTGGAAAGGGGTTAAAAACCGTTTGTTTAGGAGCGACGCGCACCAGTGTAGTATGCCTTGTTAATTCCAGTTATTCACAACGTGATGTTCTATATGTGCAAGTATGAACTGTTGTGCTTAACATGCTTCTCGATGTACCTACACAGGACAATTTTGGGAACGACTGCTGTTTTCCATCGAGGTTAGTTTCATCCCATGGCTTATATCTGCTCACTGTTCAGGATATAGGTAGCTGGTACCATATAGGCCGTCGATTGATAAGGGACTAATCGGTGAATCGGACTTTTAACTGAATATATCTGCAACCATTTATTGTTAGGTTAACTAGGGCCATATGTAATATATCTGAGGCTACATAGCAACATGCACTGTACTTAATGTCTAAATATGCAATCCTAGGCTACATAGCAACAAGGAAGAGTATTACATTAATGTTCTAATAATGTCTAGATATACGTAGAAGAGAAGCAGCAGCAACAACAACAACACATCCCTATTTGGATAATCAACTTAGCTAGAGGTTAGAGTTAGTTTCTAGCTCATTACTAAACCTGAACTAACTCCATCCAAAGAGTTGTTTGGATGGCAGGGTTAGATTGACAATAAATGCACTAGGAGAACTAGTTCCAATTAGCACCTCTTGGATTGGATAGTTTTTTTGGGTGGATTATAGATGCAACTAGCTCAAACTAGCCCTCATGTTTAGATCTACTTTAGGGCTATTTGAGCCCGAACTAGCTCAAACTAACTGTAACCCCTGCATATAACAGCAATTAATCAACCAATAATTTGTAAGAATGCACTAAACTCCTTCCGGCCCATAATACAATATGTTAATTCATCTAATATGTGAGTATATTGGATGCTATAAGATACTCCCTCTGTTCCTAAATATTTGTATTTTTAAAGATTTCAAATGGACTACCACATACGAATGTATATAGACATACTATAAAAGAGTTTTGTACTACATCATTGTGCAATTGTTGTTTAGCTTCTAATATCAACTTAGCGCTTTTAGGTACATGTCATTGGTAAAGATCCGCGCTTCGACCCTTTCTGCGTATGGGGAAATGAGATATCGATGAACCAGCATCAAGTGAGGAAGCTGATAAAGATTGTTAGTAGAATGGGTCCAAAGATGGTAATTAAACTATTTGTTTACACTTTATCCAAGACAACAGCGAACTGCAGGATGGTAAGTAAGAACTCTGCAGCCTTCCTTTTACTGCCCATAATGAGTTGTGTTAGATAACAATGTCTGAATCTTTTTTCCTTTGAAGTGGTTGCCAAAGCAGTTCACTCAAGATTACCTCTCAAACTATATGATTAGTGGGCGTTCAAAGGTTAAAGTATTTCTATCAGAACACGATGATTATCTTGATGTTTTCATGAAGACCATGAAGGATGGGCGGTCGGCCATCACAAGGGGTTGGACTAGAGTCATGCGTGCCTTCTGCATGGAGGAGGGCACAATATGGGCATTCCGCTTCACCTTGTTCAGCAACCAGAATATATTTCGCCTCTTTCTTTACCGTCTTTAATAGTACAAGTATACAACTGTGGTTCATCATTCTTTATTTGGTTCTTATGTAATTCTTGAACATATGCACCTATGAATCGAATAATGCATTGGTTGTTTGAACCTGATCGTGTGGTACATATGTTCATTTCAACTTGGTGAAGGTTCCAAATGAAGTCGCGGAAAGGGGTTAAAAACTGTTTGTTTAGGACCACCGCGCACCAGTGGATAGGTGGTTAATTCTTCGGCCACGAGGGCCTCCGATAATGCCTCGAGGGCCAGGGAGGTGGTTTTGTTTTCGGCGCGGAGTGCTATGTCCGGATCACTAGTAATAGTGATAACTCCGTTGGGCCCGGGCATTTTGATCTTCATATACCCGTAATGGGGTATAGCTTGAAAGCGTGTGAATGCGTCTCACCCTAGCAAGGCGTGATACCCGCTGTTGAAGGGTGCCACATGGAAGAGTAACTCTTCGGACCTATAGTTCTCCAGCGTGCTGAATACCACATAGAGTTTGATTTTCCCCGAGCATATTGCTTCCCGACTGGGTATAATGCCTCGAAAAGTTGTATTACTCTGCTAAATGTGACTCCTGTCCATTTGCATTTTATTGAGCGTGTCCTCATAGATGAGGTTCAATCTGTTCCCACCGTCCATTAGCACTTTAGTGAGCCGAAAGCCGTCCATGATTGGGTTTAGGACCAGAGCGGCTGGTGCCCGGACTAAGCAGGATCTTGGTTCGTCATTGACATTGAAAGTAATCGCCATATCGTTCCAAGGGTTTATTGCTGCTACTTGGCAGACTTCGGCAAGGTCACGGAGCACCCGTTTTGCGCCGATTATTTGATGAGAAGGTCTCGAAGACTATGAATACTTCGGGATCGTCGTCCTCCAAAGAGTTCTTCTCTAGGGTAGTGTTGGTGAGGATACCCTCACCACTCTTGGCCACTTTATCGAGTATCCAACATGCCCTTAGGTTGTGCGTTGGTTCGGTATTCAGCTTCATGTGTATTTGACATGGCCTATCGAGCCATCCCATGAGGACAGTTCTATGCTCCGTAGAGGGCTTAATTTTCTGGTCCACGGGATGATGATCAGGTGCCCCGCAAGGGTGCATCCTTGTTGCCCGTCCGGGAGGTGGCTTAAAGGCATGTGGTTCCCAGCGGGGCTGTTTTAGTTTTCCAAGTGCTTTCCATTGCGCAGTACTTCTGCACTATGTGTGCCAAATATGCAAAGTGCAGTATGCGGCGGTGGTTGAGGGCATTAAGGATTACCTCATCCGTACAGTTGTTGCAAAATACTGAGATCGCGTTGTCGTCGCAACAATCTTTAATCTTGTTTTAACAAGTAGGAATCTAGCACAAAAGTGATGGGCTGTTTCCTGAGGTTGCTGAGGTATATACATTAAATTGCATATGTCCGGGGGACCGGAATTACTTGGAGAGTATTGCTTGTGGTGGGCGGGTGGGATTAAAGATTGTGGAATCTGGGTTTTGAAGAATTTTTTAGCTTAATGGCCCGGGATCCGGAGTGTCCTGAGAGTTTTTAGGCTCGAAGCCCGACTCTATGTTCGGAGGACGGATAGTTTCCTGAAGGTGGGCATCCGACTTGCGGAGCTCGGAGATCCGAACATAGTCTGTTTTTAGCGTAGGAGGAGCGGTATCCTTGCCTTACTCTTCCACGACGGTCACCAGATGGGTGACCGGTGGGGATATGATTTCTCTCTGCTCAGGTTTAAGCCCGATCAGATCTTAATCTGTTGAGACCCCCAAGGTGGCGATGCGATCTAGCAGTTCGTTTAAAGACGAAACATCTGTCGGATCCATCTTATCGACGCTTTCGGGGTCGATGCGGAGATGATTTTTGGCAATCCGGAGGGCTGCCTCAGGCTTTATGGCCGGGCGGGTGCCTATGGTGAAATTTCCGATCTGGAGGATCTGCCCAGGAACTAGGGCTTTTCCAGAGGTGATTTTGTCGTTGATGACGAGGCGAGTGATATGTCTCCAACGTATCTATAATTTTTGATTGCTCCAAGCTATATTATCTACTGTTTTGGAAATTATTGGGCTTTATTTTCCACTTTTATATTATTTTTCGGACTAACCTATTAACCATAGGCCCAGCCCAAAATTGCTGTTTTTGCCTGTTTTAGGGTTTCGAAGAAAAGGAATATCAAACGGAGTCCAAACGGAATGAAACCTTCGGGAACGTGATTTTCTACCGAATACAACTCAGGAGACTTGGACCCTACGTCAAGCCAATTAACAGGAGGCCATGAGGTAGGGGGCGCCTACCCCCCAGGCGCGCCCTCCACCCTCGTGGGCCCCCTGTTGCTCCACCGACGTACTCCTTCCTCCTATATATACCTACGTACCCAAAACGATCAGATACGGAGCCAAAACCCTAATTCCACCGCCGTAACTTTCTGTATCCATGAGATCCCATCTTGGGGCCTGTTCCGGAGTTCCGCCGGAGGGGGCATCGATCACGGAGGGCTTCTACATCAACACCATAGCCTCTCCGATGAAGTGTGAGTAGTTTACTTCAGACCTACGGGTCCATAGTTAGTAGCTAGATGGCTTCTTCTCTCTTTTTGGATCTCAATACAATGTTCTCCCCCTCCCTTGTGGAGATCTATTTGATGTAATCTTCTTTTTGCGGTGTGTTTGTTGAGATCGAAGAATTGTGGGTTTATGATCAAGTCTATCTATGAATAATATTTGAATCTTCTCTTAATTCTTTTATGTATGATTGGTTATCTTTGCAAGTCTTTTCGAATTATCAGTTTGGTTTGGCCTACTAGATTGATCTTTCTTGCAATGGGAGAAGTGCTTAGCTTTGGGTTCAATCTTGCGGTGTCCTTTCCTGGTGATAGTAAGGGCAGCAAGGCACGTATTGTATTGTTGCCATCGAGGATAACAACATGGGGTTTTCTTCATATTTCATGATTCTATCCCTCTACATCATGTCATCATGCTTAAGGCGTTACTCTGTTTTTAACTTAATACAATAGATGCATGCTGGATAGCGGTCGATGAGTGGAGTAATAGTAGTAGATGCAGCCAGGAGTCGGTCTACTTGTCTCGGATGTGATGCCTATATACATGATCATACCTAGATATTCTCATAACTACGCTCAATTCTTTCGATTGCTCAACAGTAATTTGTTCACCCACCGTAGAATACTTATGCTCTCGAGAGAAGCCACTAGTGACACCTATGGCCCCCGGGTCTATTTTTATCACATCAATCTCCTACTACTTAGTTATTTACTTTGCCATTTACGTTGCCTTTATTTTACTTTGCATCTTTATCATAAAAATATCAAAAATATTATCTTATCATATCTATCAGATCTCACTCTCGTAAGTGGCCCTATAGGGATTGACAACCCCTATTTGCGTTGGTTGCGAGGATTTATTTGTTTTGTGCAGGTGCGAGGGACTCGCGCGTAGCCTCCTACTGGATTGATACCTTGGCTCTCAAAACTGAGGGAAATACTTACGCTACTTTGCTGCATCATCCCTTCCTCTTCGGTAAAAACCAACGCAGTGCTAAAAGAGGTAGAAAGAAGGATTTCTGGCGCCGTTGCCGGGGAGATCTACGCAAAAGTCAACATACCAAGTACCCATCACATACCCTTATCTCCTACATTATATTATTTGCCATTTGCCTCTCGTTTTCCTCTCCCCCCAATTCACCCTTGCCGTTTTATTCGCCCTCTCTCTCTATCCTCCCTCTCTTTCTCTATTTGCCTCTTTTTTGTCCGCTTGCTTTTTGTTTGCTTGTGTGTTAGTTTGCTTGCTTGTCATTATGGCTAGTCCCTTATCTTCTCCATTGTCTCCCGAGAATGAAATTCTAAATTTTAAGAAAAGGGAGGGTGAAAATCTAAAAGATGCTTGGTATAGAATTTGCAATGCTCAAAATAAATATGCTAGGAAGCAATCTACTACCATTCTCCTTCGCAATTTTTATGTAGGCATTACTCCTTGGCACCGTTATGTTCTTGATACTATTACCAGAGGGAACTTTTTGGGTAGCCATACTTTTGATTCTTATAATGCTATGATAGCTTTATTTGGCTCCCCCCTCTTTTGGTTAATGGAACTATATTAACTTTGGAGCATGTAATGCAAAGGCTTGAAATTATTGAAAATAAGGTTGCTAACGTAGAGTTAATTGAAAATTTGGATAAAAAGATCCACATTCGAATCTCTCAATATGGATATAAAGTAGGAGTTACTTTGAAAGATATTAAAGAAAAGGAACCCATAGTTAATGAGAAAATAAATCACGATTCCATTAGGATCGATAAACTTGAGAATATTATTACCAATTTGGGAACCGCTTTTTCTTCCGTAAAGAATACTCCAAGTTCCTCCACTAAATTTGCCAAGCTTATGTATGTTCCTAAAAATAAGGGTGAATCATCTAGTAAGGAAAATGCGGATCTTAAATATGTAAGTGTTCATCCCAATCTTTTTGCTATCATTAAGGAACCATTTGTTACAAATGAATTTTTTGATCTTATGCCTAAAAGTTTGATAATTAATAAAAATAAATAAACTCCTAAAGATGGTAGATGCCTCATTGAAGAATTGCCTACCAAAGATGGCAATACCTAGATCTATTCTTGCTTGTTATGCCTAGCTAGGGGCGTTAAATGATAGCGCTTGTTGGGAGGCAACCCAATTTTTATTCCTTGATTTTTGCTCCTGCTTAGTAATAAATAAATTATTTAGCCTATGTTTTGGTTGTGTTTTTATATGTTTAATTACTATTTGTGCCAAGTAGAACTGTTGGGAAGACTTGGGGAATGTCTTGTTGAACTTGTTGTGAAAAACAGAAACTTTAGCGCTCATGAGAACTGCTGTCATTTTTATTTGGAAAGTGCTATTGTAACATCCCAAATTTTCAATTTGGAATGTTATACACTAGATCATCATTGCATATCATATTTATTGCATTTTGGTTCATCCTAGAAATTTTTCGCAACTCAAGGACCCTTGGAGAGAGTTGGGGATTTCGTTATTTTCATAGTTGAGTTGTCTCAAATTTTGAAAATAGGATCATTTGATTTTATTTATTTTATCTTCAATAATTTCTATTACAAAAATATGAGAGAGGGAATAAAATGACTTTCCCAAAATAAAGAAATATTGAGGATTTAATAAAAAATCAAAAAAGATTTTATTTGGTTTTATTTGCTATTTTATTTGAATTTAGGAAATATGCACGTTTTTCAAAATTGCATTTAGGCCCCAAATAAATGTTCTTCCTGTGCGGCTTGATTTTAGCAGCCGGGGAAAATTTATTTCGGGATTTTAGGAGTCCGTTTAGTATTTCTTTTATTTGTTTTTCTGTGCATTATTATTTTAAAAAAAGCGAACCGACTCCGGGCCATACTCGAGCGGGACTCCGCCCGGGGCAGCCTTTGTAAGGCGCCCGCCCGAGCCGGCCAGCCCACCAGCGCCCCAGCCTGCCTCGAGCCCCGCGCCGCGCCCTAACCCTAACCCTAGGCCGCCGCCACTGCCGCGCGCCGCCCCGCGTTGCCCCGCCGCCTCGCCGCTGCCCCGCGCCGCCGCCTCACCGGACCCGCCGTTGCCGGCGGTTTTCTTTAGAAAACCGCTCGTTTTTTTAAAGCCGCGGTTTATTTTTTTAGAATGGTTTTTTCGGTTTATTCTATTTAGCGAGCGTTCGCTCGTTCGTTTGTTTTAACGAACATGTTTGTCGTTTGGATCCAGTTAACGAATGTTCATTCGTTAAACTGTTCGTCGTTTTTCTTTTTCTCAGATTAAATCCGCGATTTTTCTGATCGCGATTTCTGATCCGATTTTCGTTCTAGTATAACTTCTCGCTCGTTTATTGGAATCAGATGATTCAAGCGCCTGGAGTTTCGTCTCGAAACCCTCTTTCCGTTTAACCAACTCAAACAAGTTTTTACCACTGTTAAAATTACCCTAGATCCAGAATAGTAAACGAAGTCTGTTTCTTTTGCCGTTTGCCTTTCGTTGCTTCGTTCGATTTGATTCTTTTTGCCAACTGGAGTTCTTAAGTTGAACTTTCTTGTTAGATCTCTTAGTTGAGTTTTACATGTGCATTAGTTGAGTACTTATTGTATGCTTGTTTGTTTGTGATAGAGTACCCGGAGTGTGCCGCTTGTTACTTCGAATCACTAGGTTTCCTGGGTCATCAGCAAGGCAAGTAACACTTTGATCATACCTCCTACTACCCAGTTTTATTGCATTAGATCAACCCTTACACATTGCATGATTAGGATCTAATTAAATTGTGGTTTTGGGAAGTAGTTGAGGTAGTACCTATTACCTGTTTATTATCAAACCTTTGGGAGTTACTTCTACGTTTGCTTATTATTGCTATGCTATGCTAGTAGACGTGGATTGGGTGAGTGATATCCATGACAGATGTGAGATTTTTAAATCAATGGTTTATCTAAGGTGGCAACTTAAATACACATCTGGGTGGATTGAGGTACCTAGGTATTCCAGGATTGCCTGTTTTCTTTTGGACCGCCACCCAGGCTCAAAGGGATCATGAGATTTTCATGCTAGAAACTTCCGTGTGCAGCCACAAGCTATTATGGGCTCTAGCATAGTTGACTAAGTCATGCGAACTCTTACAGTGGTAGACTAGTAGATGTAGGGGATGTAGGTGGTATGGTCTACCCATCGTAAGGTGCTAGCGCTTCTGAAAGACTATGTCTCGGTCATCCGTTTCTCAAACACCGTGTAGTGCGAGAAACCAAACAGAGGCGATCGAGTCTTGTGGGGAAAAGTGCGCAAACCTCTGCAGAGTGTATAAACTAATCATGGTTAGCCGTGTCCCCGGTTATGGACATCTTGAGTATCTAGTACCTGGATTATCATGTGAATCTCAACATGTTACTATAAAATTTAATTTGATGGGTTTGTTTAATGAGGTTACTTAATTGGGATTGAGGATGCTGTCAACCATTCTCAATGTTCAACAACCACCATAATAGCTAAATAAATTTATTCCTTTACAGTAGGGAAAAATTGGCTTTACGCAAAATTGTAACCATAGAGCTTTCCACCAGCCAAATATGCATATAGTATAGTTGTTTCATTCCATTACTCTCTATGTGTTACCTTGCCAGCATATTCCATGTGCTGACCCGTTTTCGGGCTACAACGTAATGTTGCAGACTTTTCAGACGATGATTAAGGAGTTTTAGGTCGTGGTTCTATACTCAGTGATGTCATTGGAGTTGATGGACTCACTTATCTTCCAAGCCTTCCGCTATTATTGTTATTAGATGGCCTTAAGCCATATTTATTGTAATAAGTTCTCTATTGAGACACTCGATGTAATAAGTGTGTGATTGCTACTCTGTTATAAATCCTCCAACTACTGTGTGGTGTCAGCATTACTGATCCAGGGATGACACCGGAGCACAGAGATTGGACCGTTTGAGGTCTGGTCGCTACAAGATGGTATCAGAGCAAACGCTGACTGTAGGACACGACCACTAATCTAAAGACCTAGATCACTACTCACTCTTCTCTTCTGACCTCTCATCTTTTCTACTCTTTAGGATGGCGGATGCAAGGAACAAGTTCACGCAACCGGATGAACATACACCCTTTGGACGTCACTTGAAGGAAGTCGCTACATACCTGAACGTAGGAGTACCAAGCTTCACCGGAACCTACAACGCCACTTTACCTGAAGAAGAGCGCTGGATGATTCAAGTTCAAGTTCCAGGAAGGACGTTCGTGCCAGTCACCGAGCCCATAGAGTTTTCCTTTGATGCACCAACTTGGAGTCTAGGAAAGAGCATGACAGCTCACATCGCCATGGGACGCATTGGAGAAGTCTACCGCAATGATCTCAAGGATACTATCTACTAGATTTGTGGGCACCGAGATGAGCACTGGGAGATGATCAGCACCAGAAAGGATAGATCAATTGCATCTTTTATCCAGGAGTTAAACCAGCACATTCAACGTCAGGAGAACCAGATGTGCACCGACATGATAGACCTGGAGAGGGCAAGGACAAGAATCAAGGAACTGGAGGAAGAACTCAAGGCTACACGTGAAGATTATGAAGAATAAATTGAAGTATTAGTGGGGAAGAATGACGATCTGATCAAGAAGATTGGAATATTTATGGGAGGCCCTACGCCAGTAGAAGAAGACGAAGAACCCAAGGAGATTCGCCCGGAAGACTACATCATCATCGATGACACCGACTCGGATCCAGATGATAGCGATGATGACTATGTTGATGAAGCTGGAGCAGATATCATGGAGTCTGCAACCGAAGAATATTTCTAGAAGACCACCTCATCAGTAGTAGTAGTCCACCATGTAAATATAGTAGTCCGAGCACTTTTGCGATAGTTAGATCGATTGTATGCCCTTGTTTGATTGAATGAAGTGAATTGTTTGCTTTTGCCTCATGTGCATATGGGTAGTGTTTTCTCTTTAGACCCCCTCTATTCTTAAATCTCATCTTTTCTAAACCCTCAGATGCCTCCGAGACGTGATCCCGGATTTACCTTTCCACCGGGCTCACCCAGTTGATCCAGCAGCAGAACACATTGATGCAGTTGCTAGTCCAGAATCAGAATCAGGGGAACAACAACAACAACCCACCACCACCACCACCACCTGTTGATCACTTAGCCCATTTTCTTAGGCTGAATCCGCCGGTGTTTTCCTGTAGCACCGAACCGATAGTAGCAGATGATTGGCTCCGCAAGATAGCTAGAGAGTTGACCACTACAGGATGCACAGATGCGAAGAAGGTGAAGTTTTTCGCACATCAGCTTGAAGGACCCGCAGCATCATGGTGGGAGAATTTCACAGCCACTTTCCCTGTCGATACTGTCACATGGGAGCAGTTTCAGCAGGCTTTTCGAACTTCCCATATTTCAGCAGGAGCTATGGCCATGAAGAAACGACAGTTTCGCAACTTGCGCCAAGGAGGACGGACTGTTGGCCAGTATGTGGAGGACTTTAGTAAATTAGCACGTTATGCCCCAGATGACGTTGCTACGGATGCAGCTAAGCAGGAGAAGTTTCTGGAAGGACTGAATGATGAGTTGAGCATGCAGTTGATGGTAGCAACCTTCAACAACTACCAGGAGTTGGTAGATCATGCTTTTATGATTGAAGGGAACCAGCAGCAAATTGAAAATCGCAAGAGGAAGTATGCACAAGGAAAGTACAATTCAGGAGCTCAGCAGAAGCCACGATTTACCCCTAGACCGGGAGGACATTTTCACCATACCCATGGAGGAGGAAGCTCGCACAATCACAATGGCCCCAGGAATGGTAATGGGAATGGAGGAAGCAACAGCCAGAACCGCACCAACCCATCAACCCTAGCCAATAAAGACCTGAGCCAAGTCACTTGCATTAAGTGCCAGAATACCGGACATTATGCCAATGAATGTCCTGAATCACAGAGTGGAAATGGCAATGGAATCTCTGGGAAGAAGCCGAACCCTTTCAACAGGGGACAGGTGAACCACATTAATGTGGTGGAGGTTGAAGAGCAGCCAGATGCAGTAATCGGTAAGTTTTTGGTTAAGTCATTTACTGCACTCGTTCTTTTTGATAGTGGTGCATCGCATTCATACATATCAAGAGGATTTGTGGATAAGTATAAACTGCCAACCCAAGCCCTTAGGTCAGCCATGTTAGTAACCTCGCCTGCAGCAGAATATATGGCTAGTCTATCGTGTGATCGGTTACCATTAAGGATTGGTAACTATGTTTTTCCCTCAGACCTAATAGTATTGGAATCCCAAGGACTGGATGTGATATTAGGCATGGATTGGTTATCAAAGTATGAAGGGAATATTGAATGTGCTAGTAAGTCAATTTTGCTTACCACCCCAGAAGGGAGAAGGATCAAGTATGTATCCCGACATGTGCCAAAGAGGACTCAAGTAAATTGCTTAACAAGAGTTGTGCAGGAGGAAGTACCAGTAGTGAAGGATTTCCCCGAAGTATTTCCAGAAGAGTTGCCAGGCATGCCACCGGATAGAGATATTGAATTTTTGATTGAGCTATTGCCAGGCACAGGGCCAATATCAAAGAGACCATATAGGATGCCTGCAAAGGATTTGGTGGAAATTAAGAAGCAAATTAAGGAGTTACTGGATAAAGGTTATATTTGCCCAAGTTCTTCACCTTGGGGATCGCCAGTACTTCTAGTGGAGAAGAAGGATGGATCATTAAGGATGGTTGTAGATTATCGAGGATTGAATGAAGTAACCATCAAGAACAAGTACCCACTACCGATGATCAATGATCTGTTTGATCGATTGCAAGGAGCTAAGGTATTTTCCAAGATCGATCTGCGATCAGGATACCACCAGAAGATTTGGGAACAGGATATACCCAAGACAGCTTTTATCACCAGGTATGGGTTGTACGAGTATATCGTTATGTCATTTGGTCTGACTAACGCACTTGCATATTTTATGAACATGATGAACAAAGTGTTTATGGAGTTCTTGGATACGTTCGTCGTAGTGTTCATTGATGATATCCTGGTTTACTCAAAGAATGAAGAGGAGCATAAGGAACATTTGCGTTTGGTTTTTGGAAAGCTCAGGGAACATCAACTATATGCCAAGTTTAGCAAATGTGAGTTTTGGTTGAAGGAAGTTGGATTTCTCGGACACGTTATATCCGGAGAAGGTATAGAAGTAGATCCCACTAAAGTTGATACCGTGACCAAGTGGGAAGCACCAACCACCATGGGAGAGATCCAGAGTTTTCTTGGACTCGTAGGATACTACCGGAGGTTTATTGAGAATTTCTCAAAGATTGCGAAGCCTATGATGGAGTTGTTGAAGAAGGATACCAAGTTCATATGGACAGAGGAATGTGAGCCTAGTTTTTAGGAGTTGAAGAAACATTTGGTTACTTCACCAGTGTTGATTTTGCCAGACCAGACCAAGGATTATGAGGTGTATTGCGACACTTCACGTCGAGGACTTGGAGCAGTGCTTATGCAGGAAGGGGGAGTTGTTTCATATGCCTCACGACAGCTTAAGCCTCATGAGTTGAATTATGCTACGCATGACTTGGAGTTAGCAGCCGTAGTGCATGCACTGAAGACTTGGAGACATTTTCTGATTGGAAACCATTGCGAAGTGTACACGGATCATAAGAGTCTGAAGTATATTTTCACACAGAAGGAGTTGAACCTCAGACAAAGGAGATGGTTGGAGCTCATCAAGGATTATGATATGAAATTGCATTATCACCCCGGAAAGGCTGACGTAGTAGCTGACGCATTAAGCCATAAGAGCCATGTCAACACCCTAATGACGGGAGAATTACCAAGGGAGTTAGCCGAAAATCTTCAAGAGTTATGTTTAGAAATAGTCCCGAGAGGCTATGTAGCAGCATTGGAGATTCAGTCTACTTTGATGGATAAGATCAGAGAAGCCCAAAGGACTGACAAGGAAATTGCTTCTATTAAGGAGAAAATTAGCAATGGAAAAGCTAAGGGATTTCGTGAGGATGAGCACAATACCTTATGGTTTGAAGAATGTGTCTATGTACCAAATGATTCGGAGATCAGGAAGCTAATTCTGCAAGAGGCCCATGACTCACCATACTCGATTCACCCAGGAAATACCAAGATGTATTTGGATTTGAAGGATATTTTCTGGTGGACCAGAATGAAGAAGGATATTGCGGAGTACGTAGCAGTTTGTGATGTATGTCAGAGAGTGAAGGCAGAGCATCAGAAGCCAACAGGATTGCTACAACCATTGCTGATACCCAAATGGAAGTGGGATAAGCTAGGCATGGATTTTATTACAGGATTGCCCAGAACACGTTCAGGCTATGACTCGATATGGGTTGTAGTCGATCGTTTGACAAAGGTAGCTCATCTCATTCCAGTGAAGACTACCTATACCAGTGCGAAGTTGGCAAAGATATACATGACCAGGATCATATGTCTGCATGGAGTTCCAAGGAGCATTGTATCGGATAGAGGAACCCAGTTTACTTCAGAGTTCTGGAATCAGTTGCATGAGACTTTGGGAACCAGACTAGAGTTTAGCACAGCTTTCCACCCGCAGACAGATGGACAGACTGAGAGAGTCAACCAGATCTTGGAGGATATGCTTAGAGCTTGTGCGCTAGATTACGGATCTAGTTGGGATGAGAATTTGCCATATGCAGAGTTCTCTTACAACAACAACTATCAATCCAGTTTGAAGATGGCCCCTTTCGAAGCCCTGTACGGAAGGAGGTGCAGGACCCCATTGTCTTGGGATGAAGTTGGAGATCGCCAGTTGTTTGGACCGGATCTGATAAAGGAATCTGAACAGAAAGTGAAATTAATTCGCGACAGGCTAAAGGTAGCTCAATCCAGGCAGAAGAGTTATGCAGATTCTAAACGCAAGGAGACAGTTTATGAAGTTGGAGACCGAGTTTATCTTCGAGTATCACCACTTCGAGGAGTTAAGCGCTTTGGAGTTAAGGGAAAACTAGCGCTACGTTTTGTAGGCCCATACAAAGTGTTGGAACGTATGGGAGAAGTAGCCTACAAGTTGGAATTACCCGAAGGACTGTCAGGAGTTCACGACGTGTTTCATGTATCCCAGTTGAAGAAGTGCCACACGGAGATGGCTAACATACCACTGAGAGATACGGTACCAGTGGGAGAACGTATTGGAGAAGCAATTCAGTTGGACAGTGATTTGACTTATGAGGAGAAACCAGTTAAGATTCTAGAGTATGCCAGTCGAGTCACCCGCAACAAGGTTATCAAGTTTTGCAAGGTTCAGTGGAGCCACCACACGGAGGATGAAGCCACTTGGGAACG
Source organism: Triticum dicoccoides (assembly GCF_002162155.2). Taxonomy (NCBI): domain Eukaryota; kingdom Viridiplantae; phylum Streptophyta; class Magnoliopsida; order Poales; family Poaceae; genus Triticum; species Triticum dicoccoides. Next base: position 464,662,513 of record NC_041390.1, read on the forward strand.
AGAGGAAGATTTGCTGAAGGACCACCCTCACCTATTTTCTAGCCAACCCGAATCTCGAGGGCGATATTCACCTTAAGGGGGGTAGGTTTGTAACATCCCAATTTTTCAATTTGGAATGGTATACACTAGATCATCATTGCATATTATATTTATTGCATTTTGGTTGATCCTAGAAATTTTTCGCAACTCAAGGACCCTCGGAGAGAGTTGGGGATTTCGTTATTTTCATATTTGAGTTGTCTCAAATTTTGAAAATAGGATCATTTGACTTTATTTATTTTATCTTCAATAATTTCTATTACAAAAATATGAGAGAGGGAATAAAATGACTTTCCCAAAATAAAGAAATATTGAGGATTTAATTAAAAAATCAAATAAGATTTTATTTGGTTTTATTTGCTATTTTATTTGAATTTAGGAAAAATGCGCATTTTTCAAAATTGCATTTAGGCCCCAAATAAATGTTCTTCCTGTGCGGCTTGATCTTAAAAGCCGGGGAAAATTTAATTTGGGATTTTTGGAGTCCGTTTAGTATTTCTTTTATTTGTTTTCCTGCGTGTTATTATTTTAAAAAAACGCGAACCGACTCCGGGCCGTACCCGAGCGGGACTCCGCCCAGGGCAGCCTTTATAAGGCGCCCGCCCGAGCCAACCAGCCGACCAGCGCCCCAGCCCACCTCGAGCCCCGCGTCGCGCCCTAACCCTAACCCTAAGCTGCCGCCGCCGCTGCCGCGCGCCGCCCCGTGTTGCCCCGCCGCCTCGCCACCGCCTGCCGGACCCGCCGTCGAGGTAGCCGCCGTCGCCGGCGGTTTTCTTTAGAAAACCGCCCGATTTTTTTAAAAAAAGCCGTGATTTATTTTCTTAGAACGGTTTTTTCGGTTTATTATATTTAGCGAGCGTTCGCTCATTCGTTTGTTTTAACGAACGTGTTCGTCGTTTAGATCCAGTTAACGAACGTTCGTTCGTTAAACTATTCGTCGTTTTTCTTTTTCTCGGATTAAATCCACGTTTTTTGTGATCGCGATTTCGGATCCGATTTTCGTTCTAGTATAACTTCTTGCTCGTTTATCGGAATCAGGCGATTCAAGCGCCTGGAGTTTCGTCTCGAAACCCTCTTTCCGTTTAACCAACTCAAACAAGTTTTTGCCACTGTAAAAATTGCCCTAGATCCAGAATAGTAAATGAAGTCTGTTTCTTTTGCCGTTTGTCTTTCGTTGCTTCGTTCGATTTGATTCTTTTTGCCAACCGGAGTTCTTAAGTTGAATTTTTGGTTAGATCTCTTAGTTGAATTTTACCTATGCATAAGTTGAGTACTTATTGTATGCTTGTTTGTTTGCGATAGAGTACCCGGAGTGCGCCACTTGTTACTTCGAATCACTAGGTTTCCCGGATCATCAGCAAGGCAAGTAACACTTTGATTATACCTCCGACTACCCTGTTTTATTGCATTAGATCAACCCTTACACATTGCATGATTAGGATCTAATTAAATTGTGGGTTTGGGAAGTAGTTTAGGTAGTACCTATTACCTATTTATTATCAAACCTTTGGTGTTACTTCTACGTTTGCTTATTATTGCTATGCTATGCTAGTAGACGTGGATTGGGTGAGTGATATCCATGATAGATGTGAGATTTTTAAATCAATGGTTTATCTAAGGTGGCAACTTAAATACACATCTGGGTGGATTGAGGTACCTGGGTATTCCAGGATTGCCTGTTTTATTTTGGACCGCCACCCAGGCTCAAAGGGATCATGAGATTTTCATGTTAGAAACTTCCGTGTGCAGCCACAAGCTATTATGGGCTCTAGCATACTTGACTAAGTCGTGCGAACTCTTACAGTGGTAGACTAGCAGATGTAGGGGATGTAGGTGGTATGGTCTACCCATCGTAAGGTGCTAGCGCTTCTGAAAGACTATGTCTCGGTCATCCGTTTCTCAAACACCGTGTAGTGCGAGAAAACAAACGGAGGCGATCGAGTCTTGTGGGGAAAAGTGCGCAAACCTCTGCAGAGTGTATAAACTAATCATGGTTAGCCGTGTCCCCGGTTATGGACATCTTGAGTATCTAGTACCTGGATTATCATGTGAATCCCAACATGTTACTATAAAATTTAATTTGATGGGTTTGTTTAATGAGGTTACTTAATTGGGATTGAGGATGCTGTCAACCATTCTCAATGTTCAACAACCACCATAATAGCTAAATAAATTTATTCCTTTGCAGTAGGGAAAAATTGGCTTTACGCAAAACTGTAACCATAGAGCTTTCCACCAGCCAAATATGCATATAGTATAGCTGTTTCATTCCATTACTCTCTATGTGTTACCTTGCCAGCATATTCCATGTGTTGACCCGTTTTCGGGCTGCAACGTTAATGTTGCAGACTTTTCAGATGATGATTAAGGAGTTTTAGGTCGTGGTTCTATACTCAGTGATGCCGTTGGAGTTGATGGACTCACTTATCTTCCAAGCCTTCCGCTGTTATCATTATTAGATGGCCTTAAGCCATATTTATTGTAATAAGTTCTCTATTGAGACACTCGATGTAATAAGTGTGTGATTGCTACTCTGTTATAAATCCTCCAAGTACTGTGTGGTGTCAGCATTACTGATCCAGGGATGACACCGGAGCACAGAGATTGGACCGTCTGAGGTCTGGTCGCTACAGTTATTTAGTTAATTATTTTTGCGGATTATTAATAGATAAATTCCTCACGTCCAAAAGTTTATTTTAGAATTTTTGGGGTTCTAGATCTTGCGCTAGCTACAGATTACTACAGACTGTTCTGTTTTTGACAGATTTTGTTTTGCGTGTGTTGTTTGCTTATTTTGATGAATCTATGGCTAGTAAAATAGTTTATGAACCATAGAGAAGTTGGAATACAGTAGGTATAAAACCCATATAAATAAATAATGAGTTTATTACAGTACCTTGAAGTGGTCTTTTGTTTTCTTTCGATAACGGAGCTCATGAGATTTTCTACTTTAAGTTTTGTGTTGTGAAGTTTTCAAGTTTTGGGTAAAGATTTGATGGATTATGGAACAAGGAGTGGCAAGAGCCTAAGCTTGGGGATGCCCATGGCACCCCCAAGATAATCTAAGGACACCTAAAAGCCAAAGCTTGGGGATGCCCCGGAAGGCATCCCCTCTTTCGTCTACTTCTATCGGTAACTTTACTTGGAGCTATATTTTTATTCGCCACATGATATGTATTTTGCTTGGAGCGTCTTGTATGATTTGAGTCTTTGCTTATTAGTTTACCACAATCATCCTTGCTGTACACACCTTTTGAGAGAGCCATACATGATTTGGAATTTGTTAGAATACTCTTTGTGCTTCGCTTATATCTTTTGAGTCATATAATTTTGCTCTAGTGCTTCACTTATATCTTTTAGAGCACGGTGATGGATTTGTTTTATAGAAACTATTGATCTCTCATGCCTCACTTAGATTATTTTGAGAGTCTTAATAGCATGGTAATTTGCTTAAAATCCTAATATGCTTGGTATGCAAGATTAATAATAAAACTTTCTTATGAGTGTGTTGAATACTAAGAGAAGTTTGATCCTTGATGATTGTTTTGAGACATGGAGGTAATAATATCAAAGTCGTGCTAGTTGAGTAGTTGTGAAATTGAGAAATACCTGTGTTGAGGTTTGCAAGTCTTGTAGCATGCACGTATGGTAAACGTTATGCAACAAATTTGAAACATGAGGTGTTATTTGACTGTCTTCCTTATCAGTGGCGGTCGGGGACAAGCGATGGTCTTTTCCAACCAATCTATCCCCCTAGGAGCATGCGCGTAGTACCGAGGTTTTTGATGACTTGTAGATTTTTGCAATAAGTATGTGAGTTCTTTATGACTAATGTTGAGTCCATGGATTATACGCACTCTCACCCTTCCATCCTTGCTAGCCTCTTCGGTACCGTGCATTCCCCTTTCTCACATTGAGAGTTGGTGCAAACTTTGCCGGTGCATCCAAACCCCATGATATGATACGCTCTTTCACACATAAACCTCCTTATATCTTCCTCAAAACAGCCACCATACCTACCTATTATGGCATTTCCATAGCCATTCCGAGATATATTGCCATGCAACTTTCCATCATTCCGTTCATCATGACACATTCATCATTGTCATATTGCTTAGCATGATCATGTAGTTGACATAGTATTTCTGGAAAAGCCACCGTTCATAATTCTTTCATGCATGTCACTCTTGGTTCATTGCATATCCCGGTACACCGCCGGAGGCATTCATATAGAGTCATCTTTGTTCTAGTATCAAGTTGTAATCATTGAGTTGTAAATAAATAGAAGTGTGATGATCATCATTTTCTAGAGCATTGTCCCAAGTGAGCAATATAAAAAATAGAAAGGCCATAAAAAGAGAAAAGGCCCAAAAAATGAGAGAAAAAGAGAGAAGGGACAATGTTACTATCCTTTGCTACACTTGTGCTTCAAAGTAGCACCATGATCTTCATAATAGAGAGTCTCTCATGTTATCACTTTCATATACTAGTGGGAATTTTTCATTATAGAACTTCGCTTGTACATTCCAACAATGGGCTTCCTCAAGTGCCCTAGGTCTTCGTGAACAAGCAAGTTGGATGCACACCCACTAGTTTCTTTTGTTGAGCTTTCATACATTTATAGCTCTAGTGCATCTGTTGCATGGCAATCCCTACTCCTTGCATTAACATCAATCGGTGGGCATCTCCATAGCCCATTGATTAGCCTCGTTGATGTGAGACTTTCTCTTTTTTGTCTTCTCCACATAACCCCCCTCATTATATTCTATTCCACATATAGTGCTATGTCCATGGCTCGCGCTCATATATTGCATGAAAGTTTATAGGTTTGAGATTACTAAAGTATGAAACAATTGCTTGGCTTGTCCTCGGGGTTGTGCATGATGATAGCATTCTTGTGTGATGAAAATGAAACATGACTAAACCATATGATTTTGTAGGGATGAACTTTCTTTGGCCATGTTATTTTGAGAAGACATAATTGCTTAGTTAGTATGCTTGAAGTATTATCATTTTTATGTCAATATGAACTTTTGTCTTGAATCTTTTGGATCTGAATATTCATACCACAATTAAGAAGAATTACATTAAGATTACGCCAAGTAGCACTCCACATCAAAAATTCTGTTTTTATTACTCGAGGACGAGCAGGAATTAAGCTTGGGGATGCTTGATGCATCTCCAACATATCTATAATTTTTGATTCCTCCATGCTATATTATCTACTGTTTTGGACATTATTGGGCTTTATTATCCACTTTTATATTATTTTTGGGACTAACCTATTAACCGGAGGCCCAACCCAGAATTGCTGTTTTTTGCCTGTTTTAGGGTTTCAAAGAAAAGGAATATCAAACGGAGTCCAAATGGAATAAAACTTCGGGAACATGATTTTCTCACCGAATACAACTCGGGAGACTTGGACCCTACGTCAAGCCAATTAATAGGAGGCCACGAGGTAGGGGGCGTGCCTACCCCCCCTAGGCGCACCCTCCACCCTCGTGGGCCCCCTGTTGCTCCACCGACGTACTCCTTCCTCCTATATATACCTACGTACCCCCAAACGATCAGATACGGAGCCAAAACCCTAATTCCACCGCTGTAACTTTCTGTATCCACAAGATCCCATCTTGGGGCCTGTTTCGGAGCTCCGCCGGAGGGGGGCATCGATCACGGAGGTCTTCTACATCAACACCATAGCCTCTCCGATGAAGTGTGAGTAGTTTACTTCAGACCTACGGGTCCATAGTTAGTAGCTAGATGGCTTCTTCTCCCTTTTTGGATCTCAATACAATGTTCTCCCCCTCTCTTGTGGAGATCTATTCGATGTAATCTTCTTTTTGCGGTGTGTTTGTTGAGATCGATGAATTGTGGGTTTATGATCAAGTCTATCTATGAATAATATTTGAATCTTCTCTGCATTCTTTTATGTATGATTGGTTATATTTGCAAGTCTCTTCGAATTATCAGTTTGGTTTGGCCTACTAGATTGATATTTCTTGCAATGGGAGAAGTGCTTAGCTTTGGGTTCAATCTTGCGGTGTCCTTTCTTGGTGATAGTAAGGGCAGCAAGGCACGTATTGTATTGTTGCCATCGAGGATAACAACATGGGGTTTTCTTCATATTGCATGAGTCTATCCCTCTACATCATGTCATCTTGCTTAAGGCGTTACTCTGTTTTTAACTTAATACTCTAGATGCATGCTGGATAGCGGTCGATGAGTGGAGTAATAGTAGTAGATGCAGGCAGGAGTCGGTCTACTTGTCTCGGACGTGATGCCTATATACATGATCATACCTAGACATTCTCATAACTATGCTCAATTCTGTCAATTGCTCAACAGTAATTTGTTCACCCACCGTAGAATACGTATGCTCTCGAGAGAAGCCATAGTGAAACCTATGGCCCCCTGGTCTATCTTTATCACATCAATCTCCTACTACTTAGTTATTTACTTTCCATTTACTTTGCCTTTATTTTACTTTGCATCTTTATCATGAAAATACCAAAAATATTATATTATCGTATCTATCAGATCTCACTCTCGTAAGTGGCCCTATAGGGATTCACAACCCCTATTTGCGTTGGTTGCGAGGATTTATTTGTTTTGTGCAGGTGTGAGGGACTCGCGCATAGCCTCCTACTGGATTGATACCTTGGTTCTCAAAAACTGAGGGAAATACTTATGCTACTTTGCTGCATCATCCCTTCCTCTTCGGGGAAAACCAACGTAGTGCTAAAAGAGGTAGCGGCGAGCCATCGATCCTTCTATCAACAACATGGAGGAACTCTCAATGAAAGCACCAATGTCGGTGTCAAAACCGGCAGATCTCGGGTAGGGGGTGCCGAACTGTGCGTCTAAGGATCGAAGGTAACAGGAGGCAGGGGACACAATGTTTTACCCAGGTTCGGGCCCTCTTGATGGAGGTAATACCCTACATCCTACTTGATTGACTTTGATGAGTATAGGGGTTACAAGAGTTGATCTACCACGAGATCGTAATGGCTAAACCCTAGATGTCTAGCTTGTATGGTTAGGATTGCCTCTATGGACTAAAGCCTCCGGTTTATATAGACATCGAAGGGGCTAGGGTTGTACAAAGTCGGTTTACAGAGAAAGGAATCTTTACATCCGAACGCCAAGCTTGCCTTCCACGCAAAGGAGAGTCCCATCCAGACACGGGTGAAAGTCTTCTATCTTGTATCTTCGCGGCCCATTAGTCCGGCCCAAGTTGCATAGCCCGGACGCCCGAGGACCCCCTTATCCAGGACTCCCCCAGTGGGGCCACCTACCCAGGAGGACTTAGTGGGCTGAATATGGGAGGGAACTAGCCCCCTAGTGGGCCGGTGCGCCCCCAGGGGCTCATGGCGCCTAGGGTTGGAAACCCTAGGGGGAGGGGGTGTCTCCCACCTGCTTGGGGGGCAAGTCCCCCCTCCTGGCCGCCGCCCCCCTCTAGATGCATCTAGGGGGGCGGCCCCCTCTCCCCTTCACCCTATAAATAGGTGGGGGTGGGAGGGCAGTCGCACCCCTTCCCCTGGAGCAACCCTCCACCCTCCAACACCTCTCCTCATCCCTAGTGCTTGGCGAAGCCTTGCCGGAGAACCACAAGCTCCACCACCATGCCGTCGTGCTACCGGAGCTCTCCCTCAACTTCTCCTCCCCCCTTTCTAGATCAAGAAGGAGGAGACGTCCCCGAGCTATACATGTGTTGAACATGGAGGCGCCGTCCGTTCGGTGCTTGGATCGGATCTTCCGCGATTTGAATCGCCGCGAGTACGACTCCATCAAGCGCGTTCTTGTAACGCTTCTGCTTAGCGATCTTCAAGGGTATGAAGATGTACTCCCTCTCTCTCGTTGCTACTATCTCCCAGATTGATCTTGTTGACACGTAGGAATTTTTTGAATTATTACTACGTTCCCCAACAGTTGCATCATGAGCTAGGTCTATGCGTAGATTCTATGCACGAGTAGAACACAAGTTGTTGCGGGCGATGATTTGTTCAACTTGCTTACCGTTACTAGTCTTATCTTGATTCGGTGGCATTGCAGGATGAAGCGGCTCGAACCAACCTTACACGTACGCTTACGTGAGACAGGTTCCATAGATTGACATGCATTGTTGCATAAGGTGGCTAGCAGGTGTCTATCTCTCCCAGTTTACTCGGATCGGATTCGATGAAGAGGGTCCTTATGAAGGGTAAATAGCAATTGGCATATCACCGTTGTGGCTTTTGCATAGGTAAGAAACGTTCTTGCTAGAAACCCATAGCAGCCACGTAAAACATGCAACAACAATTAGAGGATGTCTAACTTGTTTTGTAGGGTATGCTATGTGATGTCATATGGCCAAAAGGATGTGATAAATTATATATGTGATGTATGAGATTGATCATGTTCTTGTAATAGGAATCATGACTTGCATGTCGATAAGTATGACAACCGGCAGGAGCCATAGGAGTTACCTTAATTTATTGTATGACCTGCGTGTCAATGAAAACGCCATGTAATTACTTTACTTTATTGCTAACCGTTAGCCATAGTAGTAGAAGTAATAGTTGGCGAGACAACTTGATGAAGACCCCATGATGGAGATCATGGTGTCATGCTGGTGACGAAGGTGATCATGTCATGCCTCGAAGATGGAGATCAAAGGCGCAAGATGATATTGGCCATATCATGTCACTTCATGATTTGCATGTGATGTTTTTTATTTTACATATTATTTGCTTAGAATGACGGTAGCATAAATAATATGATCCCTCACTAAAAATTTCAAGAAATGTGTTCCCCCTAACCGTGCACCGTCGCGAAGGTTTGTTGTTTTGAAGCACCAAGTGATGATCGGCTGTGATAGATTCTAACGTTCGAATACAACGGGTGTAAGCCAGATTTACACATGCGAAACACTTAGGTTGACTTGACGAGTCTAGCATGTACGGACATGGCCTCGGAACACGAGAGACCGAAAGGTCAAACATGAGTCGTATAGTAGATGCGATCAACATGGAGATGTTCACCGTTGATGACTAGTTCGTCTCACGTGATGATCGGACACAGCCTAGTCGACTCGGATCATGTATCACTTAGATGACTATAGGGATGTCTATCTGAGTGGGACTTCATTAAATAATCTGATTAGATGAACTTGATTATCATGAACTTAGGCTAAAATTGTCTTTACAATCTATCTTGTAGATCCTAGAGAAAACCAAGCTGAAAGACGATGGTAGCAACTATACGGACTGGGTCCGTAACTTGAGGATCATCCTCATAGCTGCCAAGAAAGCATATGTCCTTGAAGCACCGCTAGGTTGTCGAATCACGGGTTCCGGCAAACCCTTGAGGTTCGAACACTGGGGTGCGCGCGAAGGTTTTCTCCCTATCGATCCACGCCCTAGCTCTCTAAGATCTAGCAGATGAACTTAACAAACTCACAACACAGAAAGACATAAGATTTATACTGGTTCGGGCCACCGTTGCGGTGTAATACCCTACTCCAGTGTGGTGGTGGTGGATTGCCTCTTGGGCTGATGAAGAACAGTTACAAGGGGAAGAACAACCTCCTGAGGTTGAGGTGTTCTTGTGCTTGGTGGACTTGTGATCAGGTCGATCCTCACTTGTCTCTCGTCCCCTCGTGCTCTCTTCTTCTCTCCTTTTTCTCTCTCTTTCTCTCCTTTTTCTCTCTCTTTCTCACCTTTTTCACTGTGGTGGCTAGTTCTACTTATATAGGCCCTAGTCCTCTCCCCAAATATTGAGCGGGAAGGGAGCCAACAACAGCCAATTTGAAAGGGGACAGCTAGTACAAGTTATCCTGACAAAAGGTGGTCTTCGCCTGCCAAAGGCTCTGGTGGTGACGCCGTCTTGGGCTCCATGGTGATCTCCGTCCTGCCGTCCTTCTGGTCTTGGTCTTTTTGCACCAATATGGAAACCTTTGTCTGATGCCTCAGTACTCCATGCCTGCGCGTGCCCCTTGGCACCAAAGAGGAAACAAGGACACTGCGCGCTGGCGCCCGCCTGGTCTCGATCGTCATGGCTCACATCATGAGGACCTTGTGAGGTTTTCCCTGCCTTGATCTCTCCACCCCTCGCGAGCCTGCCTGGTGAGGCCGCTCCTGAGGGGGTCTTGCGTCGTCCGCCTTGCGAGGCTTGGCCCCTCGCGAGGGTCTTGAATGCCTTGTCGATGAAGTTGGGCCGTATAAACCTGCCAGCCCAGCCATGCCGTGGGCCGCAGGCAGGCAAGTCTGGGGACCCCCATTCCCAGGACGCCGACAGTAGCCCCCGGGCCCAAGGCGCGCTCGGGCTTGGCTTCAAGGCGAAGCCAGAGGGTCAAGCGCGGCGCGCCACGGGCCCCCAAAGCCTGCGGCCTCGGTTGACGCGTGGTGGTTGATTGGACGTGGGCGTCTCCACTTCCCCACACTGCCTTGGCAACTGCCCGACTTGACAAAAAGGCTAGCACGGACAGCGCTTGCTTCATTGCTTGTTCCTCGCCTTGCTTCAGAACCCCTTTCTCGCTTCTTGCTGCCGGAACTTCCAGATCCGCTTCAACTACACTCTGTGTCGGCGACCAATGGCGCCGCGCAAGGTCAAGTCCTCCTCGACGCTGGCTTGGTTCGAGCCAGCCCTCGATGCGCCCAATGTCATGGAGAAGAACCTTGCCGACACGCGCTTGCTAACGGCGGGGGTGAGCAATGAGAGGGGGAAGACGGAGCTCTGGCTTGCCTCCGACGAGCCAGAGCCTGAGGGGAGCACCTTCTTCCCTTTCTTCACGAGCAGCATCACCGTTGGGTTGGTTCCCCCTATTCTGATTTCTTTTTTGAGGTTCTCGGCCACTTCGGGTTGCAGGCGCTGCATCTCCATCCCAACTCCGTTCTTTTCTTGTCTATCTTCGCCTACTATTGTGAGGCGTACCTGGGTGTGATGCTATCCATGGCACTGCTGCGCCACTTCTTCTTCCTCCGCGTCACCGGTGGCCATATCTCCGGGTGCGCCAACTTCATCACGGCCGGCCAGGCCAACTCGATCTCGAACACCGGGAAGAGGGTTGACAACATCAGGTCCAAATGGGTCATGATGAGTGCCAAGTGTGCCCATCCACGCTTGGAACTACCGATGGAGGCGCCCCAGTCTGACAAGGGGTGGTCTCGTGTTGAGCTCACTAACGATCTGGCATCGTCGGTGCTGGAGCAGATGAAGACTGATTTGAGGACGGGAAACGCGAAGGCGGCCAAGGTGACTGGGGTCATGCTCCTGAGGGAATTCTTAACGCTGCTCGTTGCTCCACTCCAGGTGCGCACGCGCCCCTTGTGGAAGCTTGGAGGTGAAGAATACAAGGTTCGTCTGAGCCTGGTGGCCCTGCCTAATGATGAGCTGACTGCAATTCTGCGTCTCTTGGTTGGGGACAACCAAGAGTACCCACCGAGCGCTTTTCTTCCTTTGTTCCATCGCAAGGACTGGGAGCAACTCGTTGCTTCCAGGCCGACCTTTGATGCGCGCGGGCTGGTGCCGCTGGCGCTCGCTGGGGCCTCCACGACACCGAAGCCGGCGGAGGTGTCTTCTGACGAGCCCCGCGAGGAGGAAGAGGAGGAGTAGGGCTCAGAGGAGATCCCTGAGGGAACGGGGGAGAACTCCCCCTTGAGCAAGGCCGACATCCTTCGCGCCCTACCAGACGACACCGAGGTCGTCGCCCGCCAGGAGGTGAGGGAGCTACCCCTCATCCCGACAAGGGGTAGATCGTCGCTGGCCTCCCGAGATGCTGCCTCCGACGTGGCACCGCCTGGCGCTGGCTCAGGTCCTTCTGCTGCGCCGTCTTATGCTCCCGGAGCCCGTGTGCCCACTCCTCAGGACCTAATGCTTTCGGGTTTTAGGCTCACCAAGCGGAGGGTGGACTATGTCACGGTGGATCAGTAAGTGCTTTGAGCTTCGTCTGGTTTCTGCTTATACTTGATGTTTTCTGACACCTGCCTGGTCGAACAGGCTGGAGTCTTCAGCGAAGAAGATGAATGGGGATGTCGCGGCTGTGTCCCCCTCTGCGGAGAAGAGAGGCGACGGCTCCCGCATCTCCCCAGCCCGGTCGCCCCCGCGAGGACAAGAGGAGCATCGGCAGGATGAACCAGCCCCCGTGGCCCCACTGGCTCCGGAAGTACCGGCACCTGTCTCTGATGATGAGGTCCCAAGGGCTCCAGAGCCCTCGATCTTCCAGGCTCTGGTAAGGACGTCGCCTCCTACTCATGCTACTCCTCTGGCCCCGAATTCTTCTGCTCCCTCTGCAGCCTTTGAGTGTGTCTTCTCGGGGATGACCAAGCTGCGGGAAGACCTCCTGGGCGCGGACCCGTACCTAGTGGTCGGGCACCTGGAGTTGGCCTCAGGCTGGCTTCACTCCGACTCGGCCGTTCGAGCATCGCTGAGCCAGGCCGCGCTGGCCTTCGAGAAGGAGAAGCAGGCTGCTGCCAGAGCTGCGTCCGACCGCGAGGCGGCATTGAAGGACGCCGAGGCCGCCCGCGACCACTGTCGAGAGCTAGAGGGCGAGCTGAAGAGGCTGCACGACGAGCGCGCAGAAGAAGCACGCGACCGCAAAGCGATGGAGGAGGAGATGAAGGCACACGAGGACGCCATCAAGGGCCGTGATGCTGAGCTGGGGAGCCGACGATGGCACAGTCCATGGAGCGCAACCGAGTGGAGGAACTGGAGCAGAAGGCGAAGATGAGGGAGGCTGAGCTTGATGCCAAGGCGAAGGTCCTGGCCGAAGACCACGATGCCTTCTTGCTTCTTGAGAAGAGGTCTAGCATGGCGCTGAAGTCACTGTACGAGAAGGGCCTAGAGTAGTCACTGACCACCGACGAGGATGGCCCTACTCACCTACTTCCCCACTTGGTGAAGGCACTTGAGGAAGTCGTGGAGGGCATCGACCCTATGGCTGACGCGGAGGCTCGTGTCCTTTCTTCGGCTGCGTTGACACGTGTCTTCAGCCATCTGTACCTCCGCGACCCCACCGCTCGTCTTGACGAGCTGCTGGAGCCTGTAGCTGATGAACATTGTGCGGCCGCCGCCGCAGCCATGAAAGGTCAGGTGGAGGCCCTGCTGAAGAAGTTTCGCGGCTTTGTCCTTGCTCCCTCGACTGGTGATGCCACCGATCTGCAGATGGCGGTGTCCAGGGGTGACCTGCGGCTGATTTCCTGTTTCATTCCTACAATATGTATCAGGCCTCGTGGAGGCGTTAAAACTTTTATTTGATATTGTGAGCACAATATGTCTTGTAATATTTGCTTGAGATTTTGCGATTTTCTTCCTATTTGCTTTGTGTTCTGCGTCGGCAGAGCCCGGCCCAGCGCATACGTCAACCACCATTGGGCCGACCGGAGACCGGGACGGACCAAAGAGTGAGGGGCTACGTGACCAGTTAGGCTCCTGAGTCACGATGCTCAAGAGTCCCCCTTGACACGCAAACAACTTATAGGGAGAGTACGCGAGGATAGGTTGATGTTCTACGTCGGCAGAGCCCGGCCCCGTGCATACCTTAACCGCCGTTGGGCCGACCGGAGACCAGGACGGACCAAGGTGTGAGGAGCTACGTGACCAGTTAGGCTCCTGAGTCACAATTCTCAGGAGTCCCCCTTGACGCGCAAACAACATCTATACCTTTGCCCTCGCCGAGGCTCGGCACGGGAGGGGCGTGCGACGACCAGGTCCGGGAGACCTGGCCGGGTGGCGTACGCTTGGGCGTGACCCGAGCATAGCCCCCGTGTCCGGCCCCCTCGCGCGGCTCTCTCGAGGGGAGGCATTGCGGTGAGGCCGCACATTGAGCTCTTGGTCTCCTTGAGGTTGGTACGACTGCGAAGCCGCCCTCAGTTGTCTATCACCAGCGCGGAGCGTAGTGCTTCCGCTTGTGCACGGGCATAGCCGCTCCTCGGCAGTGTTGACGGCCAGCACGGAGCATGGTGCTTCCACTTGTGTGTGGGCAGGGGGCTCCCTCTGTGGAGAGCCCCCGGGGCGTGTACAGCCCCGCCCTGACACGTGGCTTGCACGGCAGGGCTAGACGAGGTGTATCTAGGCACTCGTGAGCCAGCACGGGACTCACGAGGCCCTACCTCAAGGCAGGTTGCGCCTGGTCTTGGTTCTTGTTTACGGTGCTGGACGTGCGAGGTGGTCAGACAACCTGCGCCGAACGAATCTCCTGAGGTTATCGCGTGAGAACGCTGAGCACCAACGGCCCCAGGAGGTGACGTAAACGGGGCCGGCCCACCAGACAGAGCTCAGCCGTTGGATTTATCGACGCTGCAGGGACGGACCTGAGCACGGACGCCATGCTCAATTTACTCACGTGAAGGGTCCTGAAGAAAGACGGCCGGCGCGCAGTCCCCTTAATGGGTGGCGATCGAGCGAGTAGTAATCATAGATAGATCGAACATGAGAGTAGTAGGCTTAAGCAAGTGCATGAGAGATACGTGCCACTGGGTCAGGCTCGAGCACTTGGGGATGATGCTGCCCGAGGGGCGCCCCCAACAAGGTAAGCTAAAGACATAAGAAAAGGGATACATGCCACAGGCACGGACCCACGCGGCCTGGGAATGATGCAGCCCGAGGGGCACTCCCAGCTGAATGGCTTGGAAAGATGTCACCTGATCATGTTGACGAAGGAGAGTTGAAGCAGTTGAAGGTGTACGGCGAAGGGGTTGCTCCTTACGAGCCTCCGGAGCTCTGAGCCTTGGGAGGCTCTGGGGGCTCAGGTGGTTCCTTAAGGACTGCCTCCATATCCATCAGGACAGCGTGGTGTCTGGCTTCCTGATCCGCTAGGATGCGCCGCAAGTTGCATTGGTAGGCGGACGATATATTTGGCAGGACAAAGGGCATGCGAATGTAGCTGTGCGGTGGGCCCTCGCAGCGTCCCACGCGCGAAGGCCAGAAAAGCTAGTGAGAAGCGGCCCTGTTGAGCCCTGGAACATCGATGCAAACACGCAGCTCGGCATCCTCGCCTAGATGGGAAGCTGCGTCTCGTGAGCGGCGGTCGCCTGCGACTTGCAACTCCTGGGTGGTCTTGGTGATGAACTCCTGAACGGTGGGTGGTCCTTGTCCTGTGCCCTCCTGAGGGAAACGTGCCCTGAAGCACGCCTCCAAGTGGTGCCCGAGCACCTCCCTCATGATGTGGGCAAAGTCTGAGGCCTTCCAGAAGAAAGCCGCCGAGACCTGCCCGAGAAGGGCGCTGGGCGCGCCTTCCTATGCGATGGAGGGAGATGCCCCTGGAGCGGGCGCTGATCCTGACGAGACGCCGTCCGTGGCGCCACCCTCCTAAGGTCCTGCGCATCGCAGTTGCTTCTTCTTCTTGGGAATGTCCTAAGGAGGGCCCTCGCCCTTGCTGTCGGGGTCGTCGATTGTTGCAGCGTGGAAGGCACGCTCGAGGGAGCACACCGCATATTTCTCTTCACATGGGACCGTGATGATCCCGCTGCTTCCCGGCATCTTGAGGACATTGTAGCCGTGATGGGTCACTGCCATGAACATGGCCAGGGCTGGATACCCGAGGATGGCGTTGTACGGCAGCCGGATGTGTGCGACATCAAAGTCGATGAGCTCAGTGCGGTAGTTCTTGCGTTCGCCGAAGGTGACAGGGAGGCAGACCTGCCCTATCGGTGTGGTGGAACCGTCGGTCACTCTTGAGAAAGGCTTGGTGGGCTAAATCTGGTCATACGGCACTTGGAGGCTGTTGAACGTGTCGACGGACAGGACGTTGAGCCCTACGCCGCCGTCGATGAGGGTCTTGGTAACTTGCACGTTGCTGATGACTGGGGAGCAGAGCATCGAGAGGGTGCCAGCAGTAGCTGCGCACTTGAGCTGGTCTGCTGAGTTGAACATAATGGGGCACTGGGACCATCTGAGCGGGCGCGTGGCTTCAATCTTGGGGACGACTACATTCACCTCACGAGAAAACTGCTTCAAGATACGCTGTGAGGCTGGGGCCTGGGCTCCGCCAGAGATGCAGGCGATAGCACGCGGTTCCTGGAAGCCCCCAGCCCCTTCGTCCTGATGGTGTTCGTCATTCCTTCTTAGCGGTGGTGGCAGTGGAGGGAGCCCGGCGTTGCCTTGAGGACGATCCTCATGAGGTTGATCCCTCCAGGCGCCCTCGCGAGGCTGATCCTGCCAGCGGTCCTCGCGAGGCCGATCGCGCCACTCCTGGCGCGGGTCACGGTCGTCCCAGCGTCCGCCACCACGCCCTCCTCCTCGGCCGTAGCCCCGGTCGCCGCGCTCGGGGCGTCGACCGAAGCGCCCTTCACGAATGGCTCTGAGCTCTTGACAGTCGCTGGTGTTGCGGGTGTTCTGCTTGTGGAAGGCGTGGAACGGACGGCTGCCCTAGGATGACTCTGGTTGGTCTCTGCCACGCTTGGTGTCTGGTTCCTCTGCGAGCATGGCTGCTCCCTTGCGCTTCACCTCCTTGGCATTGGCCTTCTTCTCCTCTGGGTCTGCAGCAGGAAGCTCGAGGAGGGAGAGGCGCCCCTCCTCAGCTCTAGCACACTTGGTCGCGATGTTGAACAGCTCCAGGGTCGTGCACAACTCTTCATGGATGGCGAGCTCCTCCTTCATATTGAGTCGCAGATGCCATCAGAGAACACAGAGATGATGGCTTCGTCGGTCACCTTGGGGATCTTGATCCGTGCGCTGTTGAAGTGCTGAATGTACTTCTGCAGGGTCTCTCCTGGTTGTTGCTTGAGGCGGCGCAGGTCGCCCGCGACCGGGGGGCGGTCGCGAGTGCCCTGGAAATTGGTGATGAAGTGGGTGCGCATTTCGTCGCAGGAGGAGATTGAGCCCGGAGGTAGGTTCAGGAGCCAGGATCAGGCGCCTTCCTTGAGAGCCATGGGAAACCAGTTCGCCATGACCTTCTCGTCACCGTTGTCCTCTTCGATGCTCAGCTCATAGAGTTGCAAGAACTCTTCGGGGTCGGGGGTGCCGTCGTAGCGAGGAGGCTGATCTGGCTTGAACTTGCCCGGTCAGGCGATGCTACGTACGTAGCTCGGGGGTGAAGGCACGACTGCCAGCTGTGGTCCCCGGGACCCGCCTTGGAGGTGGATCTTGGTCTTGATGGGGTCTGTGCCCTGCCGCAAAAAGGTGGCGCGCGGGCTTGCCGCAGTAGCCGATCCTGGCGCGGTGGTGCGAGGAGCGGCTGATGTCTACTACACAACCTTCTTCTTGTAGACGTTGTTGGGCCTCCAAGTGTAGAGGTTTGTAGGACAGTAGCAAATTTCCCTCAAGTGGATGACCTAAGGTTTATCAATCCGTAGGAGGCGTAGGATGAAGATGGTCTCTCTCAAGCAACCCTGCAACCAAATAACAAAGAGTCTCTTGTGTCCCCAACACACCCAATATAATGGTAAATTGTGTAGGTGCACTAGTTCGGCGAAGAGATGGTGATACAAGTGGTATATGGATAGTAGATAAAGGTATTTGTCATCTGAAATTATAAAAACAGCAAGGTAACTAATGATAAAAGTGAGCGTAAACGGTATTGCAATGCGTTGAAACAAGGCCTAGGGTTCATACTTTCGCTAGTGTAAGTTCCCTCAACAATAATAACATAATTGGATCACATAACTATCCCTCAACATGCAGCAAAGAGTCACTCCAAAGCCACTAATAGCGGAGAACGAACGAAGAGATTATGGTAGGGTACGAAACCACCTCAAAGTTATTCTTTCCAATCAATCCGTTGGGCTATTCCTATAAGTGTCACAAACAGCCCTAGAGTTCGTACTAGAATAACACCTTAAGACACAAATCAACCAAAACCCTCATGTCACCTAGATACTCCAATGTCACCTCAAGTATCCGTGGGTATGATTATACGATATGCATCACACAATCTCAGATTCATCTATTGAACCAACACAAAGGACCTCAAAGAGTGCCCCAAAGTTCTACCGGAGAATCACGACGAAAACGTGTGCCAACCCCTATGCATAGGTTCATGGGCGGAACCCGCAAGTTGATCACCAAAACATACATCAAGTGAATCACGTGATATACCATTGTCACCACAGATACACACGGCAAGACATACATCAAGTGTTGTCAAATCTTTAAAGACTCGGTCCGATAAGATTACTTCAAAGGGGAAACTCAATTCATTACAAGAGAGTAGAGGGAGGAGAAAACATCATAGGATCCAACTATAATAGCAAAGCTCGCGATACATCAAGATCGTATCACCTCAAGAACACGAGAGAGAGAGAGAGAGAGAGAGAGAGAGATCAAACACATAGCTACTGGTACATACCCTCAGCCCCGAGGGAGAACTACTCCCTCCTCGTCATGGAGAGCACCGGGATGATGAAGATGGCCACCGGAGAGGGATTGCCCCCTCCGGCAGAGTGCCGGAACGGGTCTAGATTGGTTTTCGGTGGCTACGGAGGCTTCTGGCGGCGGAACTCCCGATCTATTGTGTGTTCTGGAAGTTTTAGGATACGTGGGTATATATGGGTGAAAGGAGTACGTCGGTGGACCGAAGGGGGGGCACGAGGCAGGGGGCGTGCCCCAGGAGGGTGGGTGCGCCCCCTACCCTCGTGAGCTCCTCCTTCATCTTCTAACGTAGGGTCCAAATCTATCCGGTAGGTTTCCTTCCAAAAATAACTTCTCCAGTTGATTTCGTTCCGTTTCGACTCCGTTTGATATTCCTTTTCCTCGAAATACTAAAATAGGCATAAAACAGCAAATCTGGGTTGGGCCTCCGGTTAATAGGTTAGTCGCAAAAATAATATAAAAGTGGAAAATAAAGCCCAATATTTCCTAAAACAGTAGATAATATAGCATGGAGCAATCAAAAATTATAGATACGTTGGAGACGTATCAGCATCCCCAAGCTTAATTCCTGCTCGTCCTCGAGTAGGTAAATGATAAAAACGGAATTTTTCATGCGGAGTGCTACTTGGCATAATTTCAATGTAATTCTTCTTAATTGTGGCATGAATATTCAGATCCATAAGATTCAAGACAAAAGTTTAATATTGACATAAAAACAATAATACTTCAAGCATACTAACTAAGCAATTATGTTTTCTCAAAATAACATGGCCAAAGAAAGCTATCCCTACAAAATCATATAGTCTGGCTATGCTCCATCTTCACCACACAAAATATTTAAATCATGCACAACCCCGATGACAAGCCAAGCAATTGTTTCATACTTTTGATGTTCTCAAACTTTTTCAATCTTCACGCAATATATGAGCGTGAGCCATGGATATAGCACTATAGGTGGAATAGAGTGGTGGTTGTGGAGAAGACAAAAAGGGAGAAGATAGTCTCACATCGACTAGGCGTATCAACGGGCTATGGAGATGCCCATCAATAGATATCAATGCGAGTGAGTAGGGATTGCCATGCAACTGATGCACTAGAGCTATAAGTGTATGAAAGCTCAACAAAAGAAACTAGTGGGTGTGCATCCAACTTTCTTGCTCACGAAGACCTAGGGCATTTTGAGGAAGCCCATCATTGGAATATACAAGCCAAGTTCTATAATGAAAGATTCCCACTAGTATATGAAAGTGACAACATAGGAGACTCTCTATCATGAAGATCATGGTGCTACTTTGAAGCACAAGTGTGGTAAAAGGATAGTAGCATTGCCCCTTCTCTCTTTTTCTCTCATTTTTTTATTTTTTTTATTTTTTTGGGCCTTATCTTTTTTATGGCCTCTTTTTTTGGGGCTTCTTTGGCCTCTTTTTATTTATTTATTTATTTTCGTCCGGAGTCTCATCCCGACTTATGGGGGAATCATAGTCTCCATCATCCTTTCCTCACTGGGACAATGCTCTAATAATGATGATCATCACACTTTTATTTACTTACAACTCAAGAATTACAACTCGATACTTAGAGCATGATATGACTCTATATGAATGCCTCCGGCGGTGTACCGGGACGTGCAATGACTCATGAGTGACACGTATGAAAGAATTATGGACGGTGGCTATGCCACAAATATGATGTCAACTACATGATCATGCAAAGCAATATGACAATGATGAAGCGTGTCATAATAAATGGAACGGTGGAAAGTTGCATGGCAATATATCTCGGAATGGCTATGGAAATGCCATAATAGGTAGGTATGGTGGCTGTTTTGAGGAAGGTATATGGTGGGTGTATGGTACCGACGAAAGTTGCGCGGTACTAGAGAGGCTAGCAATGGTGGAAGGGTGAGAGTGCGTATAATCCATGGACTCAACATTAGTCATAAAGAACTTACATACTTATTGCAAAAATCTATTAGTTATCGAAACAAAGTACTACACGCATGCTCCTAGGGGGATAGATTGGTAGGAAAAGACCATCGCTCGTCCCCGACCGCCACTCATAAGGAGGACAATCAAAAAATAAATCATACTTACCGTACCACATACCTATTCTTTTTCGAAGTCTGAAACGGTCTGGAAGGTGTCCCTTATGTATTCCTCCGGGGTTACGGTTTCAATAATATTGGTTTCAACATTTATGGGGTTACCTGAGATATAATGTTTGATTCTTTGACCGTTTAACACCTTCGGATTTGTGCCCTCGAAGTTGTTGATTTTTATGGCACCGGAACGATAGACCTCCTCGATAACATAGGGGCCTTCCCATTTAGACAGAAGTTTTCCTGTAAAAAATCTTAAACAAGAGTTGTATAGCAATACATAATCACTTACATTAAACTCACGCATTTGTATCCTTTTGTCATGCCATCTTTTAACTTTTTCTTTAAACAACTTGGCATTTTCATAAGCTTGGGTTCTCCATTCATCAAGTGAGCTAATATCAAATAACCTCTTCTCACCGGCAAGTTTGAAATCATAGTTAAGCTCTTTAATAGCCCAATATGCCTTATGTTCTAGTTCGAGAGGTAAGTGACATGCTTTTCCATAAACCATTTTATACGGAGACATACCCATAGGATTTTTGTATGCAATTCTATAAGCCCATAATGCATCATCAAGTTTTTTGGACCAATTCTTTCTAGACCTATTAACAGTCTTTTGCAAAATTGATTTGAGCTCTCTATTGCTCAACTCTACTTGACCACTAGACTGTGGGTGATAAGGAGATGCAATTCTATGATTAACATCATACTTAGCAAGCATTTTACGGAAAGCACCATGAATAAAGTGTGAACCACCATCAGTCATTAAATATCTAGGGACTCCAAACCTCAGAAAAAATAACTTCCTTAAGCATTTTAATAGAAGTGTTATGATCAGCACTACTAGTTGGAATAGCTTCTACCCACTTAGTAACGTAATCAACAGCAACTAAAATATGTGTGTGTCCATTAGAGGCAGGAAAAGGTCCCATATAATCAAAGCCCCAAACATCAAACGGTTCAATAACAAAAGAATAATTCATAGGCATTTCTTGACGTCTACTAATATTACCAATTCTTTGACATTCATCACAAGACAAGACAAACTTACGGGCATCCTTGAAGAGAGTAGGCCAATAAAAACCAGATTGCAATACCTTATGTGCAGTTCTATCTCCAGCGTGGTGTCCTCCATAAGCCTCGGAATGACACTTGTGTAGGATCTGTTCCTGTTCATGCTCAGGTACACAACGTCTAATAACACCATCTACTACTTCTTTATAAAGATGTGGGTCATCCCAAAAGTACTGTCTCAAGTCATAGAAAAACTTTTTCTTTTACTGGTATGTGAAGCTAGGTGGTATAAACTTAGCAACAATATAATTAGCATAATCAGCATACCATGGAGTACTAACGAGAAGTACTTATAACGTTTAATTGTTCATCAGGAAGGCTATCATTAATAGGTAGTGGGTCATCAAGAACATTCTCTTACCTAGACAAGTTGTCTGCAACGGGGTTCTCAGCTCCCTTTCTATCAACAATATGCAAATCAAATTCTTGTAGCAAGAGAACCCATCTAATAAGTCTAGGTTTAGCATCTTTCTTTTCCATAAGGTATTTAATAGCAGCATGATCAGTGTGAATAGTTACTTTAGAATCAACAATATAAGGTCTGAACTTATCACAAGCAAATACAACTGCTAAAAGCTCTTTTTCAGTAGTAGCATAATTTCTTTGAGCATTGTCTAGAGTCTTACTAGCATAATGAATAACATTTAATTTCTTATCAACTCTTTGCCCTAGAAAAGCACCTACAGCATAATCACTAGCATCACACATAATTTCAAAGGGTAAATTCCAATCGGGTGGCTGAACAATAGGTGCAGAGACTAATGCTTTCTTAAGTATTTCAAATGCTTCTACACAATCATCATCAAAGACAAATGGTATATCTTTTTGCAATAAATTAGTCAGAGGCCAAGAAATTTTTGAGAAGTCCTTAAGGAACCTCCTGTAAAATCCGGCGTGACCAAGGAAACTTCTTATACCTTTGATGTCCTTGGGACATGGCATCTTTTCAATAGCATCGACCTTGGCTTTATCAACTTCAATACCTCTTTCAGAAAGTTTATGCCCCAAGACAATACCTTCATTAACCATAAAGTGGCACTTTTCCCAATTCAAGACAAGATTAGTTTCTTCACATCTCTGCAAAACTCGATCAAGATTGCTCAAGCAATCATCAAAAGAGGAACCATAGACAAAAAAATCGTCCATGAAAGCCTCACAAATCTTTTCACAAAAGTTAGAGAATATAGCCATCATGCATCTTTGAAAGGTAGCAGGTGCATTACATAAACCAAAAGGCATACGTCTATAAACAAAAGTACCAAAAGGGCATGTAAAAGTAGTCTTTGATTGATCTCTAGCCGACACAGGTATTTGAGAGAAACCAGAATAACCATCTAGAAAGCAATAGTGTGTATGTTTGCATAATATTTCTAGCATTTGATCAATAAAAGGGTAAGGGGTAATGATCTTTCTTAGTAGCTTTATTTAATTTGCGGAAATCAATTACCATGCTATAACCTGTGATAATTATTTGTGGAATCAATTCATCTTTATCATTAGGAACAACAGTAATACCTCCCTTCTTAGGGACACAATGGACAGGACTTACCCACTGACTATCAGCAACGGGGTAAATTATACCTGCCTCCAGAAGCTTGAGTATTTCTTTTCTTACCACTTCTTTCATTTTAGGATTCAGACGTCGTTGAGGATCACGAACTGGTTTGGCATCTGCTTCCAAATTTATTTTATGTTGACATAGAGTGGGACTAATGCCCTTAAGATCATCAAGAGTATATCCAATAGCAACATGATGCTTCTTCAGAGTTTTCAATAATCTTTCTTCTTCATGCTCTGAAAGGTTAGCACTAATAATAACAGGATATATCTTCTTTTCATCAAGATAAGCATATTTAAGATTATCAGGCAAAGGTTTAAGCTCAAACACGGGATCACCCTTGGGTGGAGGAGGATCCCCTAAAATTTCAATAGGCAAATTGTGTTGCAGAATAGGTTCCTGTTTAAAGAATACTTCATCTATTTCCCTTCTTGCATTCATGAACATATCATTTTCATGGTCTAGCAAATAGTGTTCTAAAGGATCACTAGGAGGTACGGCAATAGAAGCAAGACCAATAATCTCATCCTTACTAGGTAATTCTTCCTCACGATGTTGTTTACTAAATTTAGAGAAATTAAACTCATGAACCATATCATCCAAGCCAATAGTAACAACATTCTTTTCGCAATCTATCCTAGCATTAACAATGTTCAAGAAGGGTCTACCAAATATAATGGAACAAAAGCTATCTTGCGGAGAAGTAAGAATAAGAAAATCAGCAGGATATTTAGTTTTCCCACACAAGACTTCAACATCTCTAACAATTCCAATTGGTGAAATAGTATCTCTATTGGCAAGCTTAATTGTGACATCAATATCTTCTCATTCAGCAGGTGAAATTTCATTCTTAATTTCCTCATATAAAGTATGCGGTATAACACTAGCACTCGCACCCATATCACATAAGCCATGATAACAATGATCTCCTATTTTAACAGAAATAACAAGCATGCCTACCACATGTCTATGTTTATGTTTAGCACAAGGTTTAGCAATTATAGCAGTTTCACCTTCGAACTGAATAACATGCCCATCAATATTATTAGACAAGAGATCTTTAACAATAGCAATATTAGGTTCTACTTTAACTTGCTCAGGGGGTGTATAAGTTCTAATATTGCTTTTACGAACAACAGTTGAAGCTGTAGCATGATCCTTTACTCTAACAGGGAAAGGTGGTTTCTCAACATAAGAAGTAGGAACAATAGGATCATTATAAGTGACAGTTTTTTCTTCAACTTTAATAGGTGCAGCTACTTTTACTTCTATGGGAGGATGATATTTAAACCACTTCTCCTTAGGGAGATCAACATAAGTAGCAAAAGATTCACAGAAAGAAGCTACTATCTTAGAGTCAAGTCCATGTTTAGTGCTAAACTTACGGAAAATATCGGTATCCATAAAAGATTTAACACAATCAAACTTAGGTGTCATACCTGACTCCTTACCTTCGTCGAGGTCCCAATCTTCATCGTTGCGTTTAATTCTATCCAATAAATTTCATCTGAATTCAATAGTCTTCATCATAAAAGAACCAGCACAAGAAGTATCGAGCATGGTTTGATTATTATGAGTAGCCGAGCATAAAAACTTTGCATAATTATTTCTCTCGAGAGCTCATGATTGGGGCATGAATATAACATTGATTTAAGCCTCCCCCAAGCTTGAGCAATGCTTTCTCCTTCGGGAGGCCAGAAATTATATATATAATTGCGATCACGATGAACAAGATGCATAGGGTAATACTTTTGATGAAATTCCAATTTCAATCTTTTATAGTTCCATGATCTCATATCATCACATAGCCTATACCATATCAATGCGTCTCCCTTCAAAGATAAAGGGAAGACCTTCTTCTTAGCAACATCATCGGGTACGCCTGCAAGCTTAAATAATCCACAAACTTCATCCACATATATTAAGTGCTCATCAGGATGCTTTGTTCCATCTCCTGTAAAAGGGTTAGCTAGTAGTTTTTCCATCATACCCAAAGGAAATTCAAAAGGAGTTTCATTTTCAATAGGTTCAGTAGGTTGAGGAGAAACTCTTTGCTCTACTAGATGGGGTGAAGATACCCCGAACAAGCCCCTCAGGGAATTACTTTCCATAGTAACAAGTGACAGTAATTTCAGCACACTATATAAATTTTCCTTACCAAATTCCACCTACCAAAGGCACTACAATCCCCGGCAACAGCGCCAGAAAAGAGTCTTGATGACCCACAAGTATAGGGGATCTATCGTAGTCCTTTCGATAAGTAAGAGTGTCGAACCCAACGAGGAGCAGAAGGAAATGATAAGCGGTTTTCAGCAAGGTATTCTCTGCAAGTACTGAAATAAGTGGTAACAGATAGTTTTGTGATAAGATAAATTGTAACGAGCCACAAGTAACAAAAGTAAATAAAGTGCAGAAAGGTGGCCCAATCCTTTTTGTAGCAAAGGACAAGCCGGAACAAACTCTTATAATAGGAAAAGCGCTCCCGAGGACACATGGGAATATCGTCAAGCTAGTTTTCATCACATTCATATGATTCGCGTTCGATACTTTGACAATTTGATATGTGGGTGGACCGGTGCTTGGGTGGTGTTCTTACTTGA
The DNA here is from genome assembly GCF_002162155.2 of Triticum dicoccoides. NCBI lineage: Eukaryota > Viridiplantae > Streptophyta > Magnoliopsida > Poales > Poaceae > Triticum > Triticum dicoccoides. The sequence goes on from NC_041390.1 coordinate 464,688,170, forward strand.
ACAAGCATCCCACTTATGATTAACCTCTATTGCAAGCATCCACAACTACAACAAAAGTATTAAGGTAAACCTAACCATAGCATGAAACATGTGGATCCAAATCAGCCCCTTACGAAGCAACGCATAAACTAGGGTTTAAGCTTCTGTCACTCTAGCAACCCATCATCTACTTATTACTTCCCAACGCCTTCCTCTAGGCCCAAATAATGGTGAAGTGTTATGTAGTCAACGTTCACATAACACCACTAGAGGCTAGACAACATACATCTTATCAAAATATCAAACGAATACCAAATTCACATGACTACTAATAGCAAGACTTCTCCCTTGTCCTCAGGAACAAACGTAATTACTCACAAAGCATATTGATGTTCATAATCAGAGGGGTAATAATATGCATATAGGATCTAAACATATGATCTTCCACCAAATAAACCAACTAGCATCAACTACAAGTAGTAGTCAACACTACTAGCAACCTACTAGCACTAATCCCGGACTTTGAAACAAGAATTGGATACAAGAGATGAACTAGGGTTTGGAGATGAGATGGTGCTGGTGAAGATGTTGATGGAGATTGCCCTCTCCCGATGAGAGGAGCGTTGGTGATGACGATGGTGATGATTTCCCCCTCCCGGAGGGAAGTATCCCCGACAGAACAGCTCTGCCGGAGCTCTAGATTGGTTCCACCAAGGTTCCGCCTCGTGGCGGCGGAGTCTCGTCCCGAAAAGTTCCTTCTGATTTTTTTATCATCGAAAGACTTCATATAGCAGAAGATGGATGTCGGAGACCCACCAGGGGGCCCACGAGGTAGGGGGCGCGCCCCCACCCTCATGAGCAGGGTGTGGGGCCCCTGGCCTTCATCTTTGGCAAGGATTTTTCTTTATTTATTTTAAGAAGTTCCGTGGAGTTTCAGGACTTTTGGAGTTGCGCAGAATAGGTCTATAATATTTGCTCCTTTTCCAGCCCAGAATTCCAGCTGCCGGCATTCTCCCTCCTTATGTAAACCTTGTAAAATAAGAGAGAATAGCCATAAGTATTGTGACATAAAGTGAAATAAATGTCCATAATGCAATAAATATCAATATAAAAGCATGATGCAAAATGGACGTATCACCAGCTCATATCCATTGTTGTACTAGCTTTTGCCATGTGATGTTTTAACTATGTCGTGTTTAATTACTCAAGTCATGCAAAAATGTAATGTTCAATAGGGCTATCTAATGTTTACGTATGAATTGTCCAGTTGAATTTCATGAATGTCTGTATTTGGTTGTTTATAGTGAGCAGATGCCTTGCTTATCTGTATATGGTTGTTAGGTTGGTTGTAGTGAGCATTTGTCTAGTTTTCAAGCAGATGCCTTGTTTATTTGTATTTGCTTGTTAGGTTGGTTGTAGTGAGCCTTTGTCCAGTTTTCAATGGCTATATTTGCTTGTTATAATGAGCTTATATGCCTAGTTTATTTCAGTTATTCACAATGTGATGTTCATTATGTGCAAATATGAACCGTGTAGTTCGATTTCATCAATACCAGTTTGAACGGCAATGTTTGGTTCTTGTTATGCCTGGTGTAGTTAACACATGCCCTTTATTTCAGTTTTACACATTAATCCAGTGTGATGTTTAAGCATGAGCTATTATCCATTCATTTTTCAACAATACCAGTTTGAATTACAATATTTGGTCATTGTTAAGCCTATTGTAGTTAACATTACCTTCCCCTTTTTATCTACTTTAATAGCAAGCTTAAACCAACACATCCAAGCTATCATTTGGACATGATGTAGTTTACCATGGCTATATTTTGTTGATGTTAAGCCCGTTGTACTTATCATGCCTTTCCATGTACTTACACAGGACAACAATGGGAGTGGCCGGCATTTTCCACCGAGGTTAATTTCATCCCTTGGCTTATACTCCCTTGATACGTATCCGTCGTATCTACTTTTCCTAACGCTTTTCTTCTTGTTTTGGACTCTAATTTGCATGATTTGAATGAAACTAACCCCGGACTGATGTTGTTTTCAGCAAAACTACCATGGTGTTGCTTTTTGTGCAGAAATAAAAGTTCTCGGAATGGAACGAAACTTTGTGAGGATTTTTTATACAATATATGAGAATTTCTGAAGCCAAGAACCACCGGAGGGGGGCACCTGGGTGGGCACAACCCACCAGGGCGCGCCCCCCTCCAGGCGCGCCCAGGTGGGTTGTCCCCACCTGGTGGCCCTGCAGACCCTGAAACCAATGCTACAAAATCACATATTTCCAGAAAAAAATCAGGGAGAAAGAATTATCGCATTCCATGAGACGGAGCCACCGTCACCTCCTGTTGTTCATCGGGGGGCCAGATCTGGAGTCCGTTTGGGGCTCCGGAGAGGGGGATCTCCGATCTTCATCATCACCAACCCTTCTCCATCGTCAATTCCATGATGCTCCCCACCGGGAGTGAGTAATTCCTTCATAGGCTCGCTGGTCGGTGAGGAGTTGGGTGAGATTCATTATGTAATCTAGTTAGTTTTGTTAGGGCTCGATACCTAGTATCCACTATGTTCTAAGATTGATGTTGCTATGACTTTGTCATGCTTAATGCTTGTCACTTTGGGCCCGGGTGCCATGATTTCAGATCTGAACCGTTTATGTTATCACCATTATTTCCATGTTCTAGATCCGATCTTGCAAGTTATAGTCACCTACTACGTGTTATGATCCGGCAACCTCGGAGTGACAATAGTCGGGACCACTCCCGGTGATGACCGTAGTTTGAGGAGTTCATGTATTCATTGTGTGTTAATACTTTGTTCTAGTTCTCTATTAAAAGGAGGCCTTAATATCCCTTAGTTTCCAATTGGACCCCGCTGCCACGGGAGGGTAGGACAAAAGATGTCATGCTAGTTCTTTCCATAAGCACGTATGACTATTTACGGAATACATGCCTACATTATATTTATGAACTAGAGCTAGTGCCGTATCGCCCTAGGTTATGACTATCACATGATGAATATCATCCAACAAATTACCGATCCAATGCCTACGAATTTCTCTTATATTGTTTCTGCTATGTTACCACTACTATTCTTACTGTTGCGCTTGCTACAAAATTACTACTATCACTGTTACCGTTACTATTGCTGCTGGTACTACTACTATCAAAACTATCATATTATTGTGCTACAAATCACTTTGCTGCAGATAATTAATCTCCAGGTGTGACTGAATTGACAACTCAGTTGCTAATACTTACAAATATTCTTCGGCTCCCCTTGTGTCGAATCTATAAATTTGGGTTGAATACTCTACCCTCGAAAACTGTTGTGATCCCCTATACTTATCAAGACCTATTTCTGGCACTGTTGCCGGGGAGCGTAGCTATATTTGTTGAGTCACCTGGGATTATTGTCAATTTATCACTATGAAGAATCTGAAGGATACTAAGACTAAGATTTATCCCTCTAAGATGAGGGGGGGTAAGGAACTGCCATCTAGCACTGCTTTAGATTCACCCTTTGTTATAAGTAAACTTACAACACCACCACATGCTATTAATCCTGATATGTCGCAAGTTATTGATGATGCTACCTGATAACCCACAAGTGTATGGGATCAAAATAGTTTTCGAGGGTAGGGTATTCAACCCAAATTTATAGATTCCACACAAGGGGAGCCAAAGAATATTTGAAGGTATTAATAGTTGAGTTGTCAATTCAACCACACCTAGAGATTAATTATCTGCAGCAAAGTGATCAGTAGCAAAGTAGTTTGGTAGTTTTGATAGTAGTGAGAGCAGCAATAGTAATAGTAACAGTGATAGCAGTAGTTTGTAGCAAGTGTAACAGTGATGATAGCAGTAATAACTTTGCAGAAACAATATGGAAAAGCTCGTAGGCATTGAATCGGTGACTTGTTGGATGATATTCATCATGAGACAGTTATAACCTAGGGCGATACGACACTAGCTCTAGTTCATCGATATAATGTAGGCATATATTCCATAAATAGTCATACGTGCTTTACTAAAAGAACTTGCATGACATCTTTTGTCCTACCCTCCCGTGGCAGCGGGGTCCATATTGGAAACTAAGGGATATTAAGGCCTCCTTTTAATAGAGAACCTGAACAAAGCATTAACACATAGTGAATACATGAACTCCTCAAACTACGTTTATCACCGGGAGTGGGCCCGGTTGTTGCCACTCCGGGGTTGCCGGATCATAATCGTAGAAGTTGACTATAACTTGCAAGATCGGATCTAAAACATGGATATAATGATGAATTCATAAATGGTTCAGATATGAAATCATGGCATCCGGGCCCAAAGTGACAAGGATTAAGCATGGCAAAGTCATAGCAACATCAATCTAAGAACATAGTGGATACCAGGGATCAGGCCCTAACAAAACTAACTCGATTACATGATGAATCTCATCCAAATCCTCACCGACCAGCGAGCCTATGAAGGAATTACTACTCCCGGTGGGGAGCATCATGGAATTGGCGATGGAGAAGGGTTGGTGATGACGAAGAACGAAGATCCCACTCTCCGGTGCCCCAAACGGACTCCAGCTCTGCCCTCCTGAGGAAGAACAGGGCCTGGCAGCGGATCCGTCTCGTGGATCGAGATAATTCTTTCTCCCTAATTTTTTTTATAAATATGTGATTTTATAGTATCAGGGGGGTCGTCAGCGGGGCCACTAGGTGGGTAAAACCCACCTGGGCGCACCAAGAGAGGGGGGAGCACCCTGGCGGGTTGTGCCCACCCAGGGGGCCCTCTCTAGTGGGTCTTGGCTCCAGTTATTCTTATTATTGATATAAAAAATCCTCAAAAACTTGCGTTCCATTCCGAGAACATTTATTTGTGCACAAAAATGATACGTCTCTGTCGTATCTACTTTTCCAAACACTTTTGCCCTTGTTTTGGACTCTAACTTGCATGATTTGAAAGGAACTAACCCGGACTAACGATGTTTTCAGCAGAATTGCCATGGTGTTATTTATGTGCAGAAACAAAAGTTATCGGAATGACCTGAAACTTCACGGAACAACTTTTCGGAAATAATAAAAAATCCTTGCAAAAGATGAAGACCAGGGGGGCCACCACCTGTCCACGAGGGTGGGGGCGCGCCCCCTACCTCATGGGCCCCCTAGAGCTCCTCTGACCTCAACCCCAACTCTATATATTTGCTTTCAGGGAGGAAAAATCAGAGAGAAGAAATCATCGCCTTTTACGATACGGAGCCGCCCCAAGCCCTAAAACCTCTCGGGAGGGCTGATCTGGAGTCCGTTCGGGGCTCCGGAGAGGGGAATCCGTCGCCATCGTCATCATCAACCATCCTCCATCACCAATTTCATGATGCTCACCGCCGTGCGTGAGTAATTCCATCGTAGGCTTGCTGGACGGTGATGGTTTGGATGAGATCTATCATGTAATCGAGTTAGTTTGTTTAGGGTTTGTTCCCTAGTATCCACTATGTTCTGAGATTGATGTTGCTATGACTTTGCTATGCTTAATGCTTGTCACTAGGGCCCGAGTGCCATGATTTCAGATCTGAACCTATCATGTTTTCATCAATATATGAGAGTTCTTGATCCTATCTTGCAAGTCTATAGTCACCTATTATGTGTTATGATCCGTTAACCCCGAAGTGACAATAATCGGGATACTTACCGGTGATGACCGTAGTTTGAGGAGTTCATGTATTCACTATGTGTTAATGCTTTGGTTTGGTACTCTATTAAAAGGAGGCCTTGATATCCCTTAGTTTCCTCTAGGACCCTGCTGCCACGGGAGGGTAGGACAAAAGATGTCATGCAAGTTATTTTCCATAAGCACGTATGACTATATTCGAAATACATGCCTACATTACATTGATGAACTGGAGCTAGTTCTGTGTCATCCTAGGTTATGACTATTACATGATGAACCGCATCCGGCATATTTCTATATCACCGATCCATTGCCTATGAGCTTTCCATATATTGTTCTTCACCTATTTACTTTTCTATTGATATTGCTATCATCACTACAAAATACCAAAAAATACTACTTTTGCTACGGTTACCTTTTGCTACCGTTACCACTACTATCATATTACTTTGCTACTAAACACTTTGCTACAGATATTAAGTTTCCAGGTGTGGTTGAATTGACAACTCATTTGCTAATACTTGAGAATATTCTTTGGCTCCCCTTGTGTCGAATCAATAAATTTGGGTCGAATACTCTACCCTCGAAAATTGTTGCGATCCCCTATACTTGTGGGTTATCAAGACTATTTTATCGCGCCGTTGCCGGGGAGCATAGCTCTATTCTTTGAGTCACTTGGGATTTATTTCTTCTTATCATTATGAAGAACTTGAGAGATCCAAAAACCAAGATTTATCCCTCAACTACGAGGGGAGGTAAGGAACTGCCATCTAGCTCTGCACTTGATTCACCTTCTGTTTTGAGTAAGCTTGCGACACCTAAACCTGCTTCTGCTATTCGTTCTGATATGTCGCATGTTATTGATGATGCCACTTCTGCTATGCATGATACTTATGATGAAACTACTTCTATGCTTGATACTACTGTGCCACTTGGTGAATTTTTTGATGAACAACTTGCTGGGGCTAGAGAGAATGAAATTATTGAATCTGATGAAAATGATGATGAAGACTTGCCTGTTATTCCTAAGGGTTATGTTTTTGATAAAGAAGCTTCTTTAGCTATTTTAGCTTGCAAAGATAGATACGAACTCAAGAGGTTACTAGCTAAATGGAATAAGCAATCTCTAAATGCTAGAATGAAACCTGACCCTGCTTTTGCTACTTCACCTATCTGTGTTACCGATAAGGATTATGAATTCTCTCTTGATCCTGATATAATTACTTTGGTTGAATCTGATCCTTTTCATGGCTATGAATCTGAAACTGTTGTGGCACATCTTACTAAATTAAATGATATAGCTACCTTGTTCACTAATGATGAGAGAACTCGCTACTTTTATATCCTTAAAATATTTCTGTTCTCATTAAAGGGTGATGCTAAGATATGGTTTAATTCTCTTGATCCTGGTTGTGTGCGTAGTCCCGGGGATATGATTTATTACTTCTCTGCTAAATATTTCCATGCTCATAAGAAATAAGCTGCTTTAAGGAATATATATAATTTTGTGCAAATTGAAGAAGAGAGTCTCCCACAAGCTTGGGGAGGCTTCTCAAATTACTTAATGCTTTGCCTGATCATCCTCTTAAGAAAAATGAAATACTTGATATCTATTATAATGGACTAACTGATGCTTCCAGAGATTACCTGGATAGTTGTGCTGGTTCTGTTTTCAGGGAAAGAACACCGGATGAAGCTGAAATTCTGTTGAATAATATGTTGGTAAATGAAAATAATTGGACACCTCCTGAGCCAGCTCCTGAGCCTATTCCTAAACCAACTCCGAAGAATAGGGGTATTCTATTTCTCAGTCCTGAAGATATGCAAGAGGCAAAGAAATCTATGAAAGAAAAAGGTATTAAAGCTGAGATGTTAAGAATTTACCTCCTATTGAAGAAATACACGGTCTTAATTTACTGCCTGTTAAAGAAACACATGATCTTAATCCATTACCTATTTAAGAAAAACACGGTCTTGATAACCCGACACAGGTAGTAAAGGTAAATTCTCTCTATAGATATGATAAAGCTGAAATCCCATTTACTAAGTTTGCTAGCCCATGCTTAGATGAGTTTGATAAATTTATGGCTAAGAAAGAAGACTTTAATGCTTATTTTGGTAGACAATTGAAATATAATTCAAATATGCTTGAACACTTGGGTGATTATATGGCTAATGTCAAAGGTGAACTTAAACTTATTAGTAAACATGCTTCTATGGTTACCACTCAAGTAGAACAAGTACTTAAAGCTCAAAATGATTTGCTTAACAAATTGAATAGTAAGAATAATGATTATGCTGTTAGAGTGGCTAATAGAACTGGTAGAATCACTCAGGAACCTTTGTATCCTGAAGGCCACCCTAAGAGAATTGAGCAAGATTCTCAGAGAAATAATGTAGATGCACCTAGTCCTTCTAATAGGAAGAAAAAGAAAAATGATAGGACTTTGCATGCTTCTAGTAAACCTGTTACTGAAACACCTGATAATCCAAATGATATTTCTATTTCTGATGCTCAAACACAATTTGGTAATGAACCTGAACCTAGTGATAATGTTAATGATAATGTTCATGATGATGCTCAACCTAGTAATGATAATGATATAGAAATTGAACCTGCTGTTGATCTTGATAACCCACAATCAAAGAATCAACGTTATGATAAGAAAGACTTTGTTGCTAGGAAACATGGTAAGGAAAGAGAGCCTTGGGTTCAGAAACCCATGCCTTTTCCTCCCAAACCATCCAAGAAAAAGGATGATGAGGATTTTCAGCGCTTTACTGAAATGATTAGACCTATCTTTTTGTGTATGCGATTAACTGATATGCTTAGAATGAATCCTTATGCTAAGTATATGAAAGATATTGTTACAAAAAAAAGAAAGATACCAGAAGCTGAAATTTCCACCATGCTTGCTAATTATAGTTTTAAAGGTGGAATACCTAAGAAACTTGGAGATCCAGGAGTACCCACTATACCATGCTCCATTAAAGAAACTATGTTAAAATTGCTTTATGTGATCTTGGAGCCGGTGTTAGTGTTATGCCTCTCTCTTTATATCGTAGACTTGATTTGAATAAGTTGACACCTATTGAAATATCTTTGCAAATGGCTGATAAATCAACTGCTATACCTGTCGGTATTTGTGAGGATGTTCCTGTTGTAGTTGCAAACGTTACTATTTTAACAGACTTTGTTATTCTTGATATTCCCGAGGACGATAGTATGTCTATTATTCTTGGAAGACCCTTTTTGAATACTGCAGGGGCTGTTATTGATTGCACTAAAGGAAATGTCACTTTTCATGTTAATGGTAATGGGCATACGATACACTTTCCGAGGAAACAACCTCATGTCCACAGTATCAACTCTATTGGAAAGATTCCATCGATTATATTTGGAGGTTTTGAATTTCCTCTTCCTACTATCAAGAAGAAATATGATATTCTTATTATTGGGGATGTGCATATCCCCGTTGAGGTAACATAGTGTTATTCGAAATTTCTCCGGTTCCATGTTATTTGGAATGAGTTCTTTAATAAGACTTGATCAACCTTGTTAGTGGATTCCTTTTGATGAGCATGAGATGGATGAAACTAGAAGGCACAACCTACTATACCCCACTTTTACTTTCTATTATTTATCTTAAATAAAATAAAAAAAATGGTATTTTTCTGTCTGTTATCTGAATTATCCGTGCAATATAAAAATACCCCGAAAATAAAAGTTCTCCAAATGCCCTGAAATTTAAATATGATTTTTTCTGGAATATTTGAGAATATTTGGCACTGAGAACACAGCAGGAGGAGCTGGCACCTGGCCACGAGGGTTAGGGGCGCGCCCTACCCCCCTGGGCGCGCCCCCTGCCTCGTGGGCCCACGGTGGCCCTCCTCCACTTATCCTTGCACCCACACACTCCTTCTTCCTCCCACAAATATGAATATCCAGCTCAAACCCGAGTCCAAGCTCATTTTGCTGCCATTTTCGATATCCTTGCTCAAAGCACCTCTCACAAAACTGCTTGGGGAGATTGTTCCTTGGTATGTGACTCCTCCATTGGTCCAATTAGTTTTTGTTCTAGTGCTTTATTCATTGCAAATTTGTGCTGCCTAGGTGACCATGTTCTTCAGCTTGCATGTCAAATTTATATGGTTCCCAGTAGTTTTGATGCATGATATAGGCTCTAGGCACTTGTGGGAGTAGTCGCTATCAATATTATTGTGTTTGGTTTACTTTTATTTTGAAGTTACTAAAAAAATTCAAAATTTTTCAGAGGAAGAAATATGCTTAGGAAAATGTTCCAAGGTGGTTCTTCAAGGAAGCAAGGACTCAGGCTTGCAGTGCGTGATGCCGATAAAGAGCCACCAAGAAACGCTCCAGTGCGTCCTTGTGAATGGCCTTCTGAAAACTTTATGGATCGAGCGGGAATTAAGGAAGAAATTAACGCATATTTGCGCAACGCTGATCTTGTGAGCTTCCAGGAAGAGAAGTGCAGCCAGTATCACTATCTCACTAGTTCCTTTGTGAGGAGGTTTGAATTTTCATCTTCACATAATTCTCCAACTGTCCTGTTTGATCTTTATGAAAATTCTTACACTATGGACTTAGAGGATTTTACCACTGCTTGCAAACTTCCACAATGGGGTAGTATCGGGGATCCTCGCAAATCTGAATTTAGAGATTTTTTTTGCTAGTATAACTATGGGGGAATCTAGAGATATAACACAAGCTACCATAGGGAGCATTCACTTTCCTGCTATACATTATTTTGGTCTCTTCATAGGTAGATGCATTAATGGTAAAGATGAGGCATGTCACATGTGTGTTCCTGACCTCAGTATTCTTTAGGAGTGCGGTGTTAGGAGATAAATCTTATAATTTGGGAGCCATTGTTGCACGTAGGTTGCATCTGAATAGATTTAATGGAGATTTCTTTGGTGGAATTTATGCAACCCGCATAGCTAATTTTCTTGGTATAGCCATACGTGAAGATGATATTGAATTACCTCCTTCTTACCTAGACTTTAATGCTATGGTTCACCACTAGTTTGTCGAGAGGAATGAATCACCTCTCCAGTATCGACTAATCTTTGACAGACGTCGTGCTGTCCATATTACTCTCCCTGCTCCTGCCTTCTTTGATTATCAGGCAAAAGGAAGATATGTTATTACCAGAGAGGAGGCAGATGAGTACGAGAGGAGAGCGGAGGCCGCTCGTCGCCATGCTGCAGCTCAGGAGGCGATAGCCGCTGCATCGCAGTACGACCCCAACTACTATTATGGGTATCCGCCAGGCCAGCCGTGGCCATAGACCAACTTAGGCCAAAAGCCTAAGCTTGGGGGAGTACGTATTTCCCACCAACATTACATTTATGTTCACACACTCATTGCTAGATGTCGGTGCTCATACTTTTTCATTGTATCATCCATGCTAGTTTATTTCCTTTTTATGCTTTCTTCTTGTGAGTCTAATAAACCTTAAGAAAAACAAAAAAATTAGTTGTAATTTTAAGTTAGTTTAATTTCCATGCTTGTAGTAGTAATTAAAAAGAAAACCCAAAAAGATTTCCTGTTCTTCTTTTGCTTGTTGGGAGCTTTCCCGTGTAAATAGTTTTATTTCTTTTCTTTTCTTTGGGGGTCGATAGGAGAAGACCGTATTTAAATTGTTGAAGTAGCTCTTATATGCATTATTGTTGATCTGACAAAAGAGCCCATATTGCCTTGTCTTCTCATGTTTATTGAATGCTTGCAGATTCCAGCTTAGTCCAATGCACGCGCACTATTATTATTATTCACATCGTTCGGTCGTGCAAGTGAAAGGCAATTAAGACGATATATGATGGACTGACTGAGATGAGAAAGGATGGTATGAACTCGACCTCTTTTTTGTAAATATGATTAGTTCATCATTCCTGCTTCAGCCTATTACGAATAAACATGTTTGCAATGACAACTAGAGATCATAGTTTCTTGTGCCATACTTGATTAGCTATGAGTTATAATGGTTTACCGTGCGTGCCAACATGCTATTAAAATGGTTGTGATGTGGTATGATAGGGTGGTATCCTCCTCTAAATGATTTAAGTGACTTGACTTGGCGCATGTTCACGCATGTAGTTGAAAGAAAATCAACATAGCCTTCACGATATTTATGTTCATGGTGGATTATATCCTACTCATGCTTGCATTCGGTGTTGATTAATTTTAATGCATGTTCATGACTGTTGTCGCTCTCTAGCTGGTCGCTTCCCAGTCTTTTGCTAGCCTTCACCTGTACTAAGCGGGAATACTGCTTGTGCATCCAATCCCATAAACCCCAAAGTTATTCCATATGAGTCCACTATACCTTCCTATATACGATATCTACCTGCCGTTCCAAGTAAATTTGTATGTACCAAACTCTAAACCTTCAAATAAATATCCTGTTTTGTATGCTCGAATAGCTCATGTATCAACTAGGGCTGTCCGTATCTTCCATGTTAGGCGGGTTCTTCTCAAGAGGAGTGGACTCTGCTCCTCACTCGCGAGAAAGTGGCTGGTCACCAGGATGCCCAGTCCCATGCTTTATGCAAATCAAATCAAAATAATTGCAAACAAAACTCCCCCTGGGACTCTTGTTAGTTGGAGGCACTTGTTGTTTCATGCAAGCCATGGATTGATGCTTGTTGGTGGAGGGGGAGTATAAACTTTACCATTCTGTTTGGGAACCGCCTATAATGTGTGTAGCATGGAAGATATCACCATCTCTTGGTTGTTATGTTCACAATGAAAGTATACCGCTCAAAATATTATTCATCTCTATTTCAAAACCGAGCTCTGGCACCTCTACAAATCCCTGCTTCCCTCTGTGAAGGGCCTATCTATTTACTTTTATGCTGAGTCATCATTCTCTTATTAAAAAGCACCAGTTGGAGAGCACTGATGTCATTTGCATTCATTATTGTTAGTTTACATTGAGTATGACTTGACTGGATCTCTTTTACCATGAATTAAAATGTCTAGTCACTCCTTGATCTTTAAAGGTGCTTTGCATTTATGTTTTGCAGTCTCAGAAAGGGCTAGTGAGATACCATCTTGTCATATCATATTATGATTGTTTTGAGAAAGTGTTGTCATCCGAGACTTATTATTATTGCTCACTAGTTTATTATGCCATTGATATGAGTAAACTTGAGACCTAAGCGTTATTGTGAATGTGGTTAGTCATAATCTTTGTTGAAAACTTGAATGCTGGCTTTACATATTTACAACAACAAGAGAAAACAGAGTTTGTAAAAGTTTTTCTTTATCTCTTTCAGTTTATCAACTGAATTGCTTGAGGACAAGCAAAGGTTTAAGCTTGGGGAGTTGATACGTCTCCGTCATATCTACTTTTCCAAACACTTTTGCCCTTGTTTTGGACTCTAACTTGCATGATTTGAATGGAACTAACCCGGACTGACGTTTTTTTCAGCAGAATTGCCATGGTGTTATTTATGTGCAGAAACAAAAGTTCTCGGAATGACCTGAAACTTCACGGAACAACTTTTCGGAAATAATAAAAAATCCTTGCAAAAGATGAAGGCCAGGGGTCCCACCACATGTCCACGAGGGTGAGGGGCGCCTGCCCCCCTAGGGCGCACCCCCTACCTCGTGGGCCCCCTGGAGCTCCTCCGACATCAACCCCAACTCTATATATTTGCTTTTGGAGAGGAAAAAATCAGAGAGAAGAAATCATCATGTTTTACGATACGGAGCCGCCGCCAAGCCCTAAAACCTCTCGGGAGGGCTGATTTGGAGTCCGTTCGGGGCTCCGGAGAGGGGAATCCGTCGCTATCGTCATCATCAACCATCCTCCATCACCAATTTCATGATGCTCACCGCCGTGCGTGAGTAATTCCATCGTAGGCTTGCTGGACGGTGATGGGTTGGATGAGATCTATCATGTAATCGAGTTAGTTTTATTAGGGTTTGATCCCTAGTATCCACTATGTCCTGAGATTGATGTTGCTATGACTTTGCTATTCTTAATGCTTGTCACTAGGGCCCGAGTGCCATGATTTCAGATCTGAACCTATTATGTTTTCATCAATATATGAGAGTTCTTGATCCTATCTTGCAAGTCTATAGTCACCTATTATGTGTTATGATCCGTTAACCCCGAAGTGACAATAATCGGGATACTTACCGGTGATGACCGTAGTTTGAGGAGTTCATGTATTCACTATGTGTTAATGCTTTGGTCCGGTACTCTATTCAAAGGAGGCCTTAATATCCCTTAGTTTCCGCTAGGACCCTGCTGCCACGGGAGGGTAGGACAAAAGATGTCATGCAAGTTCTTTTCCATAAGCACGTATCACTATATTCGGAATACATGCCTACATTACATTGATGAACTAGAGCTAGTTCTGTGTCACCCTAGGTTATGACTGTTACATGATGAACCACATACGACATAATTCTCTATCACCGATCCATTGCCTACGAGCTTTCCATATATTGTTCTCAGCCTATTTACTTTTCCGTTGCTATTTCTATGATCACTACAAAATACCAAAAATACTACTTTTGCTACTGTTACCTTTTGCTACTGTTACCACTACTATCATATTACTTTGCTACTAAACACTTTGCTCCAGACATTAAGTTTCCAGGTGTGGTTGAATTGACAACTCGGCTGCTAATACTTGAGAATATTCTTTGGCTCCCCTTGTGTCGAATCAATAAATTTGGGTTGAATACTCTACTCTCGAAAATTGTTGCGATCCCCTATACTTGTGGGTTATCAAAAAACAACACCATGGTAGTTCTGCTGAAAACAGCGTTAGTCTAGGGTTAGTTTCATTCAAATCATGCAAATTAAAGTCCAAAACAAGAGGGAAAGCATGAGAAAAAGTAGATACGTTGAAGACGTATCAACTCCCCCAAGCTTAAACCTTTGCTCGTCCTCAAGCAATTCAGTTGATAAACTGAAAGTGAGAAAGAAAAACTTTTACGAACTCTTTTGCTCTTGTTTGCATAAATAAGCTTAAACAACACCCAGGTTTTTAGCCAATCATTATGACTAACCATGTCGACAATAACTCTTAAATATTATATGATTCATATCAATGACATAATCAGGTAGCGAGCAATAATAAGATATCTCAAATGGCAACACATTGTCAAAACAACCATGATATAATATGACAATAATGGTATCTTGCTAGCCCTTTCTGAGACCGCAAAACATAAATGCAGAGCACCTCCAAAGTTCAAGCAGCGACTAAACATTGTAATTCATGGTAGAAAAGATCCAGTCATGATGCACCCAACATTAGCTACACACAATGCATAAATCATGACCGTTGTGCTCTACTCAGTTTCTGGCGCTTGTTTTTTTAGAAGGTGGTGACACAACAAAAAAGTAAATGGAAAGTCCCTTCGCAGAGGGAAGCAGTGATTTGCGGAGGTGCCAGAGCTCAGTTTTTTTAAAACAGAGATAAATGATATTTTGAGGCATGCACCCTTCTTATTCACTTCACGACCATCAGTTATCAACATCTTCCATGCTAAGCACACTAGTGGTGGTTCCCAAGCGGTAAAAGTAAAGGTTCTGACTCCATTCGGAGTTTTTATTTGATTATTTAAGAGATGAACTCTTTTGTATTTTGCAGTTTGGGACTAGGCATCCCTATTACCGCCCATTTTCTCGTGCAATGGCGAGTGAATAAACACTCGACCTGAGAATAACCCGCTTAGCACGAAAGATATCGACCACCTCCTGTCGTTGCATGAACGATCCAGGCACACAAAACGGATAATTTTTTAGAAGTTTTTAGAGGTGGCACATGCAAATTTACTTAGGACGGCAGGGTAATACCATATATAGGTAGGTATGGTGGACTCATCTGGAATAACTTTGGGTTCAAGGTTTTTGATGTACAAGCAGAATCCCCACTTAGTACAGGCGAAGGCTAGCAATTAAGATTGAGAAGCGGGCAGCTAGAGAGCAACAACGATCATAACCATGCATTATGTGTAAGTAACATTGGACACTAGCATGAGTAGGATATGAACACCCTGAACGTAAACATTATAGAGGCTATGTTGGTTTTGATTCAACTACATGCATGAACATGTACCAAGTCAAGCCACTCGAACATTCAGAGGAGGATACCATGTCATCATACTACATCAATCATTTTGACGCTATGTTGATATCCAAGCTAAATCATTATTAACTCTCAACTACTTATGCATGGCATGAGAAACTATAATCTCTAATTGTCATTGCAAACATGTTTAATCATAATGGGCTGAATCATGGACGCTAGGTTAAACATATTTACGCAGACAAGACAAGTCAAGTTCATACCAGTTTCTCTTTGCCACGGCCAGTTCATCAAATGTCGTCATTATTGTCTTTCACTTGCATGACCGAATGATATGAAAATAATAATAGTGCAAGAGTGCCATGGACAAAGCTGGAATCTGCAAACATTTTATTCAACAGGATAAGACAAGGTAAAATGGGCTCTTTATTAGTTCAACAATTATTAATATGAGAGCCACTCAACATTTTCATCGTGGTCTTCTCCTTGGTACAACTCGAATAAAAGGAAAAGAAATTCATAGAAACACACTGAAATATTTTGGAGTTTTTGGTTTTCTTAATCAAGCAAATAAAAGGGGGGAAACAAAAACGAGAAAAACTATTTACACGGAAAAGCTCCCAACAAGCAAAAGAAGAACAAGGAAATCTTCTTGGATTTTCTTTTTAGTACTACTACTAAGCATACATAGAAAGTAAATTAACTACAACTAAATTTTTTTAGTTTTTATAAAGTTTTTCAAACACACAAGAATAAAGCAAGAAAATAAATCTAAGCATGGATGATACAATGAAAAAGTGTGAACACCAACAAATGGAATGATATGTGAACATGAATATAATGTCGGTGAGAGACACATACTCCCCCAAGCTTAGGCTTTTGGCCTAAGTTGGTAATCAATCAGTAGCCTGGAGGGTAGTAGTCGGCATGGTATCTCATAGAGGCTCTTGGTGCGGATGCTTCAGCACGCCGTGCCGCCACCACTGTTGCGTTATGAGCTCAGGCCTCGCTCTCAAGAACAAAATATCTTTCCTTGTTGTGATAATCAAAGAGATCAGGCGCAGGCAAATCTGTGTCCACAACATGTGATTGGTTAAACAACAAATTATAAGTGAAGTTGTCAGCCCTTCCCTTGAGAATTTTATGATCTTTCAAGGCATCAAATCTAAATACCGAGTGGGTAGGATAGGGTCAAAGGGCAAAGGTGAGACACCCAGCCCTCGTGCTAGGCGTGTGGCATAAATTCCACCATAGAACCAGTCACTTCTAGCATTGTGCTGAAGTCTGCGTGTAACAATCGCTCCAAGCTTATAATTCCTTTCACCAGTGAGAACGGTGTGAAGGAGGCTCAAGTCTGGCGCACAAAGTATGCTACAGTATTGCTTGCCTACTATGCATTTCCCGTTAAATAATGCAAAATACTGAATTGCGAGAAAATGAATGCGTTTTATTCTTCCTTGTCTCACTCCTCTTTTTTCACCATAGCAAAGGCTAGTCGGAAAAGACCCGTACTCAACCGTTGGTGGCTCATCAAGTGAACCCCAAATGGCAGTTTGCAATGGTAAGAAAAATTCTCTAGTGGAATAGTATAAGGATTATCATAAAGCATAGATGACACCCTAGACTCACGTGGAAAATATTTAAATCCTTTAGCAAATGATTCAGTGAGAAGTTGGTGTTGTACACACTTATCTGATAGGTAGGGACCAAGGCCGGCATTGTGAACATGTTGCTCAAATTCCTCCTTAATGCCCACACGCACCATATATTCATCGCTAGGCCATAAACATGTCTTGGTGGCGGCATCTCATGTGGAACTTTCACTTGGTTCAACATAAGAGCGACGGGCGGAACTGTCACTAGAAGATGCCCCCGAGGATCGTCTCCTCAAAGAACTCCTCCCAAATAGGTTCATCATGTCCATGTAAAATTTTCTGAAAAAAAAATTGGAGTGACAAAAAATTGTCAACAAAACTTTGTAAGATTGATAGCAACTACTCATAGGGATACATAGAGGCCATAACCATCATTCAAACAACTTAGAACACTAAGAATTCCACATGCAAGCACATCTACAGCAGCACCAAGAGTAGCTAATTATTCAAAGTATAAGGAACTAAAACAAAAATGAATTGGACAAATGATGGAGTCACATACCAAGCAACAATCCCCTGAAAAAGTTTCGAAAACGGAGCTTTGAGCAAAGAGATCGAAATCCGCGGGTTTGAGCTCAAGAACACGGGAGAGAGAGTAATGGGGATTTTTTCTGGAGGTAAGTGATGATGTGGTACGAAGAGGTAAGTGATGATGTGGTATGAAGAGGTAAGTGAGGGGGCCCACATGGGGACCACGACCCGCCAGGGCACGCCTGGGGGTGCTGCCGCGCTTAGGTGGGTTGTGCCCACCTGGTGCACCTCCCTCTTATGTTATTTGCACCAAAAATTCTCAAATATTCAGGAAAAAAATTGTATAAAATTTTCAGGGCATTCTGAGAACTTTTATTTTTGGGTCATTTTTTATTGCACGGGAAATTCAGAAAACAGACAAAACATGGCATTTTATTTTATTTAACTAATAAAAACAGAAAACAAAAGGTAGGGACAAAAAGTAGTGCTTACTAAATTCATCAACTTCATATTGTTCAAAAATGATCCATTAATAAGGTTGATCAGGTCTTATTAACAACCACTTTCGATTAGCATGAAACCGAAGAACTTTCGTAAATCACTAAGTTACCTCAATGGGGATATGCATTTCCCCAACAATAAGCATTTCATATTTCTTTTTGACAGTAGGTAGAGGTATTTGAAAACTTCCAATAGTGATTGTCGGAGATTTTTCAATAACATTAATACCATTCACTTGGAATTGTTTCTTCGAAAAGTGCACCGTATGCTCATTTCCATTAATATGAAAAGTGACCATGCTTTTATTGCAATCAATAACAGCCCCTGCAGTATTCAAGAAGGGTCTACCAAGGATAATCAACATGTTGTCGTCCTCGGGCATCTCAAGTATAACAAAGTCAGTCAAAATAGTAACATTAGCAACAACAACGGGCACATCCTCACAGATACCAATAGGTATGGCAGTTGATTTGTCAGCCATTTGCAAAGATATTTCAGTAGGTGTGAGTTTATTCAAGTCAAGTATTTTATATAAAGAGAAAGGCATAACACTCACACCAGCTCCTAAATCACACAAAGCAGTTTTCACATAATTCTTTTTGATAGAGCAAGGTATAGTTGGTATTCCCGGATCTCCAAGTTTTTTAGGTACTCCATCTTTAAAAGTGTAATTAGCAAGCATAGTGGAGATTTCAGCTTCTGGTATTTTTCTCTTATTTGTGATGATGTCTTTCATATACTTTGCATATGGAGGCATTTTCAAGAAATCAGTCAAGCGAGTACGCAAAAAGACTGGCCTCAGCATTTCAGCAAAGTGTTCAAATTCTTCAACATCATTCTTTTTAGTTGACTTGGGTGGAAAAGGCATAGGTTTTTGAACCCATGGTTCTCTTTCTTTACCGTGTTTTCAAGCAACAAAGTCTCTTTTGTCATATCTTTTATTCTTAGGTTGTGGGTTATCAAGATCAACAGGTGGTTCTATCTCAACATCATTGTCTAGTTCTTTATTATTTGGTTGAGAGTCTTCATGAACCTCATCATTATCTTTTTCATTATCATTAGGTGAGTGTTCATTACCAGATTGAGTTTGAGCATTAGAGATAGAAATTTCATTTTCATTATCATGAGGTTTTTCTATTTCAGGTTCACTAGGAGCATGCAAAGTCCTATCATTCTTCTTTTTCTTTTTCTTTCTATAAGGATTAGGTGCACTAGTGTTAGCTTTTGTGAATCTTGTTCAATTCTTTTAGGGTGCCTCTTAGGATAAAGTGGTTCCTGAGTCATTTTACCTCCTCTAGTTGCAACTCTAACAGCAAAGTCATGCATATTATGATTCATTTCATCAAGCAATTCTCTTTGAGATTTAGCAACTTGTTCTAACTGAGTTTGAACCATAGAAGCATGTTTTCCAACGCCTCTAATATCATTTGATATTCTAAATAAAAAGTCACTCAAGCGGGCAATCATATCAGAATTATATTTCAATTGTTTCATAACATTTGCATTGAAGTGATCTTGTTTTCTAATGTAGTTTTCAAACTCATAAAGGCATAGACTAGGATGCATATTGTGAGGATTATCATTATCATTAAATTTCATAAGAGAATTTACCTCTACCACCTTAGGCATTGGTGGTGTATTAAGCCCATGTATTTCTTCAATAGGAGGTAAATTTTTAACATCCTCGGCTTTAATACCTTTTTCCTTCATAGATTTCTTTGCCTCTTTCATATCTTCGGGACTAAGAAATATACCCCATTTCTTCGGAGTGGGTTTGGGCAGCGGTTCAGGAATAGTCCAATCATCATAGTTTTTCAATATGTTATTCAATATTTCTTTAGCTTGAGCAATAGTTTGTTCCCTGAAAACACAACCAGCACAACTATCTAGGAAGTCCCTAGAAGCATCGGTTAGTCCATTATAGAAGATATCAAGTATTTCATTTTTCTCAAGAGGATGATCAGGCAAAGCATTAAGTAACTAGCAAAGCCTCCCCCAAGCTTGTGGGAGACTCTCTTATTTAGTTTGCACAAAGTTAAATATTGCATGTAATGCAGCTTGTTTAATATGAGCAGGAAAATATTTTTCAGAGAATTAGTAAATCATATCCTGGGGACTACGCACACAACCAGGAGCAAGAGTATTGTACCAAGCTTTAGCATCACCCTTTAATGAGAAAGGAAATAATTTGAGAATAAATTAATAGCGAGTTTTCTCATCATGAGTAAAAAGGGTGGCTATATCATTCAACTTAGTAAGATGTGCCACAACAGTTTCAGTTTCATAACCATGGAAAGGATCAGATTCAACCAAAGTAATCAACTCTGGGTCGACAGAGAAATCATAATACTTATCATCAATAAAGATAGGTGAAGTAGCAAACTTAGGATCACATTTCATTCTAGCATTCAGAGACTTTTCTATACTTTTGTAGTAATTTCTCTAGATCATCTCTTGATGGGGAACGTAGCAGAAATTCAAAATTTTCCTACGTGTCACCAAGATCTATCTATAGAGAGACCAGCAATGAGGGGAAGGAGAGTGCATCTACATACCCTTGTAGATCGCTAAGCGGAAGTGTTCAAGAGAACGGGTTGAAGGAGTCATACTCGTCGTGATCCAAATCACCGGAGATCCTAGTGCCGAACGGACGGCACCTCTGCGTTCAACACACGTACAGCCCGATGATGTCTCCCATGCCTTGATCCAGCAAGGAGAGAAGGAGAGGTTGAGGAAGACTCCATCCAGTAGCAGCACAACGGCGTGGTGGTGGTGGAGGAGCGTGGTACTCCAGCAGGGATTCGCCAAGCACCGCAAGAGAAGAGGAGGGAGAGAGGTAGGGCTGCGCCAGGGAGAGGTCAAAACTCATGTCTTGGCAGCCCCAAAGACCTCAACTATATAGAGGGGAGAGGGAGGGGGCTGCGCCCCCACCTAGGGTTCCACCCTAGGGGCGACGGCCAGCCCAGATCCCATCTGGTGGGGTGGCCAAGGGGGGGAGGGGAAACTTGCCCCCCAAGCTAGGTGGGGCGCCCCCTCCCCAAACCCTAGGCGCCTTGGGCCCTTGTGGGGGGGGGGCGCACCAGCCCACCTGGGGCTGGTCCCCTCCCACACTTGGCCCATGCAGCCCTCCGAGGCTGGTGGCCCCACTTGGTGGACCCCCGGGACCCTCCTGGTGGTCCCGGTATGTTACCGATAAAACCCGAAACTTTTCCGGTGACCAAAACAGGACTTCCCATATATAAATCTTTACCTCCAAACCATTATGGAACTCCTCGTGATGTCCGGGATCTCATCCGGGACTCTGAACAACATTCGGTAACCACGTATATCTATTGCCTATAACCCTAGCGTCATCGAACCTTAAGTGTGTAGACCCTACGGGTTCGGGAACCATGCAGACATGACCGAGATAACTCTCTGGTCAATAACCAACAGCGGGATCTAGATACCCATGTTGGCTCCCACATGTTCCACGATGATCTCATCGGATGAACCACGATGTCAAGGACTTAATCAATCCCGTATACAATTCCCTTTGTCTAGCGGTACGATACTTGCCCGAGATTCGATCGTCGGTATCCCGATACCTTGTTCAATCTCGTTACCGGCAAGTCTCTTTACTCGTTCCGTAACACATCATCCCGTGATCAACTCCTTGATCACATTGTGCACATTATGATGATGTCCTACCGAGTGGGCCCAGAGATACCTCTCCGTTTACACGGAGTGACAAATCCCAGTCTCGATTCGTGCCAACCCAACAGACACTTTCAGAGATACCTGTAGTGTACCTTTATAGCCACCCAGTTACTTTGTGACATTTGGCACACCCAAAGCACTCCTACGGTATCCGGGAGTTGCACAATCTCATGGTCTAAGGAAATGATACTTGACATTAGAAAAGCTTTAGCATACGAAGTACATGATCTTGTGCTAGGCTTAGGATTGGGTCTTGTCCATCACATCATTCTCCTAATGATGTGATCCCGTTATCAACGACATCCAATGTCCATGCTCAGGAAACCGTAACCATCTATTGATCAACGAGCTAGTCAACTAGAGGCTTACTAGGGACATGGTGTTGTCTATGTATCCACACATGTATCTGAGTTTCCTATCAATACAATTCTAGCATGGATAAATAAACGATTATCATGAACAAGGAAATATAATAATAACTAATTTATTATTGCCTCTAGGGCATATTTCCAACATCTCTATCATTACAAGAAAGAATATCTCTAGTTGCTTCTTCACTCATAACACAATCTTCCGCTACCTTAGGCAATTCATATCTAGGAAGGCTAGTTCTAGCAGGTGTCTCAGGAGATTCAGTTTGAAGCTCATCATCAGATTCAACAACATCATGTTGTATAACTCTAGAAATTTGTTTATCAAGAAATTCACCAAGTGGCACATCATCATTATCAAGCAAGGTACTAGCATCATTCATAGTAGAAGTAGCATCATCAATAACTTGCGACATATCAGAATTAATAGCATGTGGTGGTGTTGCAAGTTTATTCATAACAAAAGGTGAATCTAAAGCAGAACTGGATGGCAGTTCCTTACCTCCCCTCATCCTTGAGGGAAATATCTTAGTCTTAGCATCCTTCAGATTCTTCATAGTGATAATATGATAATAATCCCAAGTGACTCAACAAATATAGCAATGCTCCTCGGCAACGGCGCCAGAAAAAGGTATTGATAACCCACAAGTATAGGGAATCACAACAGTTTTCGGGGGTAGAGTATTCAACCCAAATTTATAGATTCAACGCAAGGGGAGGCATTGGATCGGTGACTTGTTGGATGATATTCATCATGAGACAGTTATAACCTAGGGCGATACGACACTAGCTCCAGTTCATCGATATAATGTAGGCATATATTCCATAAATAGTCATACGTGCTTTACTAAAAGAACTTGCATGACATCTTTTGTCCTACCCTCCCGTGGCAGCGGGGTCCATATTGGAAACTAAGGGATATTAAGGCATCCTTTTAATAGAGAACCGGAACAAAGCATTAACACATAGTGAATACATGAACTCCTCAAACTACGGTCATCACCGGGAGTGGGCCCGGATGTTGTCACTCCGGGGTTGTCGGATCATAACCGTAGTAGCTGACTATAACTTGCAAGATCGGTTCTAATACATGGATATAATGATGAATTCATAAATGGTTCAAATCTTAAATCATGGCACCCGGGCCCAAAGTGACAAGCATTAAGCATGGCAAAGTCATAGCAACATCGACCTAAGAACATAGTGGATACCAGGGATCAGGCCGTAACAAATCTAACTCGATTACATGATGAATCTCATCCAAATCCTCACCGACCAGCGAGCCTATGAAGGAATTACTCACTCCCGGTGGGGAGCATCATGGAATTGGTGATGGAGAAGGGTTGGTGATGACGAAGAACGAAGACCCCCCCTCTCCGGAGCCCCAAACGGACTCCAGCTCTGCCCTCCCGAGGAAGAACAGGGCCTGACAGCGGCTCCGTCTCGTGGATCGCGATAATTCTTTCTCCCTAATTTTTTTATAGAAATATGTGATTTTATAGTATCAGGGGGGTCGTCAACGGGGCCACCAGGTGGGTACAACCCACCTGGGCGCGCTAGGAGAGGGGGCGCGCCCTGGTGGGTTGTGCCCACTCAGGGGCCCCTCTCTGGTGGTCTTGGCTCCAGTAATTCTTACTATTGATATAAAAATCCTCAAAAAATTTCGTTCAATTATGAGAACTTTTATTTCTGCACAAAAACAACACCATGGTAGTTTTGCTGAAAACAGCGTCAGTCCGGGGTTAGTTTCATTCAAATCATGCAAATTAGAGTCCAAAACAAGAGGAAAAGCGTGAGAAAAAGTAGATACGTTGGAGATGGATCACTACCTCTTCTATGAATGATACTTATGATGATGCTAGTACCTTGCTTGATGATGATGTGCCACTAGGTGAATTTCTTGATGAACAAATTGCTAGAGTAAGAGAGCATGATATTGTTGAAACAGATGATGAGCTTGAAACTGGAAATCTTGAAACACCTATTAGGACTACTAGAGGTATTCTTGCTTGTAAGGATAGAGATGATCTAGAGAAATTACTACAAAAGTATAGAAAAATCTCTGAATGCTAGAATGCAACATGATCCTAAGTTTGCTAGTTCACCTATATTTATTGATGATAAGGGTTATGAATTCTCTGTCGGCCCAGAGTTAATTACTCTGGTTGAATATGATCCTTTCCATGGTTATAAAACTGAAACTGCTGTGGCACATCTTAATAAGTTGAATGACATAGCCACCCTTTTTACTCCTGATTAGAAAACTCGCTATAATCATATTCTCAAATTATTTCCGTTCTCATTAAAGGGTGATGCTAAAGCTTGGTATAATACTCTTGCTCCTGGTTGTGTGTGTAGTCCCCAGGATATGATTTATTACTTCTCTAAAAAATATTTCCCGGCTCATAAGAAACAAGCTGCTTTACAGGAAATATTTAACTTTGTGCAAATTGAAGAAGAGAATCTCCCACAAGCTTGGGGGAGGCTTCTCCAATTGCTTAATGTTTTTCCTGATCATCCTCTTAAGAAAAATGAAATACTTGATATCTTCTATAATGGACTAACTGATGCTTCTAGGGATTTCCTAGATAGTTGTGTTGGTTGTGTTTTCAAGAAAACGAACTATTGGGCAAGCTGAAGAATTATTGAATAACATATTGAAAAATTATGATGATTGGACTCTTCCTGAACCATCGCTTAAACCCACTCCGAAGAAGAGGGGTATTTTATATCTCAATCTTGAAGATATGCAAGAGGCAAAGAAATCTATGAAGGAAAAAGGAATTAAAGCTGAGGATGTCAAAAATTTACCTCCTATTAAAGAAATACATGGGCTTGATACACCACCACTGCCTAATGTGGTAGAGGTAAATTCTCTAATGAAATTCAATAATAATGATAATCCTCACAATATGCACCCTGGCCAATGCCTTTATGAGTTTGAAAATTACATTAGAAACCAAGATCACTTCAATGCAAATGTTATGAAACAATTGAAATACAATTCTGATATGATTGCTCGCTTGAGTGACTTGTTATTTAGAATCTCAAATGATGTTACAGGTGTGGGAAAGCATGCATCTGATAACCCAAAAGTATAGGGGATCATTTGTGGCCTTCTTCGATAAATAAGAGTGTCGAACCCAACGAGGAGCTAAAGGCAGAACAAATATTCCCTCATGTTCTATCGACCACTGATACAACTCTACGCACACTTGACGTTTGCTTTATCGGAAACAAGTATGAAACTATTTTGTAGGTGTGATGCTAGAACTACTTTGCAAGAATAAAATGAGAAGTACTTTGCAAGATAATAAAAGTTAGGTGTTTAGTAAAAGGGTTTGTGCCAACAATAAAGTTATTTGTCCCTAGGAAATCGATAACAAGTATCGGTAATCATTCTTGTAATTTTATATGAGGGAGAGGCGTGAGCTAACATACTTTCTCTACTTGGATCATATGCACTTATGATTGGAACTCTAGCAAGCATATGCAACTACTAAAGATCATTAAGGTCATGAAACCCAACCATAGCATTAAGTATCAAGTCCTCTTTACTCCCATACGCCATAACCCACCTACTTGGGTTTAAGTTTCTGTCACTCTCGCAACCCACCGTAAGCAAACCATGAACATATTGCAACACCCTA